>NW_017618464.1:1798905-2393905 GCF_001879475.1 Ipomoea nil | reverse complement strand
TTTGCTGACATGGATTTTTTTTTTTCTTTTTCATCAACATAGTCAACACAGTTTTCTTGCCCTCCATTGATTGCGGTATATTTTCAAACAAATAATTTACTCAGAGTAACGAGTTATCGATCCACAGGGAAGTGGGGAGTATCAAGCACTAGCTACTAATTTATTCTTGTGAAACTAATCCTATCGATTATCATGGATGGTTGATAAACATAAAACTAATAAAGCAAAGCAGCAGGTTTGCGAAAACAATAGAGAGAGAATGAGATTTCTGGGATTCAAGTATTTAATCACCTAGTGCCAACCTTATGAACAATATTAAATCCGGGTTTAAACAAGTGTGAGAATGCAAAGATGGTATAGAGTTACTTCCGTAATCTCTAACCTATGTGAATATTCGCTCCCGCGATATAAACACACAGCAATAAAGGAACATGCATTCATAATAAATTCCTAACTACTATCATCTCCCGATGTGCAATAATTAAGAATTAAACTCTCTAATATATATGCCATCTCTCAATGTGCAACACATAAGGGCCATTGTGAGTACTCTCAATTATGTCTAACTCCCATTATGACATAAATGATAGCTATGAAACAAGTAATTCGGGCCCTAAATTACTAGCAACAACGATATAAAACACAATTGCAACACAAGTATAAAACCCAAATATCAATATATTAAGAATATGAGAAACAAGCACATAGGTTCATAAATACTTTTACCCACGAATCTCTAAGGGAATTTAGCCAAGCATGGCTAAATTATTCATAACAATTATAATAAAGAGTTTACAAATAATCAAAGTAAGTAGCGGAATAAACCAAGTGATTCTCCCAAATCTCCCTAGCTTTTCTTCTTGCTTCCAAAGACAACTTATAGTTCTTGATTCTCTTTCTTCTTGTCTCCAAAATGCAGCTTAGACTTCTCTAGGATTGAGGAAGGCGGGATTTTATAGCAGGAATCAAGCGGGGAGAGATTAGGAAGTTTCCGCGCCCAAAACATTCCAAAATCTGCCCAGAATTCTCGACGCGTCGAGTTTTCTGTTGTCTTCGTGCACAACTTACTAGAATTTCTCGATGCGTCGAGTTTGTTGCTACATACCAAATTGTAGCCCTTCGAGTCTTCTTTCCAATGGCGCAAGAATCACTTGAGTCGGACATTCTTAGAGTGAGATATGATCAAAATACTAAGGTGTCGCCAAATTCAACGCAATTACAACTCTTTGATCTTTTGCTACACTTTTCCCTTGTTTTGTTCTTGTAATCAAGTCCATTGAAAGTACGACTCTTTGGCTCTCTTTGAAGCATTTTAGCTACCTCCTCAGCTTCACCTTGACTTTGTTTTAGCTCCAAACTTGTCCTAGAACTTCCCTTGCTTTTGCAACTGACCTACAATGGTTCCAAAACACTAACAAACACCGTAAAACATTCAAAACAAGTGTAAACGATATCTTAATTAGAAAACAAGGGAATATGCAATTAAGTAACATTATCATGAACTTAGACCCAACAAATATTATCAAACGAACACTAGAAACATGTATTCTCCAACCTGTTTAGTGCTTGTTGACATCCATCATAATCATCCTCATCAACTCGTCATCTTCATCATAATCATCCAAGGTGGTCGGTCACTGCCGTTGCTCCTTCGCTCAAAGAATCATCTTCAATGCACGAATTTTATTAACGTTGGCGAAGAATTTGAACCCAGTCTAATAACAGATTGTATGCCGAACTCCACACACGAGTTAGCCTACAAAAGGGAAAACAGTAACGGTCGATCTTCACAGGCAAGTTATCTGGCCAAATAATAAAGCTTAAAAACCAGTCTCCACAGGCGAGTTATCCGACCAAATTTATCACAAGACCGGTCTCCACAGCCGAGTTATCTGGTGATTGAGAAATAGTCAGTACGAAAAGGAAAGCAAAAAGAACTTACCTTTTACATGAATGAACCCAAGTTTATGGACCAAAGAGCTTCTTATCAACGTCAACTTTCACGACTATCGCAACACCTTAGCCCACAACGCCGGACATCCCCTAGAGGCTCCTCTCACCGGAAAAGCTGTGGGTGAGTCAGAGAACTCAGTGGACACACTGGAAGAGACTATGTGACCATCGGACTTACTCTAATCAGACAAGCCAACAACCGCCAGGAAAGGGGAGGCAGACACCTCCACAACCAGGTCACAAGAACCCTTCGCGACCTTCAGACTTCCGAAGGACCGAACCACCCCACGACGTCGTCGTCAATAAGGGACGGGCAGTAGCGTGAGCCAGGACTCTGGTGGGGCCGTCAAACAGGTACCCATCGCCGCCGGCGAACAAAGCAATGAGAGGAGAGGGGAAAAGGACGGAGCTCGTCCCATCGCTGCTTCTAGATGCCACCAACCACCGCCGTCCACTGCTACTGCCGGATCTGTTCACGCTGGACTAGAGGATGCTAAGGAGTAGCCGAATCTGCTTGTTGCTGGCGCCGTGCTTCCATTAACGAGGAGGAAGGGGCGAAGATGAAGAGAGAAGCACGAGAAGGGAACGCCGGAGCTGCCATCGTCGCTGCTTGCTTGCATGCTGGTGGTGTCAGTTTTTTTTTTTTTTTTTTTTTTTTATAAATTAAAAATGCTTACATGACCCCATCTCTCATTTTTAATTAAAATTAATAAGGCCACATCAGATACTAGCGACTCCATATCATCAAGTTTACAGGGCAACCTGTAAAAAAGGCTAGGCGACAAAAAAATTTGGTTTGTGAATCGAAACAGCAGTTATGAAAGGTCAGGGTGCGGCATGAAGAATCGCTTATGGTTCATAGTGCGGAATTGCATGATAGCGAGCTGCCATTATAAAGAATTAAAATATTTTTAAAAAATTTAAAATAGCTTGGCCGCCATGGTAGCGAGCTGTCACTGTGACCAAGCTATATTTTTTAAAAAATAAAAATTATCATAAGACTATAACTTTTCTAAAGACATTAAAGCCTTTGAGTTTATGAAGGTAAAAAATCAGGCTGAAGATAACTAGTGAATCAGTCTAAAAAGTTCGTCCGATCAACTTCTAAAAATTGTTCCAACCTTTTTCTTCCTATATACTCCATATATGTAAATGTTTTCTTCCAAGAGGGGGAGATAATTGTAGAGGGACGAATTTAGAGTTTAGACACTTCAAATTTGGAAAGAAATTGCACTAAGAAGCTTAGAGTTTGGTCTTAAGCATATCAAGAAAGGGATCAGAAGGAAGATAACGAAGCTTCAAGGATGATCAACCCCTAAGTTTTTTTGTTTTGTTTTTTTTTTTTAATTAATTAAAATCTCTTTTTCTTGTTTTAATTGAGATATTTACTTTGGACATTCGTGATTTATTTGTCATCATGAGGGCTAATTTTCTTTAAGGGTTTGAATTTGTGTGATTTTTTTTGATCTAGCTTGTTGATCTTAAATTTTTGATTTTATATTATTTATATTTCTTTAAGTGTTGTGTTTATGTGGTTTAATTAATAATTGCATAAAACTCATCAAATTGTATGCTATTCTTGCTTGTTAATTGCACACGAGAGTGGTGTTAATTTAGGCATCACAAGCACATTAGAAGGCACCAGTGCACCACATGATAATATGTGATTTTATAGGGGACTTACTATACATTTATTGTCCTTTTTTTTTTTTTGAGCTCTGTGAGTTGTAACAAGAGTTGGATTTGAATAGTTTAATCACATACTTGTGCATGAAATTAGAAGTTACACTAGATAGCAATCTATCGCACTTAGGAATTAAAATATTAAAAAGAATTTTTTTTTGAAATATGGCGTACCAGTATATTAATTCAAAAATTGAATGATAGAGTCAGGAGGGATTAAATCCCAGTACATAGAATGATCCTGATCATGGGCTAATCTAGCAAGAGTATGCGCATGTAAATTTAGAGTTCTTGGAATAAAACTAAGCGAACAAAAAACGAAACTATTAATAGCTATCCTGCACTGCTCAATCACAATTCCAACATAAGATAAGTTCGGTGTAGTTACTGCATGAACCGCATTCCTGAAGACAAGACAATCTGTAAGAATATCGACCTCGTTCTCGTTTCGGTCTTTAAGCCAGGACAAGGCTTCCTTGCATGCTAGTGCTTCTGCCATAAGAGGAGTTAAACACCCCGGGAGTTTTCCGTTTGCCGCTGCTTTGAACAAACCATTCGGATCGAGTAAGACCGCCCCATAGGTTGCATCTCCCGTCCCCGGATCGTATCCGGCGTCGACGTAGCACGTCGTCCGCCTGGCTGCCACTGTCTGCACCTCGCCGGCCGGTGCCGCTTCTGGACGAGAATGAAGTGCCGTGTAGCTCGCCTCCCCCGCAGCTGCACGGCGCCACACCACCTCCGGCCTCCGTACCGCATGTTGCCAGACCGCCTCGTTTCTGGCCATCCATAAAAAATAGAGGACCCCCACAACGCGTCTGACCTGTTCTCCTGTGAGCATATCCATAACAGTCATAAGCCAGTTCGGGAAAGATGTTGAAGAAATATTCATAATAGGCAATCCCGAAATATTCCACACGGCTCTAGAATAATCACATAAAACTAATGAGTGCATAACATTCTCATTTGTAAGACCACACAACATGCATGTTGGGTTCACATCTACCCTCTTTATAATCAAATTTGCTGTGGTTGGGAGTATATCACACACTGCTCTCCATAAAAAAGTTTTCCACTTAGGGGGGACTTTCAACTTCCACAATGTAATCCATCTATCAAATTCTCCCAATGTGTGATTAAATTCTCCCATTAGACGCCTATAAGCATCTTTTACAGTGTAGCAACCATTCGCATCATTATGCCAATACCATGTGTCTTTATAGTCTGGGCTCACAGGTATTCTCAAAATACGATCCACATCCTCAGGCTCAAATAAATCTGTTAAAATATGAGGGTCCCATGTTTTTGTTTGCTGATCTATTAAACCTGCAACAACTGCATCCCTTAATGGTTCAGGCATTACTGTTTGAACCAGTGGACTAGGATTATCCTGCAACCACGGATGACCCCATATCAAAGTCTCCTGGCCATTTCCAATTCTCCTGCGGACGTGGGCAACAACAAAATCATGAGCAGCCATAATACTTTGCCAACAAAAACTGGGATTATTTCCCATCGTTGCATCAACAAAAGAAGTTTTAGGGAAATATCTTGCTTTATATATTCGTGCTGGCAGAGATCCTGGATTTGTTAAGAAACGCCATGCCTGTTTACCCAACATTGCCAGATTAAAATTCCTCAGATCTTTAAACCCCAATCCACCAAACTTTTTAGGGATACACAATTTGTTCCATGCTTTCCAGTGGATTCCTCTGTCTGGCCCTTTCCCCCACCAATACCTATTCATGGCCCTTTGTACCGACTCGCAAACTGATTCAGGGAGCAAAAAAACACTCATTGAAAATGTGGGCATAGACTGAGCCACACTTTTCAAAAGTACCTCTTTGCCAGCCTGTGATAACAATTTCTTGTTCCACGAGAAAACTCTTTGTCTGATTTTTTCTTCTATATAAGAGAAAACAGCCCTTTTATTTCTCCCTATAAAAGAGGGTAACCCCAGATATTTTCCAAAGTTCCTTGCCTGTTCCACGCCCAAACATTCGGCCACCTCTTCTTTCATCTGTTCCGCAGTATTCTTACTATAGCATATATTAGATTTACTATAGTTTACCAACTGACCAGATAATTCCCCATACCTCTCCAAACACCGCTTAACCACCATAGCTTCCTGGACATTTGCTTTAAAAAATAATAAACTATCATCAGCAAAAAATAGGTGTGATATTGGGGGGGCTCCCCTAGCCACTCTACAACCGTGAATAGATCCTACTGCCTGCTCTTTCTGCAAAAGCATGGATAAACCTTCAGCACAAATAATAAATAAGAAAGGTGAAAGTGGATCTCCCTGTCTGAGACCCCTTGTTGGTTGCACCTGGCCTCCACTCACGCCATTGACCATCACAGTGTATGATACAGTGGTAACACATGTCATTATCAGCTTAATCCACCTTCCATCAAAACCCATTACTTCCAGCATTCTTTTCAAGAATGGCCACTCCATTCTATCATAGGCTTTCGCCATATCCAGTTTAAGCGTTCCCCACCCAGCCACTCCACACTGTTTACGATTCAAAAAGTGGCCCACCTCTGCCGCCACAAGTATATTATCCGTTATAAGCCTACCTGGGATGAAGGCACTCTGAGATTCTGAAATCAGATCCCCTAGCATAGGTTTCAATCTGTTGGCGATCATTTTTGCCATAATCCTGTACAATACATTACTCATGGCAATAGGCCTCAAATCCGCCACAGTTGTAGGATCATTCTTTTTCGGGATCAAAACAATATTAGTTGCATTTAAATCACCCGGGATTTCACCTGAATTCAAACAATTAACAGCAAAAGCAGACACATCTTCTCCAACTATATCCCAAAACCGCTGATAAAATCCAGGATTCATCCCATCCGGTCCCGGTGCCTTGTCAGGATACATGGCAAATAAAGCAGTTTTGACCTCGGCCACATCATAGGGACACAACAATGCCTCATTCTGGTCAGTTGTCACACGGGGCCCAAACTCATCAAATAAAGAATCCTCACACACAGGATTACTAGTAGCAAAAATTGTATTGAAATAATTGATTACTACATTATTCATATCCTGTCCCTCCACCCATACCCCATTCTCATTCAACAGCTTAGAAACAGAATTCTTTTTCTTTCTAGCAGAAGCATACCTGTGATAATATTTCGTATTCGCATCTGCGCCACAAAGCCAATGCTGCTTCGCTCTCTGCCTCCAAAAGACATCTTCCTGGGCTTCTAACTGGGAGATCTGGTTATTCAACAACTGGAACTGAGCCAAAGATGCCGGATCCCTCCTACCACGGATCCGCCCCTGCTCCCTGCGGAGTCGCCGGATATGCTCACCAAACTTATGAAAATGGTCACCGCCCCAGCGCATCAGCCTATCCCCACATCGTTGCTGACAATTCAACAACCCCTCTGTCCTCCCCCCTTGCCAGGCAGTTTCCACCACTTCTCTACACCCCTCATCAAGCAGCCATGCCATCTCAAACCTGAACCTCCTAGGAATCCTTCCTCCTCCCCTTTTTCGTGCATTCATATCAAGAAATAGAGCCGAATGATCCGAGTTACTAGTAATTATATTCTCCACCCCCGCCCCTCCATGCACATCACACCACTCCATCGTTGCCAGTACCTTATCTAGTCTCTCCTCAAGCCATTGATCTGTTCCACTATACTTTTCCCATGTGAACTGATACCCCCTCATAGGTAACTGACGCAATCCACAGTCATCCACAGCTTCACTGAAACCCCGGAGAAAGTTATCTGGATGTGGATTGGTTCCCCTTTTCTCATGCTGGAATAAGAGATCATTAAAATCCCCTATTACAACCCACGGAAGGGGAGATTTCCCCACCAAAGATTTAAGCAACTCCCATGATTCTCTCCTTTGACTACTTTTAGGAAAGCCATAGAAACACGTCATACGCCATGTCTCTTCTGATGACATACGGACCTCAATATCCACATGGTTTTTCGAATAGCCCAGTAGTGTAGCTGTATTATTCCTCCTCCACAACAAAGCCAATCCCCCACCATTCCTCACACTATCCACATAGAACAAACCTTCAAAACCTATCCTCACCCGCAATCTCTCTGCATGATCTCGCTTCACCATTGTTTCCATTAGAAATACAAAGTCAGGCTTCTTACCGGACACAAGGTCCACAATCTCTCGAACTGTACGTGGATTGCCCAAGCCACGACAGTTCCAACTTATCGTACTCATGATGATGGGCGGGACTGGGCTCCAGTTCCCGCCACTCGCAAGTTTTTTGACACATCGGTCATAGCCACATCCTCTCCTTCAACACCCCGGCGGCGCTTGACATTTGCCACCACTCCCTCCCCCCTCTCCCCAACCCCCATACTTCCCTCCCTTATTTCCCCCTCTTCCCGCCCCCATACACCGCCACCTTCCACACCCTCCCCCGCCTCCTCCCTCACCCTTGGTTTCGGTTTTCCCCCAACCGGCACTAGCCAATTCTCCCCCACCGCCCTTGGTGCCCCCTTACTCCCCCCGGCCCGCAACCCTAGAAACGGGTGCATCTCAACCGGCGTCGGCCTCTCACGTGCTTTCAGACAGAACATGTGAACATGACCCAACATCCCACAAAACGAACAATGTTTGTGCAGCCGCTCATACCGAAAAGTTATCCAACTTACCGATTTATCGCGTTTCACCAACTTCATACCACGCCTCAACGGCTTCCCAACCGCAATAGCTACACGGACTCGGTAGAATGTAAGCCATGGTGCCCCCGCAAACCTCTCATCATGTTTCACAAACTTGCCCATAAAATTCCCTGCCTGCTCAAGTACTGTATCCGACGTATATCCCATCGGCAATCCATGCAACTGAACCCACATATCAATTGTATTCAGATCCACCTCCCCCGGCACTGCTCGGGCCACCACCTCACGGCAAACCAAAGTATTATTCTCGAAACCCCATGGACCCCCATCCAAGACGTAATCTATGTCCGTCCTATGATAAAAGACAAACAAGAAAAGTCCCGGTTGAATCTCCGTAACCTGCACCCCCCTCACCGGTTGCTATACGGATGCCATAACTTGCTTCATAAATTCCAATTTTACCAGCTTCGTAGTAAGGAACCTGCCAACAACAGCCCATGTCTCATCATCATCAACCTGGAGTTCCCCGACTCCAACCCCCTCCGGCACGAACTCATCCTGCTCATCCTCCAAATCAAACCCCTCCCACCGTGCTGTCAACCGTTCGACGTCGCTGTTCTCCCCCGCCATGTCTGCCGCGCGTCCGTCTGCCATGCTTCACGTCAGTAACAGCCAGCACGCTCCTCGCCACTGGAAACCGACAGCTCTTGCCGTAGAAACGATCGGAAAAGTCAAAAAACTAGGTTTCCCTAGAGAGAATTCTGAAACCCTAGTTTTACCCTAGAGAGAGATATAATTTCTCATAATAATAATAACAAATATTAAAAAGAATTAGTTCTTCACACAATAATGAATTCAATGTATTAAAATTATGAAACTAATTTATTCATCTCAACAACAAGCTAATTTTTACATTATTATTTTTAAATTTAATGTTTATTAAATAAATATTTAAATAAAAGACCAAATTAAGAACAAAATCAATAGTCAAAAGACCATTTATGATCATATTAAAAGTCGATGACGAAAATTGATAAAGATCAATAGTCAATAGATCATTTATATGATTCAATTAAAAGTCAAATAATAAAATTGGTAAATGTGAATAATAGAATATTCTTGTAATTAACTCTTATATTAAACTAAGGAATAAAATTTACCGTGTTTTTCTCTCGCTAAGCTTCGCGAGTTCTCTCTAACCTTACCTCTTTAGGGTTCCGGTAGCGTTTTTCACCATGGCTGCGGGTGACGGAGTCAGTATAGCGGACCTATGTGCGAATCTAACACTTGCGGATGTAGATGATGAGGACACGGCTTTGCAGGTGCCGAATGTCCAAGTCGTGCGGGAAGCCCAGGGCGCAAGCTATTACGCGGTTGGAAGGCTGATCACAAATAAGCAGGTTAAGTTCTTGTTTTTCCAGGACACAATGGCGTCAGTTTGGCAGCCACAACGCTTCCTAATTCGGTTCTATCACGAGACGGATTTGGTAAGGGTTTTGAGGGATGGTCCTTGGACGTATGAGCAGAATTTGCTTGTGATGAAGAAGGTTGAACCTGAGGAGGATCCAGAAACAACGCCACTGAATCATGCAGAATTCTGGATTCAGATACATGCTTTGCCGGCCGGTCTCCGGTCGAGTGCGGTGGTCTCTGCGATTGGCTCTTTTCTGGGCACGTTGATTACAACTGATGACAAGAATTTTGGGGGTTCTATGCGAACATATTACCGAGTTCGAGTAGCTATTGACATCACCAAGCCACTTAAAAAACAGATGAAGCTGAAGAAAGACAATGGAACATGGGCGATTGTTGATTTCAGGTACGAGCGATTACCAACATTTTGTTTTCTTTGTGGGGTGATCGGACATGGGGATAGGGTCTATCCAAGGATAGCACATGGGGCTGACGTGAATGCTCAGAAACCGTTTAATGCGGGGCTGCGAGCAGGTGCACGACGGACTGCTCCCCTGGCAGGCCAGCGCTGGGTAGCACCGGAGTTGGATGAGGACAGAAGGGGTTGGGTAGCTCCTGGAATGTTGGCAGGACAGCTGGAACAAACTGTGGTGGACGGTCCAGACTTGGCAGCTTCTGATGCAAAACGGAAGCGTGTTGAGGGGGATGGGCAGGCAGATGTGATCACAACTGATGCAATGGAAACTGAGAATACAGTGACAAAAAACGGCCGGGAGGTGGGTCTTGCGACGCAAGCCCGCCGAGGATTATGAGTCTAATGGCATGGAATTGCCGGGGGCTTGGCAACCAAACGGCAGTTCAGGTACTGGCGGACTTAGTTCGCACGAAGCGGCTAAAGGTGATTTTTTTGATGGAGACGTTTGTGGATACTCAGAGGATGGAGGTTGTGCGGGTCCAATTGGGATATGACAATGTGTTCGTGGTAGATGCGGTTGGACATAGTGGGGGTCTTGCAATGATGTGGTTGAACTCGGTGGATCTCCAGGTAACGGCTTATTGTGATAATTACATTGATACTACTGTATGTTTAGATGTTGGTAGCCCGGTGTGGCGTTATACGGGGTTTTATGGTTTTTCACAAAGAACAAGGAGACGGGAATCATGGCAATTATTGCGCCAGCTTGCAGGTTTGAGTACTATGCCCTGGGTTGTGATGGGAGATTATAATGATCTCATGAACCAAACAGAAAAACGGGGGCGGGCCCCACACCCCCATGGTTGATTAATTGTTTCTGTGAAGCGGTTGCAGATTGTGGGTTACAGGATTTCCCGTTTGAGGGCTACCAGTTTACATGGAAAAGGCGCAGGGGAACGAGTAATATGGTGGAGGAGAAGTTGGACAGGATACTAGTTTCGGATAGTTGGTTGTCTATATTTGAGGGGGCAACAGCTATGTCGATGACTTGTCCGTACAGTGATCACATGCCGATACTACTAATACCAGTGGCTGTGGTTCAAACTACATGATGTAGGAGGTTTCTGTTTGATAATATGTGGCTACGGGAGGAGATGTGTAGAGAGATTGTGGCTCAGAGTTGGGGCCGTACGGCGGGTCTTGAAGTGTTGGAATGGATTGAGTCTTGCGGAAGGGATTTATGGCGCTGGGGGAGGTCCTATAATAAGGACTTTCAGCGGCGTATTGATTTATGCAGGCGGGATATGGAGATTTGGAGGCCACGGGATGATGATGAAAGTCTAGTTGCATATGCTAATGCTGAACGGGAGATGCTATTTTTGCTGAATCAACAACACCTCTACTGGAAACAAAGGGCAAAGGAACATTGGTATAAGGATGGGGATTTAAATAGTAAGTTTTTTCACAACTAGGTGAAAACAAGGAAACGGCGGAATAGGATTATTAAGTTGAAGGATGATGATGGGAACTGGGTACGGACTAAGGATGAGATTGGCAATGTGATGCAAGAGTACTTCGGGAAGTTGTTTGAGTCTGAGCAGGGGGAGATGTCTGAAATCATTAATGCAATACAACCAAAAATTAGTGCCCAGCAGAATACCTGGTTATTGCGCCCTGTGAGCATGGATGAGGTGAGAAAGGCCGTTTTTCAAATGCATCCAGATAAGTCACCGGGGCCAGATGGGTTGGGCCCGGGTTTTTTCCAGCATTACTGGGATATTGTAGGAGACGCAGTAACTGGTTTTTGTAGAGATTATTTCCAGAATACTGCTTTACCGGAGAAGGCAAACGATACGTATGTCGTCCTGATCCCAAAGAAACCAGTACCGGAGTCGATGAAGGACCTGCGCCCGATAGCGCTTTGTAACGTAGTGTACAAGATAGCGGCCAAGGTTTGTGCTAACCGGTTGAAACCATTACTGGAGGGGATTATATCGCATGCACAGAGTGCGTTTGTGCCGGGACGTTTAATCACTGATAACATAATGCTAGCATATGAAGCTCACCATTATCTCCGGCGGAAGACACAGGGGAAGGAGGGGGTGGTAGCTTTAAAAGTTGACATGAGTAAAGCATATGATCGTGTCGAATGGGCTTTTCTTGAGGCGGTAATGCTGAAGATGGGTTTTGGAAGGAAATGGGTTGATATTCTGATGGAGTCTGTCCGAACTGTCAGGTATCACATTCTGTATGAGCAGCGGCAGCTGGGGCCTATCTTGCCGGGGCGGGGGTTACGTCAGGGTGATCCATTATCACCTTATCTGTTCCTGCTGGTGGTGGAAGGGCTGAGTGTTATGATAGACAGATATATGAGTATGGGCCGTTTGCATGGTATCCGAGTTGCTCGGGGAGCGCCACCGATATCTCATTTGCTTTTTGCGGATGATTGCTTCCTGTTTCTGCGGGCAAATGAGGATGAGACTGCATGTATGAGATATGTGCTGGACACCTATTCAAAAGCATCCGGACAGAAGATTAATTTTGAAAAATCCGTGGTATGCTTTTCCAGCAATGTTAAACCTGCCCACCGGAGTATGGTTACTCAGATGTTGGGGGTAATCGAAGGGGATACAGCGGGGAAATATCTAGGGCTGCCGTCAATAGTGGGACGAAGGAAAAAACAGATATTGGGGTTTCTGAAGGACAGGATTCTGGCCAAGGTGAGAACATGGAATGCAAGGTTCTTGTCGAAGGCTGGGAGGGAGGTGCTGCTTAAGAATGTCATTCAGGCAATGCCTAGCTATGCGATGATGGTTTTCCTGCTACCAAGGGGAACCTGTAAGGACATTGAGACATTGATGAATGAGTACTGGTGGACGGGAACTGTGGGGAGTGGAAAAGGCATACGATGGAGATCTTGGCAGGGTTTAACAGCCCCGAAAGCAGTTGGGGGAATGGGTTTTCGTTCTTTGCATGAGACAAATTTGGCACTACTGGGGAAACAGGCGTGGAGGTTGGTCACAAGACCAAACTCAATAGTGGCCCGGGTTTACAAAGCACGGTATTATCCGAATAGCACCTACGAACAGGCGGTGGAAGGCAGCAACCCATCTTTCATTTGGAGGGGTTTGCTTGAGGTCCAGCGAGTGATTCGGGATGGGTGCAGGAGGAGTATTGGAGATGGCCACGATACGGTGATTGGTAAGCATGCATGGTTACCATGTGTGGATGAGCCTTTCATCACTACACCAGTAGATGAGGAGACCTTTAACTCACCAGTGTCTTCTTTGTTTGATGCTAAAAATACAGGTTGGGATGTGCAACGGGTGCGGAGTGTCTTTAACGCCCGGGATGCCAGCTTGATTCTGAACATACCAATTTCTGTGCGAAGGCCAAGGGATTCATGGTACTGGTATTGGGAAGAGAGGGGTGAATATTCTGTAAAGTCGTGTTACAGACGGTTGAAGGGTGAGATGTTGGATGCCCGGCCGTGGTCTCGGATTTGGAGCTTACAAGTACCGCCAAAGGTCAAGCACTTTTGCTGGCAGTTGGCTTCCTCTTTTTTGCTTACTAATGATGCTCTACGGGCAAAGAATATTCACTGCGCTTTGATGTGTCACATGTGCAGGAGGGTCACTGAGAGTGCTTATCATATGTTTGTGGAATGCAGCGCAATGGCACGTGTCTGGACTCTTGCGGGTGTGCCGACAGTGGGGGATGCTCTTGGTAATGTAATTGATTGGTTTTTTGTTTTACTGTCTCGTTTGCATGGTGATCTAGTGGCAAAGTTTGCTATGATCTGTTGGGGTGTGTGGTAGATCCGTAATGAATGTGTCTGGAACAGTATTGCTTTTAATGTGGAATTGGTGATTCACCGGGCACTCAGTTTCTGGTCTAGTTGGATGAGTGTGAATACCCACGGCCAGGCAGAACAAACAGCAGCAGGGGATGAAGGCTGGAAACGGCCTGAGGCGGGACGTATTAAACTTAACATGGATGCTTCTGTGTTACCGAACTCCAACTCTATGGGGTTGGGGTGGGTGCTGAGAGATCATTCAGGCTTATTTTTAGCTGCGAAGAATGTGTACTTGGAAGGGATATATACAGTAAATGAGGCAGAGACAATATGCTTGAGGGAGGCACTGAGCTGGTTGAAGGACACATGTATGGGAAGTGTGGATGTGGAGATGGATTCACAGAATGTATTTTATTCTCTACAGGCAACTTCTTTTGATTCTACTTTCGGTTGTTTAGTAGATGATGTTAAAGAATTAGCATCTATGATAGATGATGTTAGATTCTATTTTGTTAAACGATCTGCGAACTATGTCGCTCATACGATTGCTAGAGAGGTATGTTCTACTGCAGGTTGTGGAGAGTGGTTTGATATCCCACCTCCTTTTCTTGTACCGCACCTATCACGTGATTTAATGCATTAATCTTTTCTTCTCAAAAAAAACTCTTATATTAAACTACAACTTCAACAGTTATGTGTAGCTGCGGAGCTTGTCACCGACTCTTATCCAAAATAATTTTGAATAAAATATTTTAAACATTGAATATGGAAGACATGTATCTTGTATATGGGTGGCCTGGCTATTGGCTACGTTGATTAAAGCAGTTAATTAGTTGATGTTGAACCTTAATCCTTGCAAACCATGCAGGGCGGTGACAATATAATGCAATTCCCTTGTATTCCCGGTAGGTTGCTTTCAATCTGACATGTCCGGTCTGGACACTTTGAGCATTCAATTCTGGCCACGACACCAACATTAATGAAATAGCTAGGCCGGACAACTTCTCAGTAACCTGATCCGTGTCAGCCATTGCTCAATCACACCCTCTACGTGACTCAATAACTTAATTAATATTCGAACTGTTCTTTTAATTTGAATAATTTCATATATATAATTTGAATATTAAAAATATAAAGTATCTCAAAATAAATAAAATTTATATTTACTACATGATAGATTTACTACATATAAGAAAATTTTTACATTCAAATTCGACTCAGACGAATTAAATAAAAGTGAGTACCCAGGTTGTAAATGCAAACTGTCATCTCTAGCTAGTAGTAATGCTCCGGCCATATGCCCATACAGTCTCAGTTAATAGGATAACATGCCCACAACCATGGTCATGTTATCTTAATTGATCATGCAATCTGTCCTGCAAGGGAATTAAATTCCAATCAATACACATACTTGAATTGGTACAAGCTAAGACTGATCTTTCACATTATATTATAAACTTGTGCAGTTACGCAAAATATTGACATGTATATAGTGTCACGTTCCTGCAGTGCGGACATTGCTTCCCGTGCGTTCACTCACTAATGCACAACACTGCACCATATTTAATTGTGCATTTCTGAACACTTTGTGATGCATTTATGCGTACCTAATAGTGAGTGAACATACATGAAGCATTGTTCGCACATAAACCTCACACGCACACTCTCTCTCCATATATATATATATATATATATATATATATATATATATATATATATATATATATATATATAATGAGACACCGTACTTTAAAAATAAATGTGTAAATGAATTAGATAAGAGTCAATTAATCTATTTCACTAGATATATGAGTTTGCAAAGAAACAATATCAATCATTACATACGAGTTTCAAAAGTTATAAATTGAGATTATTTTATGTATGGTAAGAAAAATATTAAAGGAACCAAAATGTGCATTATTGTCGAAAACGGAGATGGAGATGCCGTTAAAAGTCAAATTTAGGTTACTTATTAGAGACGACGTTGAATGAATAGTTTATGCTACTTAAGCTAAAAGAACGTTAGCCAAAACTCAAAGAATTGAAAGGGCCGAGGTTCATTTCCCAGTCAAATCTGAGATTTTCAGAGACGAGCGAAAACAAAAAGGAAAAACGAGAGAGCATATTTGACAAAAACGGAGTGTTTGGTAAAGAAGATAACAGAAGCTACCTAACCGATCCGACGATCGAGATCGATCGTTCCGCATTTTACCCCAAAGTTTTCAATCCATTTGACAATTTTGTCAATTTTTTTGTAAGCAATACTAATACGTACCCTAATTTTATCATCAAGCACATGAAATGCCAATAGAAGCTGCCGTGAACCGCTCGGAGGCCGTTCGCCGCACCAATGACTTCATCTCCGGCGAGAGGATATCAGACTCCGGTACTTCCGGAATCGTGGAGAGCGCCTCGCCGGACTTATCATAGACGACGTAGAATGATCCGCCGCGAGACGGCTCTGGAACACGGAAGAGATGTTTTATGCCGCCGCCGCTACTAGTTTGTTTGGGGCGGAACACGGATTTGAGCAGCTTCTGGAGCGACCGAGAAATCCTGGACGAAGACGAAGGCGATCGCTTAGGCTGAGAAGGGGGCGGAGGCGGTTGGAGATCATGAACGATCCGACGGTCGGATAAATGCGGCATCGAGAGGCTTCTAGAAGCCAAAGCCGAGTCGAGCTGGCGCTCGAATGACTTCAGCTCGAACGAGTCGTAGAGAGAGCTTCCGCAGTCCCATATTACCGGCTTCGTCGCCGCGTCTTCGTCGTCGGCTGGCTTCCCTTTTGCCGGCGTCTGAGCAGTTTTATTTTTATCCATGTTTGATCGAAATGGAGTAGAAATGAGGTAGTTATATATTAGACGAGGAAGGGGTAAAATTGTAACTTCGTGTCGGATTTCCTGAAAAAATACACTCCCCATATACGTTAGTGGCGTGTGAGATTTGAGTACGTGTACTGGGTTTGACCAATAAGCCCAAAGGAAAGTTTTTTCACGGTTTCAAAGATGGAAACCACAGGATCCCACTGGAGGAAAACTGTTCCGCATTTATGAGAGCTCCATGTATGCTTGGCCATCAAGTCTTTTACGTAGCAACTCATTCTCATGTAAAATTCATCTTAAATATTCCATCTGTCTCATTGTATGTATCTAGTTTGATTAATGAGACTTGACCGGAGTTATTTTTAATTTAATTTTTTCATAATATTAAGTTCAGTATTAGCATACAAAATTTGTATATCTACAAATATGAAGCATAATTATTTTGATAAAATAATTCGAATATAAAACAGATTATAAATCATGCACACATATATCTCATTAGTATTAATATATATAAAAGAAGGATAATTATTGGATATGAGCAAAAAATAAAATATATCACAACATTGTAAAAAAGTTTTCATAACAAATAAAATTACAGGACACAATAAAAAGTAAGTAAATTTGAACACTTTACCATTCTTAAGTTAAATGTATAATTTACCAATTAGCGTAACTCATCTTTTATTTACTTCTATTTATATTGTTTTAATTATACTCTCTCTCTCTCTAATATATATATATATATATATATATATATATATATATATATATATATATATATATATATATATATATATATATATATATATATATATATATGTGTGTGTGTGTGTGTGTGTGTGTGTGTGTGTGTGTGTGTGTGTGTGTTGGATCATATGAGAACAAGTCTTTAGGAGAAAATTAAGAACCAATCTCAGCCATATATCTCGAAAAAACGGACGGATCAGATCAAATTTTAGAAAAATGTAGTGGCATTTTTATAATTATCACCAACCTTAAAATGCAACCTTGAACACTGAAATTTGCACTTACAAGATTTTTTCAGGTTTGTACATTGAGTATTAACATATTGCACATTTAGTATTAAAAGATTGCACTTGCAAAAATGCGAATTGAAAGTGCATTGCATTTAGGGTATTGATTTTAGAGTTTATGACTGAATTTTTTGTTTTATTTAGTTTTGATGGATATATTATACCCACGACCCGACCCGGGGTAGCAACATGGACCCGGAGCACCTTGGTGGAGCCCGAGAGCAACACGGACCCTGGGGACCACGGAGGTGCCTAAGAGCAACACGGACCCGGGGGACCACGGAGGTGCCCAAGAGCAACACGGACCCGGGGGACCACGGAGGTGCCCAAGAGCAACACGGACCCGGGGGACCACGGAGGTGCCTAAGAGCAACACAGACCCGGGGGACCACGGAAGTGCCCAAGAGCAGCACGGAGCCGAGGGACCACGGAGGTGCCCAAGAGCAACACGGACCCGGGGGACCACGGAGGTGCCCAAGAGCAACACGGACCCGGGGACCATGGAGGTGCCCAAGCGCAACGCGGACCCGGAGCACCATGGAGGTGCCCCGACCCGAGCCGACCTACGTGGAGCTCAAGTCGGGGAGCTCGGTCCCACCCGAGATCGGGACCCGACCCGACTCGGTCCACCCGGGCCCGGTCAAAGCTGAGATCTAACCACCCCTCGATTTATGGGGAGGCGGTTGGGGGGTTTGCTTGTATAAAACCCCCCCTCCTTGTCCTAACAAAGGGCAATTCATTCCACATTATACGATTATTACACACTTTTGTCCTACCGAATCTTTGTAATAGCCAAACACTACGGCAATTAATATAATATACGGTCCACCGCGACCTTTACGACATCGTTTCATATTTCGTTTATTATTCTTATTATATATTCTTATCCGGGTTTATTGATTCGGGTCCACCCCGGATTAATTAAATCCATTATTGGTGCTCTTGTTGAGAGCTGCTGTACAAGCTTAAGCGCTCTCCCCACTATTGTTCATCGACAGCGATGTCACGATCGAGATCCAACTCTCGTCATACCAATGGTTCCCGCGGCACCCAGCTCGTCGCGAACGGGAACGGCCCCAACGGGGCCCCCGCCCCCAGCATCCAACCGGCCGCCTCCACCAGGTCGGGGGAGGATCTGAGGGCCCAGCTCACCAACCACCGTAGCAGTGGTGCGCCGCCACCACCCCCCGTCGCCCCCGCTCCGGCTCGCGCACTCATCCGGAAAGGGGTGGCGGTCTTCGAACAAGCCTCCACCGCGCTGGCGCGCGTCGCAGCGGGCCTCCAGGCAGAGGAACAAGCCGCCCTAGGCGCCACCGGCGGGGCGCCGGCGTCGCCTCCGCCTCCTCCCACCCGCGGGGGCGCAATGGCTCGAGCACCCGACCGCCCCCGGCACCTGTCACCCAGGGGGAGGTCAACTCGCCTCGACCATCGGAGAGGCGGGGAAGAGGGGACTCCCGCCGAGACCGCCAGCGTGACGACGATGGAAGGGCACCAACCCAACCCACACCGACGTGAGTACGCTGAGGGGCCCAGGATGAACCCCACACGCTATCTCACCCCGTTGACACAACCCGTGGGTACTATCTTGGCGCACGCGGAGGACCAGGGAATCGTGGTATTCCCGAAGGAGGAGTGCATGAAGATATCGGCGAGGGGGGGACCCCAACAAGTACTGCAGGTTCCACCGGCAGAAAGGACACGATACAGACGAATGCATCCTCCTAAAAAGACAAATCGAGCAGCTCATCCAAATGGGCTACCTCGGCCAATTCATTAAGAAGCCCGGCCAGGCGCAGGAACAGGCCCCAGCGCCAGAAGCAGAGCAATGTATGGCGGAAGGGGGGTGGCCAGGCGCCATCCACCTCGGCTCCCCCCCGCAAGAGGGACCACCACGACCACAGTTCCGAGGAGGAGCAGAAGACGACGGAGGACTCCCAGCCCCCGAAGAAACGGGCCATCTACGTCATCTTTGGGGGGCCCGAGGGAGGGGACTCGCCAGCCGAGCGGAAGAGGTGGGCGAGGAGCTTGTACGTAAGGGAGGTCACACGTACCCCCCACGAGAAGAAACCAAAGAGGGAGCCCATCACGTTCACCGACGCAGACCTGCCAGATGGGCCCCTCCCCCACCGAGACGCCCTGGTGGTCAAGCTGGACATCAACAACGTGGTGGTGCACCGGGTACTCGTAGACACGGGTAGCTCGGTGAACGTCATGTACTACAACACGTTCACCCAGCTGAGACTCTCAAGAGGGCAGCTAGAGCAGGTACGCGCCCCCCTGTCCGCGTTCACGAGGGACTCAATTGAGACGGAGGGGTCGATCAGTATGGAGGTAGAGATAGGCACCCCACCTCACACCAGGAGGTGGGAGGTCGAGTTCGTAGTCGTGAAAATCAGATGCGCCCACAACATAATACTCGGCCGACCCGCCCTGGAGGACCTCAGGTGCGTAATTTCCATGGAGCACCTGTGTCTCAAGTTCCCGACACCGACCGGGGTCGGGGTCGCCCGGGGGGGCCAAAAGGTAAGCCGCAGCTGCTACTTGAAGGCGTGCCGCCAGATTGGTCAAAAGGACCTCAAGGTACATACCATCGCCGAGAAGGCATTTCGGGAGGTGGTAGGTCGACCTCGGGCCGAGCCCGTAGTTGAGACAGAGGAGGTCATCCTCGACCTCAGCCGACCCGACCGGGTTGTGAAGGTAGGGGTCAGCCTCCCGGCCGAGCTCCGGGCACGGATAATCAACGCCATCAGGAGCTACAAGGAGGTCTTTGCATGGGGTCCCGAGGACATGCCGGGCCTCAGCCGAGACGTGATCACACACAAGTTGGCCGTCGACCCCGCGGTCAGGCCAATCCAGCAACGCAAAAGGTACCTCTCCGCAAAAGGTACCTCTCCGTCAAAAAGGAGGTCGACACACTGCTGGAGATTGGTCATGTTAGGGAGGTCATATACCCCACCTGGCTGGCCAACGTAGTCCTCGCCCCAAAGCCGCCCACCTGGAGGATGTGCGTGGACTACACCGACCTCAACAAGGCCTGCCCTATGGACCCCTTTCCCCTCCCCAACATCGATCAGCTGGTGGACGAGACTGCAGGTTGTGCCCTTATGAGCTTCCTAGATGCGTTCAGGGGGTACCACCAAATTTTCATGGAGGAGGCTGACGAGGAGAAGACAGCCTTCACCACGCCAGATGGGGTCTATTGCTACAAGGTTATGGCTTTCGGACTGAAAAATTCAGGTGCCACCTACACCGGAATGGTGGCCAAGGTGTTCAAGCAGGTCCTCGGTCGCAACCTCCAGGCCTACGTCGACGACATGATCGTCAAGAGCACCGACGCCGACCTCCACACAGATGACCTTACCGAGGTATTTTCAATTATGCAACGCTTCAATTTACGGTTGAACCCCAAAAAGTGCACCTTCGGGGTGCATGGGGGGAAATTTTTGGGGTACATGGTCTCGAAGAGGGGCATTGAGCCCAACCCTGACAAGGTCAAGGCCATCCTGGACATGGAACCTCCGAGGTCCCTCCGGGAGGTCCAGCGCCTCAACGGGCGGTTGGCAGCCCTGGGCCGTTTCCTTTCGAGGTCGGCCGAGAAGTCCTTGCCGTTCTTTGGAGTCCTAAAAAAGACTAAGGGCTTCAAATGGTCCGAGGAGTGCCAGAAGGCGTTCGAGGACCTCAAGACGTACCTGATGTCGCTCCCCCCCCCTGGCCAAACCCGTTAAGGGGGAGGTCCTATATCTGTACTTGGGCATCTCGCAGGCCGCGGTCAGCTCCGTGCTGGTCCGGGACGACGAGGGGGTCCAGCGGCCTGTATACTACACGAGCCGAGCTCTACGGGGAGCAGAGATCAGGTACACACCCGTGGAAAAGGCCATTTTTGCAGTAGATGCGACGGCAAAGAAGCTGAACCACTACTTCCAGGCCCACCCCGTGCAGGTCCTCACCAACCAGCCACTAGACGCAGTACTGAGGGCCTCGGGGTCGGCAAGCAGGCTGGTCAGGTGGGCCATGCGGCTGAGCCAGTTTGACATCCAGTTCAAGCCCCGACCCGCCATCAAGGGGCAGGCGCTGGCTGACTTTATAGTCGAGTGCACTGCCCGGGAGGCAACGGAGCGGGTCAGGGACGAAGACGGGGAGTGGTGGACCCTCTCAACGGACGGGTCCTCCAGCACCAAAAGCTGCGGGGGTGGAGTCGTCCTCATAACACCGGAGGGGTTTCGGGCCTACTACGCCCTCCGCTTCGCGTTCAAATTATCCAACAACGAGGCCGAGTATGAAGCACTCCTGGGAGGGCTCCGCCTCGCACTAAATATGAGGGTGGAGAAACTCAAAATCCGATGTGACTCTAGACTCGTGGTGGGACAGGTCACAGGCGAATTTGAAGCAAGTGATGAAAGAATGAGGAGGTACCGGGACGTGGTGCTCCAGCTACTGGGGCAGCTGATCAATTATGAGGTCCTACAGGTACCCCGAGACCAGAACACAGATGCTGACATGTTATCCAAGCTCGCCCAAGGGGCCCCGGAACATATATCAAAAATAGCCCGAATTGAAGACTTCAAGAGGTCGAGCCTGGACGCCTACCCGGTCCTACCCGTGCAAATCCGACCTCCCTGCTGGTTGGACCACCTCAAGGAGTACAAGAAGATAGGCACGCTACCTCCCGACAAGGTCGACGCTAAGCTAGTGAAACAGCGAGCCCCCACGTACGTGGTCATGGGGGACACACTCTACAAGAGGTCCTATAACGGCGCCTTGCTGCGCTGCTTGTACCCAGACGAAGCCAGGTCAGTCATGGAAGAAATCCACGAAGGGACCTGTTCAGCCCACCAGGGGGCCTTCGCCATGTCCTGGAGGGCCATCTTACAGGGGTACTTTTGGCCTAAAATGGCCAAGGAGTGCGCCGACTATGCCCGGGGTTGCGAGACCTGCCAACACTTCCAAGTCACCACCGGCCGGCCAGCCACGAGCTACACCCCCATCAGCTCGGTCATCCCCTTCTCCAGGTGGAGAGTGGACCTAGTGGGAGCTCTGCCCATGGGGTCGGGAAAAAGGAAGTACCTCATAGTAGCAGTGGACTACTTCACTAAGTGGGTAGAGGCGGAACCGCTGGCAACCATAACAAGTGCCTGTTGCAAGCACTTTGTGTACAAAAATATTTTGTGCCGTTTTGGGGTCCCGATGCAACTCATCACCGACAACGGACGCCAATTCGAGGGGCAAGAGTTCAAGGGGTTCTGTACAGAATGGCACATTACTCACAGCCGGGTAGCAGTGTGCTACCCTCAAGCAAATGGCCAGGTGGAAAATGCCAACCGCACCATTGTGGGCGGCCTGAAAAAGAAACTGGAATCCACGGGGGGAGCGTGGGTGGAGGAGCTCGATGCCATTCTTTGGGCCTACCGCACCACCCCCCGGAGGGCTACTGGGGAGACACCTTTTTCCTTAGCCTACGGTTTCGAAGCTCGAGCTCCAGCGGAGGTAGTCATACCTTCCCGGCGGGAGGAGGACTGCGACCCTGACACGAACGAGGAACACCATAGAATTGACCTCCACATGATTGATGACAGGCGCGAAGCAGCCGCGATTCGAGCTGAAAACTACCAGAGGCAGACCAAGTCATACCACGATAAGCGGGTCCGACCCCGCTATTTCCAAGTAGGTGACTATGTGCTCAGGAGAAGGGAGGCGAGCCAGCCCCAAGCCGGAGGAAAGTTTGCCCCTAATTGGGAGGGCCCGTACATTATAGCAGCCGTGGTCCGCCCGGGCAGCTACAAGCTCAAAACTCACAAAGGAAAGATGATGATAGCCAGGGTCTGGAACTCAGAACACCTGCTGAAATTTTACCAGTAGACCTACCACGTGAGAGGTGGGTCTTGGCGTTGCTATTCTAGGAGGAGGACCATTCCCCTCCCCTAATAATGTCTTAGTGAGCGGCAATAGTCGGAATAAAATCGCATATTACAGAACACATTGTGCGCATGACCTTTTTGTTACAAAGTTGGTTCTCATGCATTTTATCTCCCTTAAAAAATAAAAAAGGAAAAAAATCATGAAACAGGGGGGGAACGAGTGCTCACTCATGTCTTCTCCCCCCCCCCCCCCCCCCCCCCGTGGACCCTAAGGGGGCACGAGGTCCGGCCTCGCGTACTAACCCCGACGGAGGACGCACCCTAAGGGGGCACGAGGGACGACCTCGCGTACCAACCCCGACGGAAGAGCCCGGTGGCACAGTCCCGTCGGACTGTGCCCGAGCAGCTAACGCGCACCCTAAGGGGGCACGAGGTCTAACCTCGCGTACAAACCCCGACGAAGGAGCCCGGTGGTTTGGTCCGGCAGGACTGGGCCCAAGCGGTTTGGCGCACCCTAAGAGGGCACGAGGTCCGACCTCGCGTACAAACCCCAACGGAAGAGCCCGGTGGCGTGGTCCAGAAGGACTTAGCCCGAGAGGCTAACGTACCCTAAGGGAGCACGAGGTCCGGCCTCGCGTACTAACCCCGACGGGAGAGTCCGATGACATAGTCTCGTAGGACTTTGTTGAAGAGGCTAACACATGGCAAAAAAAAAAAAAAAAAAAAAAAAAAAAAAACAGGTCCCAGCTCGGGGTGCTGCCGAGGTCGACCTCGGCTGGTGCCGAGGTGGCCAAAAAAAAAAAAAAAAAGTATTTCAAAGGGGGGCAATAGCAAGTAAGAGGTGGCACCTATCACCGAGGCAAAGGCGCAACAGTCATAACATCCAAGTGTGACACATAGCAAAAAGAAGAAATAAGTTCATACTAGCTAGAAGCAGTCGAAATAGCAAGTCTAACGTATCAAAAGCAGCAAGTGTTGGCCTCATGGGCTAAAAAAACACCAAAACAAGGAATCAAAGCAAATCTAAGTGCTCGCATCCGGGCCACCGCGGGCAGCATCACTGGCCTAGCACTCCGCAGCGTACTCCTCCAAGGAGGTCAGTGAAAATTTGGAGCTCGGGATTTTCCACCCAGGGGGCTCGGGTCGGCGTACGGATACTCTCATTCGTTGACTTCCACTCGCAACGAAGAGAGTGGGGGACTCATGATGGATATATTATACCCACGACCCGACCCGGGGTAGCAACATGGACCCGGAGCACCTTGGTGGAGCCCGAGAGCAAAACGGACCCTGGGGACCACGGAGGTGCCTAAGAGCAACACGGACCCGGGGAACCACGGAGGTGCCCAAGAGCAACACGGACCCTGGGGACCACGGAGGTGCCCAAGAGCAACACGGACCCGGGGGATCACGGAGGTGCCTAAGAGCAACACGGACCCGGGGGACCACGGAAGTGCCCAAGAGCAGCACGGAGCCGGGGGACCACGGAGGTGCCCAAGAGCAACACGGACCCGGGGGACCACGGAGGTGCCCAAGAGCAACACGGACCCGGGGGACCATGGAGGTGCCCAAGCGCAACGCGGACCCGGAGCACCATGGAGGTGCCCCGACGCGAGCCGACCTACGTGGAGCTCAGGTCGGGGAGCTCGGTCCCACCCGAGCTCGGGACCTGACCCGACCCGGTCCACCCGGGCCCGGTCAAAGCTGAGATCTAACCACCCCCCGATTTAGGGGGAGGCGGTTGGGGGGTTTGCTTGTATAAACCCCCCCCCCCCCCCCTCCTTGTCCTAACAAAGGGCAATTCATTCCACATTATACGATTATTACACACTTTTGTCCTACCGAATCTTTGTAATAGCCAAACACTACGGCAATTAATATAATATACGGTCCACCGCGACCTTTACGACATCGTTTCATATTTCGTTTATTATTCTTATTATATATTCTTATCCGGGTTTATTGATTCGGGTCCACCCCGGATTAATTAAATCCATTAAGTTTAGTGGGTCATTTTTTCACTGTTTAGGATCTAGCATTTACGATTTAGATTTAAAATTTAGCTTTTTAACGATATATATATATATATATATATATATATATATATATATATATATATATATATATATATATATATATATATATATATATATATATATATATATATATATACTTAGAGCAACCTCAATAGTCTAAGATTTTGCTTGTTTTTTGTTAGTTCTTGTAGGAGAGAGGAGGAGTCGAGGAGGGATGAAGAAAAAAGAAAAGAAAAAAAGAAAGGAAAAAATAATTTGACAAAAGCAAAAAAAAAAAAAAACAAAAAAAAAAACAAGGATTCACGCCCTAGGTTGGGTGCAGAGGTGCACAAAACACGCGGCTTGCGCTTATTTCTTTTAAAAAATTGGTTTTGCGGTGATAAAAACTTAAAAAAAGTATTAAAAAAAAATCAAGGACCTTGTAGTCCAATGGTATTTGGTATATTCTGCAAAAACTTCTAAAGAAATTACAAATATGATTATTCTTAACTAGTGTAATAAACAGGGGCACACTCAAAACTTCTACTAAACAATTGAAACAATATAATCACCCTATTCACTTAAGTCTTTTCATTACTTTACAATGTTAAATCTAATTAATGTTATCATATACGTACACACATGAGGAAAATAATAAAGATATGTTTTCAAGAAACACACTGATTACCTTGTCAAGATGTTTCTCCACCTTGCCTGCTTGATCTTGAAAATATTTTATATGAACATTGTTTTGATCCATCTTATATGTGAAGGGTTGTGTGTAGAACCCCAACCTTAAGGGTCCCCACACCCCAGCCCAACAGAGTATTTTGGGAGGATGTAAATCATGGTGACTCAACTAAACATGAACCATAGAGGCTAGACTGGTGCTCACTGCGCACAAGGAGCCCCCCTCACTGCCGCTGGTGAGACTCGATCTCTGGTCATTATTCCAAAGTTTCACCTCTATGACCAATTAAGCTACCCATGCGGGCATAAATTCTTTACATCATCAACTAAATAACCAAAAACTGGAAAAAAAAAAAAAAAAAAAAAAAAAAAAAAAAAAAAAAGAAACTGAAGAAATTGCATTAAAAACAACCTGACAATCTGTTTCCACATCCACCGCACCCAGTCCTGTATCCCTTAACCAACTCAATGCCTCCCGAATAGATAGCACCTCTGCTTCCCTAACCGCACATAACCCGGGCATTCTTATATTCTTGGCAGCCAGAAAATTTCCAACATCATCACGTAAGACCCATCCAAAACCCATAGCATTATCCTCAACATTTAGCGCAGCATCTGTATTAAGTTTTAGCCTCCCATGTGATGGCCTTGCCCAGCCTTCCACAACATGCGAATCTGAGTGGGCAACACCAGCTGGCAGCTTCTCATTCGCATTTCCCCAACAATCCAGAAACAGCAACGCCCTATGCAACATAGTACACAAATCAAAATCAATACCCTTCCACACACTCTCATTCCTGCTGGTCCACACACCCCAACAAGCCATAACAAACTTTGGTTTTGAACATAAATCTAAAGTGCCCAAGGCCCAAAAAAACCAATCTCCAAGATTATTACCATCGTAGGCACTTACATGCGACATTTCTAGCTTATTCCAAAGCCGAACTGCCTCCCCACACTGGACAAAAAGGTGCATGGCCGACTCCTGAACTTGTCTGCACATATGACAATTCAATAAACAAGCCACATTCTTAGTCATTAACAAGTCACGTGTTGGAAGGAAGTGGGATGCTAACTGCCAACAAAAACTCTTCACCTTTGGAGGGACATGCAAACTCCAAATACTCGCCCAAGGGCGATCACTTGCAGGCACCAAAGTGAGCTGCTTATAACAAGATTTAATCGAATACGCTCCTTTCTGCTCCCATTGCCAAAACCACTGATCACAAGGCTTACGAATACTGAGAGGAATATTCAAAATCAAATTAGCATCACGGGTATTAAATATATCCTTAACACACTCCACATCCCAACCATTACCATGTAAATTCATTAAGGAGGACACCGGGGCCTGATAAACTGTCTGATGCAGCTCCGTTTCTATAAATGGATTTTCATCCACTGGTAGCCAAGGATCCCTGCCAATGATAGTCCCATTACCATCGCCAATTACCCTTCTACATCCCTCCTTCAAGCACTCTTTTACTGCTAACATACCCCGCCATATGTAGGACGGATTGCTCCCCTCCCTGGCATCAAAAAAGTCACAGTCAGGGTAATAGCGTGATTTAAACACACGTGCCACTAGACTCGTGGGGTTGGAAATCAACCTCCAAGCCTGCTTTCCTAGAAGAGCTTTATTCATCTCATGTAGGCGCCTAAACCCCATTCCACCACACGCTTTTGGCCTCGACAAACCCTCCCAAGAACGCCATCAAATTCCACGACCATTACTCACATCACCAGACCACCAGTACTGGTTCAATACTACCTCAATTTCCCGGCAAAGGCCCAAGGGGAGCAGAAACACCATCATAGCATATGCTGGCATTGCCTGCAACACATTTTTCAATAGAACCTCCCTCCCAGCTCTTGATAGGAACTTGGCATTCCAAGAACGAACCCTGGTGAGTATACGATCCTTCAGAAACCCCAGTATAACCTTCTTCCTCCTTCCCACTAGAGAAGGCAAACCCAAGTACTTTCCACTAGTCTCCCCCTCCTCTACGACCAGAACATCAACCACCTCATTCCTTCTACTCTGTGGCACATTAGCACTAAAACATGTAGCAGATTTATCGTAATTAACATGCTGGCCCGAAGCCCTAGCATAAGTATCCAGCACATACCTCATTTGAACGCTCTCTTCTTCATTAGCCAGAAGGAACATGAAGGAGTCATCTGCAAAGAGAAGATGAGACACAGAAGGCGCACCCCTCGCAACCGAAACACCATGCAATCCGCCCGCAACCATACTTCTTTCAATCATGGCACTCAACCCCTCAAATAAAAAAATAAAAAATAAAAAAATTTCTCGTGTAGTAATTGAGTATTTCTTCCCCATATTTTAAATACATTGTTAGCAGTTATTGGTGGTTCTCAACGCTGCACGCTTACTTTCAAGTAGGTCATCCAAATTGTTGTAAATCAATCACGCTTAACCACTAATGGATTTAATTACCCGAGGTAGACCCGAATTACTAAATCCAATAAATGATAAATAGGAAAAGGCAAAGAATGTATATGTCGCGGGGACAAATTTCGTATTGACAGTCTTTTATAGGAAAATTACAAGGAGAATATAGTAACAAGACAAGATGTAGATGTCCTAACAAGACAATGAGATGTCTTTTTATACTAAATAATCTTCCCAACCGACCCCAAGATAATAGGGCGGGCGGTTGGATCTTAGTTGACTGAGTCACGCGGGGACGCCCTGCGTGACCGCCTAACCCCAGCTGGCCGAGGCCGACCGCAACCGGGGTCGACCACGAGGTCGACCCCGGCCGAGGCTGACGCCGAGGTTGACTCCGACCTTGGCCGGTGCTGATGTCGTCCCCAACTGGGGTCCATGTAGTAGACCTCAGCCGAGGTCTACGCCGGGGACCCAGTTGGGGTCTCCCAGGACCTTCGCATCACGCCGCGACCCCCGAGTCGGTTTGCCCCGAGTCCCTTCTCCTAATATATCCATCATGAGTCCCCCACTCTCTGAGTTCCGAGTCTTCGTCAACGAAAGAGAGTAGCTCGAGTCGAATGTCGGCCCCAACCAAGGCTGACGTCGAGGTCGACCCCCACTGGGGTCGCCAAAGTCCCCTCATATCGCACCGCGACCACCTCGGGGCCCTTGGCCCCTTGCACCACACCTTCCCCGGTTAATTTTCCCCGAACCCATTCCTAATATATCCATCAACCACATAATTTTTTGGCTATCTGGTTGTCATATCCTACTTAAAACCAATTGGTGATAAGTAGGTGGATATTAAGCATTTAACCACGTACATCCCTTCATGGTAAGCCACAACGCCACGTCTTGAATTGAGTAAGGGTTGAACTCGGCCAACCCGGTCGACGCCCAACAATCCTCCTCCCAACACATGTGGCAACCTTTGAACACCAAACCCAGTTGCGTAGACCTACGCCCACATTCCATCCGGGATAACCATTTAACCACATCCCTCCATGGTAAGCCACAACGCGATAAGTCAAACACGCTTAATCACAAAATTCTTTGGCTATCTGGTTGTCACATCCTACTTAAAACTAATTGGTGATGAATAGGTGGACACTAATCATTTAACTACATCCCTCCATGGTATGCCACAACATCATGTCTCAAATCGAGAAGGGGCTGAACTCAGCCAATCCAGTCGACGTCCAACAATTATAATATTTAAGGATAGATATACCCAAAAGATTATAATAAAAAAAAAAAACAAACGAATTAATTTGAAAAATTGTCCTACATAACAGATAAAAAGACGATGATTCACTTGTTCATGGGTTTAACTATCAGTAATAGGAATCAAAGTGATTGTTATTGTTTGGTTGACAGGTTTCTAGAACACTACTATGGAATTTGATTACTCCCTTAATTAGAAAACTCATTCCCTAATAAAATAAGGATTTCATTCCATTATTCCCTCTCCTAATTGGTATTTTTATTTTTAAGTTTGGATTAGTGCATTTAGATTTTTGTTTTTATTTTTATTTTTTGTTTATATTGATGCTTTGGATGTCTTTATATTAGAATAAGGGTGTTTTTGGTTCACACATGGGAATCAGAATCAGAATGGGAATCAAATACTTGGTAATGGTAATGAGTTTTGGTGAAAGTATTTTGCATGTTTAGTCTTAGTTAGGGTGGAATTGGAATGATTAACAATTTTGTTGTTTGGTTATGTATGATCATATATATAATGGGAATAAAGGTTTTAAAAATACAAGAACAAAAAATCAAGACAATTTAGGGTGTGTTTGGTTCATGGGTTTAGCTATCAGGAATGGGAATCAAAGTCATTGTTATTGTTTGGTTGATAGGTTTCTAGAGCACTACTATGAGATCATATTTGATTATCCCCTCAATTAAAAAACTCATTCCCTAATAAAATAAGGGTTTCATTCCATTATTGATTGAGCAGTTGCCCGTAGACCACCTAAAAAGGAATATTTATTATTTGATCCATATCTGAAGTCCAATGGGAGCAATTTGACCGGAGTAACTAAAATTGATAAAAATTAATAGTTAAGGTACTATATTGATAATTTTAAAAATTGTGAATTGAAATTAACAAGATCTCAATAGTCATATGATCAAAAGTGAAATTAACTCTAAAATATAACAAAATACTCTTTATACGGGAAGAAAAATAATATATAATTGATATGCGATCTTTGTTGCTTACGAGAATATTATATTTTAATTTTGAGTCAATATTAGAATTAAAGATTAAAATAAGCAAACTGCATAAGAACGTTACGCGTACAATGCATGAGATCAGATGTCCATCGGTGAAGCTTGCTAGCGCTAGCACTGGGTATATCAATAAGAAAATTAACAATAAATAAATTATTACATATCGATAAAATTACGTTATCGCTATCATCATCATCATCATGATCTATACTAATATAATCTATCTACTACATATATTTAGTACAGACAACAAAATGAATTGTAAATTTTAAGCATTCAAAAAAAAAGAATTGTAAATTTTAAAATATCATATCTTGTCTGCTGCTTAGTTATATCTTCTTTGACCTTGTTTATGATGATTCAATAATACTAGGTTTCTTACATATATAATCCAGTGGATTGATCGCACCGTACCACGTCTCTCATACAAATTGATATATAACTAAACAAATATTTTAATTAATTTGTTTCCCATTTGAATATATAATTATATATACACACACGCAATGATTTTTGGAGTACATACTATATTATATTATCAAAGCTTACATTGTAAGTTTGAAGAATATAATGTGAAATTGATATAATAGTATTATGTATTTCTCATTAATACATACATACATACATACATATATATATATATATATATATATATATATATATATATATATATATATATATATATATATTTTTGGTAGGGATATATATATATATATATACATGTTAGAAAAATATACATACACGCAAGGGAGAATCAATCGCTTTTTCTAGATTTTTCGTGAAAAACTGTTTTTCCTATTGCAAAAAAATCTCTTCTTTTCTCTCTTCTCTTTGAAATGGACAAGACAGCCTGAGTTAGGTCAAAATGTGCTAGCCTTTAAAACTCCAAAACTACCCAATATTGATTTAATTCATTAATCAGCTATTAATGTATTAATTCAATTTTAATAACTCATTGATTTTTTTTATAAGTTCTCAGTATTACCACGGACAATTAGTGTGACTTTCTAGGTTCATAGTCAAACTAGCAACGAGTAAAATTTAATAACTCCTTATTAAATAATTCATAAGTCATCAGTGACACTAACAGAATGTCATGACTACCTAGTTGGTAATGAAATACATGTATATATATTATGTTGAACCTTTCCGTTACAAATATCATGCAACATTCCTTCCACACAACACTTGTTCCGAACTAGGTAAATGTCATGGTCAAACCTATAAACTTGATTTAAAATGTCTATTCAAAAGTATTAACCTGAAGTCCAACTTTGTTATACTTTGGCCAGAGATTCTCGTTGTAAGATTATTAAATAGACTAAACAACCTTGTTACCTCAAGGTAGGGGCAGTGTAAATGGGCCAAGCAGCTCGGTCAACTTCGAGCTAGAGCCAAACTCGAGTTCAAATATTTTAGGCTTGTGGCTCGTCGAGCCGCTCCGTTCGAGCTCAAACCTGCTCATTTTGTAACCGAGTCAAGCCGAGCTTCAGTTTTCGAGCTCGAGCTCCACTTGGCTCGTTTGCAGGCCTACCTCAATGCGGTGGACCCTCTATTGAATGCACACATGTCTCCGTACAATACTGAACTATGCCACCAATTACACTTATAGCCCCATAAGGGAACAAAAGACGCATACTGGCAAACACTAGTCCATCATATATACGACACAACTATGCCATCTCAAGTAAAAAGACTATTGCATATTTGTAACATATAACATACCGAAGACCATTGTTACAAAAATCACGCCTAGGCGTCGACCGACTGCTTAGCGTATCATCATAATCGGTAGTCTAGACGACCGACTAGGCCGCCTAGTTGGCCAGTTAGCTATTGGACCTTTAGTTAAAGAATTATTGCGATATCGACATGCATTCATTTTACCTTTTCACTTCAAAATTTGTCCCATTTGCCTCGATCAAATTTCCAATTCTCGCGCTCAAAACATAAAAATGAAAAACTATTAAAAATTAAAATCTTTCCCCGTTCATAATGCCAAGATATTTATAATAAAAAAAAGGTTGAATAAAATGGTGTCACATAAATAAATAAATAAATAATAAAGGGACTCACCAACACTATATGAGACTTATTTTCTTTTACTTATTAATAATGCAAAACATATGATGAGTTATTTTTCTAACTTTCTTGTTTTTAGATTATTAATTGCATGAAACCATTAATTGGTAAAGTAAAAAATGTATCAATGGTAATAAATTCTATTATTTTGTCTTTGAAATATCATAGAGTTCACTCCATAAGTTATAAACGTTTGAAAATTTAGATTATTTTCAGTAATAATACTTTTTTAACCATTAGGTTCGAAGAAGAGGGTTTTAGTCTGTTGTTTTCTCTTTGGCCTGGTGGACCTTAGTCCACCTTGCGAGGTGGATCCAGGTTAAAAAATACACAATTTATATTGAATGTTTATAATTGAGTTAATACCCAAAATTGTCCTCGACTATAGTGGTTTTTCTCAATTTCGTCCTAAACGATTTTGGTAACCTAATATCGTCCCAGACTTTTGTGTTTCGCTCAATTTAGTCCTCCATTTGTTATTCCGTCAAATTGGTGTTAAATAAAGAAACAATTCAATAATGCCAATATTGATCTCTCTTTACTTTCAACTTGTGAAGTGCGAAATTCCTCTTTCTTGTACGAATTACTCCCGGACCTGCAAATCAAATTTTATATTCGCAGTTTTAGGAGTAATTCTGGGAGTAATTCGTAAAAAAAAAGGGATTTTGCAGTTCACATGTCTATGAGTAAAGAGATGCCAATATTAAAATTACTGAATTATCTATTTATTTAACACCAAATGGACAGAATAACAAATGAGGGACTAAATTGAGCAAAAACACAAAAGTCTGGGACTAAATTGAGCGAAACACAAAAGTCTGGGACGGTATTAGGTCACCAAAGTCGATTAGGACGAAATTGAGAAAAACCACTATAGTCGAGGACGATTTTGGGTATTAACTCGTTTATAATTTTATATATTAAATGTTCACAATTTACATACTAAATGTTCACAATTTACATACTGAATGTTCACAATTCAAATTGTGAATATTCAGTGTATAAATTGTGTATTTTGAACCTGGGTCTACCTTACAAGGTGGACCCGTGTCCATGGCATAACTGTTGTTTGATGAGATGTAGCATTCAATATGTAAATTGTGAACACTCAGTATATAAATTGTGAATTTTGATCCCGAGTCTACCTTACAAGATGCATAGATTCGATGACATAAGTGTTGTTTGATGAGGTATAGAATAGCCTAGCTTTCATCAAGTTATTTTAAAGAAAGAATTATTAAAAAAAAGGACCAAAGAGGTTGCCAAAGTGGAAAGATAAAAACTTCTAAGCCCATTGAAGAGTCATATATATATATATATATATATATATATATATATATATATACTATAGACCCTAGTTCAATATACATGATTTGACTTCATAATGTACAGAATTCATATTCATAATGCACAAAATTTATGTTCATATACATACACATAAACATGATATAATGAACATGAATTCTGTGCATTATGAACATGAATTCTGTACATTATGAATATAAATTATTTGTATTATGTTAAGTGTTTATATGTCTTCATTATACCATATTTATGTATTATGAACATAAATTTTGTACATTATAAAGTTAAATTATGTGTATTGGACACTAGGGTCCACAATGCACTGTTATATATATGCCTAATGTAATTAAATTATGTGAAATTGGACTCAATGAAAGTTTAGACCTGCTACGTTCCTGTTTTAAAAAATAGATCGCTCATGCATTAGTATATTGATCATATTTCTTACTCGTACGATGGCAGATTGATGCGATTCAAGACTCTATATAAATTAAAAGCTAAGAGAACCATCTACAATTTTCATGTTTTGCGTTTTATTCTACACCCATAATACTTAATAACAAAGGGAATAATAAAACACCAGAAATTTTGTTGTCTTTTTAAATATTCTGGTTATTTGTTCATCAAATTGAATAGAGCAAGTTTGGTTTGAATCATTGAATTGTTGTTGAAATTTTAAGGCCTTCATGAAATTAAACGGTTTTAAAAAAAAATTGTATCATTTTTACATTAAGTAATACTCCATATGTTAAAATGTTTATCATCTAAATGTATCTTGTTTTGCTAATGAGACTGAATTACTCAACAGGCAATTTGTAATTTGTTATAAAATCTTATATTCTAACACCAAAGCTTTAACAAAGGTCCAGCACTTATATTAGCCTACTTAAGTTTAAATCGCAGGATATACCTCAATGAAGTATCATCCCCCACTGAGAATTTGAACACGAGTATTTGTTAAGTCACTATACCAACACTTAACCTTTCGACCACATACATATATTGTCATTGTACATACTCCGTAGTTGCCAAGAGATTACTTCTACTATTTATAGAGGGCATTTGGTTGGAAGGAAAGAATTATGAGGGAAAGGAATTACTGAATTATAATTCGGTGGGAATAAAGTATAAATTCAAATTACGTTATTGTTTGGTATAGAGAAATGGAATTATTGGAATGGGGAAGAAAAGAAATGGTATAAAGACTAAAATACCTTTGTGAAATAATAATAATAGTAATAATAACCAAAGGTAATAGTGTCATTTCATTTATTTTTCCTTTCTCACATCCATTGAATTGCAATTCATGAGGGTACCCCATAAATTGCAATTCAACAAAAAGAAGGAATTGCAATTCCCTCCAACCAAACAATGTAATTCACCCTGTTCATTGAATTTCAATTCCTTTACAACCAAATTACAGTGTACCAAATTATAGTGGCACACCTAAATACCTAATGCGAGTAATAACTGGTTTGAAGAACTTTTGAGAAGGAGGAGATAAATCTGGCAAGATTTTGAGGCGTGGAAAAACTCAACCAAATACTCCATGTATATGCTTAGCCTATTAATCATGTAATAGAATACATGCTTAATTAATACAGAGTAATTAGCTTTAATTAAGTCGACTAATAATTAATACAAATTGAATTTGATTTAATGCTCATACAATTTACTTACAGCAAAGCTCTGCTCTGAAATGCTCATACAATATCTATCTGCCCATTCTCAACCAGCGGCTTTACAGACTTGTAAGGCAAAGCATATAAATCGTCCGCTTCAATGCTTACAGGATCCTCCCCACTGTTGAGGTGTAGCCAAAACCAAAAATGACTATTTGCTAGATTATGTAAATTAGCAATTAGGAGTGAGTGGAGTAGTCGTTTGTTTACCTGTCATCCAGCTGAAAAGCTCCCAAAAACCTCTTGCTCCTGCAAATCACATAATGCTCCAGCCGTGGCTCGGGGACTATGATAACAAGTCGTAATCAGTTCAAGCAGGAAGGAAGAAATTGCAGGATGCAAAGAAAATATTAACTAATTCCTCACAACTTCACATCCAAATTTCAGAAACCAGCAAGTATGCACACACAAAATGTGCTTGGTTAGACAAACCTACCCATGTCATCCTGCTCACTTACGGAAGATTGCTTCAAATGAGACTTGAAACCTGGTGGCAATTTTGAGAGCACAGACTGTTCAAAATGTGTCTGTAGATCTTCAGCACACCTGTCAGCATTGTTTGTTTAGTAGGAATAGTAGCTACATGACGACTAAAAATAATGTACTTCTCTCTACTAACAGAGGTACCAACATATAACAATTTACCTTTGACCAAATTCTTGTTCTTGTTTAGATAAACGGTTCCAAAATTCATCACTTTTTTGGATGTGAAACACATACTTTTCTATCTGTGCAGTTAACGTACAGTGTGAGCAAAGAAACACAATACAAAGCCTTTTACATAAGAGTATAAGACATTCCATGCAAAAGGCATGTCAAACTTTGGATAGTTTGGGGTCACCAAAATTAATGATCAATCATGAATGTTATGTATACAGCAAGGTCTGTAACTAAAGATATTTAACCTAGATAAATTAAACATAAAAAAAAAAAAAAAAAAAAATAGTAACAAGCAAATAGAACGTCTCAGTAGCTTAAAAATTACATACCAAAATAGATAATTCATGGCTACCTTTTGGAGACGAGTTCTCAGATATGATCTTAATAGAAACATAGTTCTGTCCAGGTCCATCTGGTAAAGCGATACTGTGAGTGGATCAACACCACTTTTTGTGTATTCCTCCACTGTTTCCTCCTAAAGAAGCATCATAAAAAGTGAGGCATGAGAAGACATTAACACAAGAAAACCAACGAACTAGAAATAGATACAGTTTATCACAATGGTCAACCAGGGATTGCCCTAGCTCTAAACCAATATCACACAAGCTGAGAAATTTTATACTCCCTTCATCCCATTTGATGTGTCTGGTTTGGTTAAGTACTATTAAGCACAAAAAATCAAATTTAAAAATCATTAAAAAATACTGAAGAAAATAAGCAAAGTAGAAAAAGTTGGTTTGACTAAACTCTAAAGAATAGTAAACAAGACAGGTAAAATGGGATAGAGGCATTATTAGAATACCATTTAGAGGCGTATTGTGGTTAATGAAACATTATTGGGTTCTCTTACATTTCAGCAGTACAAGCACACACAACATTCATTTGTAATCTGAGCATTATTTATACAAAAGACTTTGTGCAAACTTCACCTCAGTCATCTCTTCATTCCATTCATATTCGTGTACCATAGACCTTGATATTGTATTTAGATTGTTTTATCTTGGGCCAGCTACAGTTTTCCACGTATAAAACAAGTTATACTTTATAATGTTGTTAATAGCAATTTGAAATTAAGACATTAAAGAAATGGTCTTCGAAGAATAAATTCTTCTTCTCTGGGGAAATTTTTGGGATTAACAGTGTTTACCTTTCTCTATACGAGAGGTTAATTAATACCACAATAATGATCCACTATAATCAAAATAATAATCCTAAGCTCTTTTAGTAGAAAAAGCTTTCAAAATCTGAGTAAGTTACATTTTTCTTCTTTGGCAGACCTAGAACGACGGGAGAGCTTCGCTCACTGTACTAATCTTTCAAAATTATCAAAATAGCTTAAACATTGCAATTCGACCAAAATAAATAAATAAATAAATAAAATCAAACAGAGACAGATCTTCAGTATGCAAAATATAGAACAGGGATCGAATAGAAAACTTAAACTAAATTAAAAAATAAATGCATAGAGAAAAAGAAAAGTTAAAAGGTAATGAGAAAGACAGTGATGTACCATCAACTGGATCTGTTCCCGGGATCTCTGGACAAGAGCAGCCTCAAATTGAAGAATTTCGGGAGCACCCTTCTCGTTCCGCCAAGCTCGCTTCATCAGCTCCGCGTCGGTAGTCGAAATCAGGGATTCGAAGTCGTCTGTCGTCGGAAACCCTGACCCTCCATCCCCCGAACCCGAATCCATTATCCCCTTCTTCTAGTGTATACTCTTTTGGGAGGGAAGCTCTCAGCTCTGCTGATGAAGAGAACTGAAAATTTGCCGCCGTTCCGACAAGAACTCCGCCGGATTTCGCCGCAGTTCGCCGCCAAACGTCGATCTCCGCCCCTTCCGCCGGTCACCACCAAAATGACCGCCGCCTTCAGTCTTCCTTCAATCCTTCCCTCGCTTTTTAGCCTCTCTATCTTTCATTCAGTGAAGTCAAATGCAAAGATGATGATGGTGTTTGGGCCCATGCAATATGGACCAGACCTAGTATATAAGCCCTTTAAGCAAAAAATTACTAAAATGGCCCATTTTCTACTTGCGCAATCATTATTGTGTGGACCATGGTCTATATAAGTTGTATGGACCATATTTGTATACAGTAAAATAATGTACATTCAGCATAAAAATAATGTACATTTAGTACAAAAATAATGTACATTGTAATCAGGGAAAGTACATTATTTTTGTACTGAGTGTACATTATATTGTATAATGTACATACACTACAAAAATAATGTACATTTAGTATATTAAATATATTAAAAATGTACATTTTATTATGGTCCACATAACACTATGTAGACCATGATCCACACAATAATTTGCCCTACTTGCGCAATTGTAATGCCGTGGAACCGTGTCCACCTTGCAAGGTATACACGGTTCTATGTCATAATTACTGAACTCTATGTTCATAATTATAAAACTCTATATTCATAATTTTTGAACTTTATATTCACAATTATTGAACTGTATATTCACAATTACAGAACTCTATGTTCATAATTATAAAATTCTATGTTCATAATTTTTGAACTTCATATTCACAATTATTAAATTTTATATTTATAATTACAGAACTTTATGGTCATCATTATAGAACTTTTATTAATTAACAAAAAACAAAAGTGATTTAATTTGGTGAATAACTGAATATATTACTCTTCTCTTTCCTATTTTTTTTAGATTTTAAAAAATTAAATAAAATATGGAGTGAATTGTAATATCAAATTATTCAAAGTAAATTGTTTCTTTATTATTTGGCATAAAATAATATTTTTTTAAACTATAGAAATTATTCATCATCATAGTTAATAAGTATGAAGAAAGTAATAACTATATATAAAGTGGAAGAAAGTAATATCCCATTCTTTATGCTCCTTTCCCATGGTATTGTACTTAATATTTGTGGATTTAAAAAAAAAAAAAAAGAGTTAATACCCAAAATCGTCCTCGACTATAATGGTTTTTCTCAATTTCGTCCTAAACGACTTTGGTGACCTAATATCGTCCCAGACTTTTATGTTTCGCTCAATTTCGTCCCATACTTTTGTGTTTTTGCTCAATTTAGTCCCTCATTTGTTATTCTATCCATTTGGTGTTAAATAAATAGACAATTAAGTAATTTTAATATTGGCATCTCTTAACTCATAGACATGTGAATTGCGAAATCCCTTTTTTTTTTACGAATTAGTCCCAGAATTACTCCTAAAACTGCAAATATAAAATTTGATTTGCAGGTCCGGGAGTAATTCTGGGTGTAATTCGTACAAGAAAGAGGAATTTCGCACTTCACAAATTGAAAGTAAAGAGAGATCAATATTGACATTACTGAATTGTCCCTAAATTTAACACCAATTTGACGGAATAACAAATGGAGGACTAAATTGAGCGAAACACAAAAGTCTGGGACGATATTAGGTCACCAAAGTCGTTTAGGACGACATTGAGAAAAACCACTATAGTCGAGGACGATTTTGGGTATTAACTAAAAAATAAAAATTAAACTATCAATATAAGTTCTCTTAAGATATACTCGTAGACTCTGTTTGACATTATCCCAAATAATATTTCAAAATAAGTTCTTGACTTTTTAATTTTTTTTTATCTTTATTAATGTACAAAAATGACGCCATCCACTCTTCATTAATCAAAATTTTAATATCTTAGAGAATGTTTGGTTCATGAAAACTGTTTTCCAAAGGAAAATATTTTTCTTAAAATGGAGAAAAATGTTTTTTTTTGGTGTTTGGTTCATGGAATTCATTTTCCATTGGAAAATGAATTCCTCAAATTTGAGGAAAAAAAAAAAAAAAACAAACAAACAAAATCCTTGGTTGTTTTCTGTGGAATATGGGAAGAAAAAGTGATATGGGTTGCTTATTTTACCCTTGTTTTTTTTTTTTTAATTATATTAGTCTTATTAATTTGTAGAGGCATATAGGTCTTTATACTTGTTATTCCTTACCGGGCTTACAATTCCAAACCTAACCAAACAATAGAATTAGTATTCCCCATAATTCTTTTTCCACCAACCAAACAATGAAATTCATCTTCATAGTAATTGTTTTTCCACGGAATTTCAATTCCACTTCCCTTAAAAAAAATTCGTGAACCAAACAAGCCCTTAGTTTATTATTTACACTTATCAACTAATTCAACAATTAATTTTATTAATACACTTTAATTTTAATTAATTAACTTATTAACTACTATACTAACTTTTCAACTAAAAGCATCCTTATCAGTTGAGGTTATTTCTCAGTTATTTGTGGGTCCCAGCATCCACCTCATCCTCTATCATCTCATTCAATTACAAAAAACCCTTCTCCACATCAATTTTGAGTTATTTCTCAATTTTTTATGCACCCACCATTTAACTCACTATATTTTAATTATTTCTCTTACTTATTGGGACCACAAATATACCATACTTTGCATAAGAAATATTTTTGAAATAACTCCTCCCCACATCAGCTATTAACTTTGAGTGGAGAGAATTCATGTAGAAATAACTCCTAAATAACTACTAGTGTGGATGCTTGCGTGTCAAATAAAGTCATAATTGACTCTGTTACAATAGGTATCTATTTATAACTACTTTCTTAATCTACTGATGCATACCACCTCCACCGAGACTTAAATTCACACCCTCCCATATAGGGATCAACTTGGTGCCACTAAACCAAAGATCATTGGCATTACCTTCTTTATTTATTTGATTGCATTTAAAATTTCTTTAAACATTCTTTTTATAAAACTGATTTCAAATTACTTTTTCTTAATATAAATACAATTAAAATCATTTCAAAATAGGGAAAAGTGTCAAATTGACCCCCTAAGTTAAGTGGATAGTACAATTGGGTACCCTAAAGTGAAAAAAGCTACATTCAAGTCCCTTAAATTGGTAAAATTGTTCAAATAAGTCCAATGTGACTTGTTTATAAGGTTAAATGAATATGGTGTTGACACGTGTCTTTCTTATTTTATTTTTTAAAACAAATGTTATTTATTTATTATTAATTAATTAATTAATTAATTAAAACAACAACAACAACAACAACAACAACAATAATAATAATAATAATAATAATAATAATAATAATAATAATAATAATAAAGAACCGCTACCGACTGTCCACGCCAGACAACCGGTGGCTGTCTTCCTTCTTCATGGTCGTCTAAGGAAGATGGTTATGGCCGTCTTCTAGATCTGGACGAGGGCTATGGCCTTGGCCGTTGCCCTCGTTCCAGACAGAGGGAACTGGTGGCTATTCGGCGCGGACAGCTAGTAGTTGTTTTTTTAAAATTTATTATTATTATTATTATTATTATTATTCTTATTATTATTATTATTATTATTATTATTATTATTATTATTATTTTAATTAATTAATTAATAATAAATTGTAATATTTTTAATTTTTAATAAATAAAAAACATTTGTTTTAAAAAATAAAATAAGAAGGACACGTGTCAACAAGATATCGATTTAACCTGATAAACAAGTCATATTGGACTTAATTGAACAATTTTACCGGTTTAGGGAATTTGAATGAAGCTTTTTTGACTTAGGGGACCCAATTACACTATCAACTCGACTTAGAGAGCCAATTTGACACTTTTCCCTTTCAAAATACAATTTTTTTAAGTGTTAGACACTAAAATTCGTGCATGAGTCGTTCAATTGCTAGTACTAATAATGAAATTTCTTAACAGACACAATTATGACATCTGAGCACTGAGAAGAAGCATAAGAACAACATTATCAATTGGGGATATTAGGGGGAGAATGTAAGAGTGATTAGGAAAGAGAATGTGAGAGGAAAGAGGAAAAAAATCAAAACTGATTTTTTATTAAAAAAATAAATAATAATAATAATAATAATAATAATAATAATAATAATATAAAGCGCCCGTGTGGGCGGCTGCTGTGTGCGAAACGCACACAGCAGCCCATAGGGGTGAGCAAAATTACCGAAAAACAGACAAAACCGATAACCAAACCGATAATTTCGGTTATCAGTTATAAGACAAAAAAAAATCAGTTATTTGGCTATTCAGTTATTTATCGGTTATGAAGGTGTAATAACCGTAATCACTAAATAACCGACAATATTATATATATATATATATATATATATATATATATATATATATATATATATATATATATATATATATATATATATATATATATATATATATATATATATATATATATATAGCGTAGGGTTCCAGTGAGAACATGTGCTTAGGTGAGAACGTGAGAACATATCATGTGCATCCATCTAATATTTTTTTAATGGTCTAGATTAGATTAAGTGTGTGCGAACGCGCATTAAATGTGTGCAAATGCGATTTAGTGTGTTTGCACACATTTAATGCGCGTTCGCACACACTTAATCAAATCTAGACCATTAAAAAATATTGGATGGATGCACATGATGTGTTCTCACGTTCTCACCTAAACACATGTTCTCATATGATCCTATATATATATAGGCTCCGGATCCCATGAGGTCACTTATATGGATGAGGTCATGAGATCTCATCCCATCCATTAAATCATTACAAATAGAAGGTTGAGATTGAATGAGATTTCTTATATATTTAAGGTAGTAGTCTAAGCATAAGGGTGAATTAGTCATTGTATTCTTAAACTATTTTTGGTTACAAATCAATTGGGATACATACCATCCGAATGGTAATATGATTAGATATATATTAATAGTAACAAACGCTATTCATTTTGTAGCATGAAGTGTGTGTTCCTGAAGTCTACATGTGCTCTGTGCAAGTTCGTGTTATGTCTGTGCAAGATTTCTCGGTAATTGAGTTTAGCCTTTTCAATTTTAATACTATTGAAGGTATGTGCTACTTATATGTTTTTAGCGTTTGCATGTTAGAATACAGTCTGTGTAAGATGTCAGTCATATTTAGGTAAGCGTGTCCAAAATAGTTTAATAGCGTGTGGAAATTATGTTTTAGTTGTGCAAGTTTGTGTAATAGCATGTGCAAGTTTGTGTAGTAGCCTGTGCAAATTACTGTAAAGTGTATGCATTGTATTCGTAATGAGAGTGCAAGATATGTGAAAGTGTTTTGTAATACCGTGCAATTCAATTTTAATGATAGATTGTATTATGAGCAATTCAATTTTAATACGAGTGGAGGCTATGTGATAGTTATATGTTTCTAGCGTATGCATGTTAGCATAATGTCTGTGCAAGATGTCTTGTATGTTTAGTCTAGCGTTTCCAATAAAGCTTAATAGTGTGTACAAATTTTGTTTTAGGGTGTGCAAGTTAGGGTAGTTGCATGTGCAAGTTAAGGCGAAATATGCCCTAGCCTTTATTGAGATTGGCAAACAATTATAAATTGATAAATTCTCCATTAGACGACGAATTGTACATGCGTGCATCATGTGCGACCAAATAAAACTGCGTAATAAGTCATGGAGAACAAATTAAGGGGCAGTGTTGTTGGGTTTTGGTGGTCTGTGCGTAGGAATCACGCGGTTAGTGCAAGTGTAGTAGGTTGAGTTGGATGACGGTCACAAATGTATGTGTAAACTGCTCAAAAAGGTGTATGCGTTAGCGTATGGAGCAGTGTGTGAATAGTTGTTAGTTTAATATGGGCTGGATAATGTGGCATTCCGATTTATGGGTGCGTTGGTGCGATTTAGAGTGTTAGTTTAATGTGAGCAGGATAATGTGGCATGCCGATTTATGGGTGCGTTTTTGCGAATTAGAAGGATTTTTCCATTGAGATAGCTTCTTAAAATGATTTTAAATGATGGTTTTGCGTACATGTAGACGTGAAGGTGTGAAGAATTTGCCCTAGGCTTGTGCACAAAAATGAAATAGCCTGTGCATACACATTCGCATTTACAACCTGCATTAATAATGGTATACATAAAAACGTAAAGGATAAAGTAACTGCATTCAGTACAACATATGAGTGCACGTCGTAGTAATATCGAAATGCAAAAAAAATAACAAGTAACTAAAACCCATCTGTACAGACCAAAAGACCAAACTGCACAAAATATCCTTGGTAGAAATTGCCATTTCATTAATTACTAGTTGATGTGTAAAGGCAGTAAAGCTCATGCATGATAAAATAACCTTGCTTTGTTGCTTTTGCTAAAATTTTCCAATTATGGAGTTTTTATATACTAGAAAACAATTGATGTGACTTCCCCTTTCAAATTTTCTGCATCATTACAAGTTCAATCAAGAAGTTAGTTCTACAAGATAGGTGAGTAGTCATAAAGGAGGCTAATATTTCATCTATTTCAAATGCTCAAGATACATGCAAAGATATTTAGTATTCAATTTGAAGTGGTTGCTCCTGTAAAATGGTTGTAAAACATGTCTCCTCAGCATCATGCTCTTAATCTTCACTATGAAAAAGTGAATGATAGATGATGTTGGACAAGTATTGGAGCTGGATGTCATGAAATTGTTGGAACTTTTGCATTTGATCTGGAGATGTCAATGTTAAGAATTTGCCTGCTATAGTAGGGAATATCCCGACCGACATAGCTTTACCTCGACCGGTATGCCTTCGTCCTCTTTTTCTTGTCTTTGCAGGTAACAGGTCGGGCTTCTTGTGAAGAACTCGGTCGGGGTCCGACCGGGAGTTGCCCGAGTGACAGTGTCGACCACCGAGCGGTAGCCCTTTGGCGAGAGAGCTGACAAAGGACACGTGGCGGTTCCTTGCGACGACAGACAGGGCACCCGGGAGGATGACACGTGGTGGCTACGTGGAGAGCATGCCGAACGACCGGATTTGTGTCTCCGACGCAGCGGCTATAGCTACAGTGTGAGGGACTTTTGGACGATCGATAAGTTGTTGTTAGAGAATCTCGACCGCAGTCAGTCGGTACTCAGAGCAACCAAGTAGATTGTACTTAGGGCCTTCACCGCGATCAATAAAGATATTTCCTTGCTTTAATTGGTCTCGAGTGTGTTTAATTATTGCTTACGTAGTAATTAACAGTATCATTTTGGCGCCGTCTGTGGGGATCGGTGCAAGAAAGCAAACGTCTTGACGAGCACCCAATCCTTCATCAACAATGTATCCGTGGGCACAAAACCTCTTTGCTGACGACCAGGCGGATGCAGCGAGTTCATCCGACCACCAGGCAACGCAACAACAAGGTCAGACCATGGACCTCAACCTCAATCTCTCACCACCACATCCATCCAACACATACCCGGCCGCCCAACAGCTGGTGAACTACATTCAACCGGGGTACCCAACACCCGGTCAGCCATATCCACAACAACCGATGATGTATCCCGGCCAGTATCCATACCCGGTCCCACCTCCGCCATACGGGTATTGGCCTGGCCAACCGATGTATTACACGCCCCCGGTTGGCTATCCACCATACACGCCTGCGTACACGGCTCCAGCCGTCGCCCCTCCAATTTACCCGGCCGCACAAGTAGAGCCGCAGCATCAGCCCGCTTCCCGGGCTTAACGCTCGGCTCGTTCGCGGTTGGGGTCGGGGGGTGCTGATGCGATGGAGGCACCACGGCAGGCCCAGCAAGCAGCCGAGGTTCCCACCCAAGTGGAGGACCCCGAAGAAGTTGCCCGAGCGGCAGCTTTCGATCGTCTTCAACCGGAGATGCGGCAACGTTTGGGGCCCCAAGACCCGAACCGCCAGCAGGAAGACGTACAGATGCAGGAAGCCAGCCAGGAGGCTTCATCCGGGCATAGCGGGTCGAGATCTCACCGACGACGACGCGCTCGGGACGCAGCCCAAGCTGCCCAAGCCGCCGAGTTCAACGAGACCCGATGATTGCTCTACAACCTCCAGGCGGAGTTTGCGCAATTCAGAAACGCACACCCTGCAGCACCCCCGGTCGACCAATCGACCTTACACCAGACGCCTTTTACAGCGGCAGTGATGGCTCAGCCTTACCCGCTTGATTTAAAGGTCTCCGAAGAGAAAAGTTACGATGGTCGTACGGACCCCGAGGTCCATGTTAATGACTTCTACAGCAATATGATGCTGAAGGGCGTATCAGACGCCGTAATGTGTAGGGCTTTCTATTCCACGCTTACCGGTCGAGCGGCGGAATGGTTCCGAACCTTACAGCCGGGCTCGATCGAAAAGTTTAACACCTTGGCGATCAAGTTCGTGAGGAAGTTCATCACTTCTAAAGTGGTGAGGAAGCCCTATATGTATCTGGAGAAGGCCAAGCAGCTTGAAGGGGAGAGCTTGACCGACTTCCTCGTCAAATGGAAGGCGGCGGTCGGGGAGGTTGAGCCCATGGATGATGCGACCGCCACCCACATGCTCCACATCTCCCTCCGGGCGGGTTATTTGTACCAGGATTTCATTCTACACCCCCCGGCCACATATGAGGAGGCCCTTCGAAGGGTCACAGATTATGCCAACGCCGGCGAGGCGAATGCCGTAAAGCGCTCGCAGGAGGTCGGGTCTTCATCCCGTAAACCGGCCGGGCGGGCGGAACACCGATCGGGTGATGATCATCCCCGATCCCGCACCAGGCCTGGTGAGTTTACGGCCCTGAATCGATCCGCAGCGGAGGCCATGCAGTACGCTCAGTCCTGCAATCTCATCAAACTCCCCCATCCCGATCGAGACGGCCCCGACAAGAGTAAGCATTGCGCTTACCATCAAACCCACTTGTGCCAACTGTTGGAGGATTTGCTCAATCTTGGGAAGTTGGACAAGTGCGTGGGGAAGAGAGAGGACCCCAAGAGGAACACCGATCGGAGAGATCACCGGCGTTCCCATCACCGTTCCGATCGCTCTGATCGTGATGGACGCTCCGATCGGTCAGGTCAGGACCGAAGAGACGATCGAAGAGATGATCGTCGCGATGACCGACGGGACTCTGACCCTCCGTCTAGAAGCCGACCATCAGGAAAGCAGACCATCCACGTCATTTTGGGTGGATTGGAAGACGCTTCCCGATCGAGGAGTAATTGCCCGGTCGCCATAGTGGATTCCCGGGAGACCGGGAAGAGGCAAAAGATGGAGCCCATAACCTTCACCCTTGAAGATCGGCCCAACAACGGTGACCATGGCATGGAGGCGCTCGTGGTCACGATTGATGTGAAAGGGACGGATGTCCAGAGGGTTATGGTGGACACTGGCAGCAGTGTGAACGTCCCTTATTTGGACGTGTTCGAGAAACTTGGACTTGATAGGAAGGAGCTGACTCCGGTCGGTGTACCACTGTCGGGTTTTACCAGGGCTCTTGTGTACCCCGAGGGAAAAATAACGCTCCCGGTTGAGATCGGCACATCCCCAAAGTCGATCAAGACGGAGCTTGAGTTTGTTGTGGTCAACCTCCATTGCGTCCACAACATCATCTTAGGCCGACCCGCCATTATGAAGATCGGTGGGATAATTTCTATGCCCCACCTGTGCATGAATTCCCCACCCCGAATGGGGTCGGCGTAGTCCGCGGCGACGTTCAATCCGCCCGGAAGTGTTACACCCGAGCGGTCAACAGACGCGACTTCGGTCAGTCTTCCCAGGTGAATACCATAGCCAAGGAGGAGGCTAAGGATCGGAAGGAGCAACCTGAGCCTTCCGAGGAAATAGAGGAAGTTCCCCTGTCCGAGGACCGACCGGACAGGAATATTAAGATTGGCCGGGCCCTCACCCCCGAGCTCCGAGCGGACATCTTGGCCATACTCCGGGAGTATGCCGATATCTTTGCATGGGGGCCCGAAGATATGGCCGGGATCGATCGATCAGTAATCTGTCACAAGTTAGCCGTCGATCCCGCAGCAAAGCCGGTGGTACAGAAGACCCGGCACCTTTCTTCCGATCGCCGCGAGTTTGTTAGAGAAGAAGTCAAGAAGATGGCGACGATCGAGCACATCCGACCGGTGATCTATCCCGAATGGGTGGCCAACATCGTTCTAGTTCCGAAGCCCCCCAGCTTGGAGGATGTGCATAGACTTCACCGACCTCAACAAGGCCTGTCCGCTCGACCCGTATCCTCTACCGAGTATCCATCAGATGGTCGACGAGACGGCCGGGGCCGAGTTGATGAGTTTCATGGATGCAAGGGGTATCATCAAATAATGATGCACCATGAAGATGAGAGCAAGACAGCCTTCGTAACTCCGGACGGGCTGTATTGCTACCGAGTGATGCCGTTCGGCCTTCGCAACGCGGGAGCGACCTATCAGAGGATGGTCAATATGCTCTTCGCTGATCTGCTAGGTCGAACGATGGAAGCTTACATTGATGACATGCTGGTCAAGAGTCGGGACCGATCCGACCACACTCGGGATCTCAGGGAATGCTTCCAGATCATGAGGAAGTACCAGTTACGGCTGAACCCGACCAAGTGCACATTTGCGGTTCAGACCGGCAAGTTCCTCGGCTACATGATGACCAAGAGGGGAATCGAGCCCAACCCGGCCAAAGTAAAAGCGATTCTGGACATGCAACCACCTTCTACCGTTCGGGAGGTCCAGCAATTGACCGGTCGATTGGCAGCTCTCAGCCGGTTCCTCTCAAAGTTAGCCGAGCGTGCTTTACCTTTCTTCAAGGTATTGCGAAAAGTTAATAGATTCGTCTGGGATGAAGAGTGCCGAGCGGCTTTTGATGAGCTGAAGGAGTATCTCATGTCACCAATCGTGCTCTCAAAGCCCGAGCTCGGAGAAGAGCTAGACGTGTACCTCGCCGTCTCCGATCATGCAGTAAGCGCAGTATTGTGCCGAACCGATCCGGAAGGGGTCCAGCGACCGGTGTACTATGTAAGCCACGCGCTATATGGTCCCGAGCTCCGATACTCCCGGTTAGAGAAGGTCGTCTACGCCTTGTACATTGCCGCGAAGAAGTTGGCTCCCTACTTCCAGGGTCGAGCAATTCGCGTGTTGACCGATCAGCCGATCGGGCCAGTCCTCCGAACTGCTTCATCATCCGGTCGCCTAGTCAAGTGGGCGTTAATGCTGACCTAGTACACGATCGAATACCGACCGAGACCAGCCATCAAAGGTCAAGCCCTTGCTGATTTCTTGGTCGAGTGCACCGCCCGGGATACCCGACCCCCTGAGGTTGCGGATCCCGAGGCAGAGTGGTGGTCGCTGGCTACTGATGGGTCGAGTAGCAAGAAAGGGGCAGGAGGAGGAGTGGTGGTCACGAGCCCAGAAGGATTCAAAGTTTATTTTGCTCTTATGTATCAGTTCCATCCGACCAACAATGAAGCCGAGTATGAAGCTTTCATCAATGGCTTACAGTGCGCTCGGGACCTGGGGGCTGAATACATTCGAGCTCAAACAGATTCTGCGCTCGTGGTCGGGCAGGTTCTCGGAGATTATGAAGTCAATGGAGAGCGTCTACAGCTATACCGAGACCTAGCCATGGAGAAGCTTGCTCAGTTCCGGGGGTATACCGTCCGGCATATACCCCGATTGGATAATGCCGACGCGGACATCTTGTCTAAGTTGGCTCAAGACGCCCCGGAACACATGTCAAAGATAGCTCGGATTCTGGTGATCCCAAGACACAGCATCCATCGCTTGCCGGTCAATCCAATCCGACCGGTAGAAGACAATTGGATCACCGATCTAAAGGAGTTCCTCGAGCACGGTTGGCTTCCGGACGACCCTCAACGTGCTCGGAAGGCCAAGCTTAGAGCCCCGAGGTTCCAAGTCTTGGACGGTCGTCTCTACAGGCGATCGTACGGAGGCCCTCTTATGCGTTGCTTGACCACATTTGAGGCCGATCTGGTCATGAAGGAATTGCATTCGGGTATTTGTTCTTCACACCAAGGAGGCCGTTCACTAGCCCGTTGTATCATGCTGATCGGGTATTATTGGCCGTCCCTCCAGCTAGACTGTGAGAAGCTAGCTCGGGAATGTGAGACGTGCCAACTGTTCGCCCGGATGCCTGGACGACCGGCAACCTTCTATCAGCCGGTCACGACTGCAATTCCCTTTGCTAGGTGGGGGGTAGACATCTTGGGCCCCTTCCCACAGCTCTCCGGTCGGAGAAAGTTCGTGATTGTCGCCATCGATTACTTCTCTAAGTGGATTGAAGCTGAGCCGTTAGCCACGATCACATCTCAGCAGTGTGCTCGGTTCCTTTGGCGCAATGTAATTTCCCGCTTTGGCGTGCCTGTGCATCTCATCAGCGACAATGGCCGTCAATTCGTAAGCCAGTACTTCCAAAACTTCTTGGCCACGATCGGGACGACCCACGTCCGGTCGTCGGTGGCTTACCTGCAGGGAAATGGACAAGTAGAGAATGCTAACCGGACGATTTTGGAAGGTCTGAAAAAGAAGCTACACTCGGCCGGTCGTAGTTGGGTCGATGAGTTGCCACATGTATTATGGACTTATCGGACGACCCCGAGGGAGGCTACTTTGGAGACCCCTTTCGCCCTGGTTTATGGAGCAGAAGCCCGACTCCCGATCGAGGCTTGGATCCCGACCGATCGAGAGAGAACTTATAACGAGGAGGAGAACGAACATGCGATGGTCGTGGATCTCGATGGGGTCGAAGAGAAGAGAGAGCTAGCCGCTCGGCGTATGGCCGAGTATCAGAAGCGAGTCAAGAGTTCAAAGGACGTCCGGGTCAACCCTCGTTATTTTCAGGTGGGAGATTACGTTCTATGACGAAGGGAGGCCAGTCAACCTTTGGAAGGAGGGAAGCTAGCTCAAAATTGGGAAGGGCCGTACATCATCAGCGCTATCGTACGGCCGGGGACATATCGACTGGAGACAACAACCGGTCGGGAAATCGGGGGGACTTGGAATTCCGAGCACCTCGTTATGTTTAGGCACTAGCCTATTTTTTGTAATTTTGGACGAATTGGGGGCTCGACCTGCGAGTTAGTCCCGGTCGTCATTTGTGATTAAATTTATTGTTGTAAATATTTATTTAACCGCCTACGAGCGGGAAGGTTTAATGTATATACGATCGGTGATTGCTCGACCGTTTGCATACGGCGGCCCGGTCGGTTATTTCCTTTACCTTCATTGCGCGCAGATCAATCCATCGTCAAGTTACATCAACCGGGCGAGTCTATCGACCGGTCAAATGCGCTCCTCTTCGGCGGACATGTGGGTCACGCCATTGATCGGGAAAGCTAGGAGCTCTCAGCACAATTCCCCGATCCGTCCAACTTCTTTCACTATCGCACCCACTCGTGCCTCGAAGGTACAATAGTGTGGGGGCTGGGATGAAGGAAGTATCTATAGGCCCGTCGCTCGGGAAAAACCGACCGTGGAGGCTTACCCATTTTCAAAATTTCGACAAGGCCAATAGATCGGGTAAACCTGATCGGGCAGGACAGTTTGATGTCAAAGCTATGGACGCACGACCGGGCCTTAAGGCCACAAGGTCGGGTGTCGAACCGGTCGACTAGTGCATGACCGGGCCAAAAGGCCACAAGGTCGAGCATTTAGGGTCGGCACACGCATGACTAACTAAAAATAAAAGTGCGAAAAATGACACAAGTTGGACAAAAAGTCAACTTCGTTGATTAAAAGGATGGCGCCCGGTACAAATTCGGGACCGGGCTCCTGATTAAGATCATTACAAAACAAGGAAGCATTAATTCTATTTCTTCACTTCCTTCGCCTCGCCCTTCTTAGAAGCGCCTGCCTCGCTCGGGGTGGCTGCCGTCGACGCAGTCGGGTCGGCCGCCTTGTCCTTTGGGGCGAAGGGGGAAGGACCGGGGTCAGCCAGGTCGGGAGGGAGTGCAGACAGAACGAGCTGGAGGTCGTCTCCCTCAAGAGCTTGCCCTAGTCGCTTTTGAGCCCTCTCGAGCATTTTCCTTTGGCCGGCTTTGAAGGCCCACCGACCAAATGATAGGATCAGGTCCTCCCCGATCTTAGTCCGTCGAGCGGCCGTGAGGAAGGCCGAGCCCGTCTTGTCGTCCTTGAAAGCTGACTGGGCCAGCTCGTCCGGATTCTCCAATCGGGCTTTCAGCTCCGTATTTTCCCCGATCGCCCGTTGGGCGACCTTCTCCGCCAGGACCCGATCTTCCTCACTCTTCTTCAGGTCCTTCTGGACCTTCTCCAGCTCGGCCTGGATGTCCTTGACCTCCTGAAGGCGTCGAGCAGCCGTCTTCTTGTGGCGGTCGGCCTCCTCGGACAGCATGGCCCGACCTTGCAGAAGTTGAGCCGCTCGGGAGATCTGCAATGTAAAAGGTGTCCACAGTCAGCCCGATCAGAGGCACTTGCATAAAAATTTAAGAGAACAAGGTGCTTACCTCGGCCAGGTCGTGGCCGATCCTTTCGGCCACTTGAGTTGGGGTCATCTTCCCCAGATCTTCTCTGACTGGCCCGGCGTTGCCGATACGGGCCAGTATGGACGACTCGTCCTTGCTTCCCCCGGTTGAGGGGCTCGGGCTACGCTGCTCCCTGCGGCGCTTGATACCGCCCACCTCGGGCAATTTCTCCTTTCCCCGGGCAACCTCTACCCGGGTGACCAATACGTCGCTCGGCTCGACCACAAAGCCTTCGGCCGTCGTGATGGTCGAGGTCCCGAGGGGTCGGGCCACCGGGATTTCCTTCTGCCCAGTTGGTCTGGTTTTTGGCTTCTTCTTGCCAAGTGAGATTTTAGTGGGCGGGGGAAGAGGAGCATCGTCATCTCCGAATTCGGCCATCTCTGCAAAATGGAAAAATAAGCAGTTAGGTCGGGAAAATAAAGAGCAATCGGGATGTTAAGGGTCGGGGAAAATGGTTAGCCTCGAACCTTTACCCTTCCTCTTGCCCCGAGCGGGCATCCTTGCAATTGTTACACCCGCCGGCTCGGGTTTATATTTCTCGGTCAGATCATATACCGGATCGGGCAGCTGGGCCGCTTCGTAGCACTCGGCCGACTTGAAGATTCGGTACTCGTAAATTTCGCCCGAGATCTTAGTAACGGCGTCCTTAAGGGCCTGGGTCTCGGTCGGGATGACTTGCCTTCGAAAGTGTTGACTCCAGACCCTTTCGACCGGGAGGATCCACGGATCGTACTTTACCGAGAAGATCCGGTTCTTCCACCCCCGGTTATTCCCGGGCAATCTCTCGATCGAGCACATATCTGCTCGGGATTGGGTCATCAAGAATCCGCCCCCATACGCTGCTGCCAGCACCTTCACCTGGTAGACAAAATTAAATAGCTCCATGGTGTAGGCCAAGTTGTGCCGGTTGCAAATTTGGGGAAAGCATGCGATCATTCGATGCGCGTTCGGGCAGATCTGACCGGGTACGACCTGGTAGTAACCCAGGAATGCGGTAAGAAGGCTTGAGAAGGGGAAAGTGATCGGGGCCATCAGGGAGTCGTAATGCATCCCGAGCCACTTCTCCCGGTGCCGCTCGATGATGTTTCCGAGCTGCCTGCTGGTGTCGAACTCGACCCGGCCGGCTAATATTGCGGCAATCTTGCTTGCCTCTCCCTTTATCAGCAAGCTCATCTGGGTTGTGACGCTCTCGCTATTGAGGAACTCGAACCCGTCCCCGTCTAGCGCTGCCGGTCCAGCCGAGTTTTCCTCGATTGCCTCCCCGTCGTTTGCCGGGTTGCCCTCTTGGGGCTCGGCCTGAGGGTAATCCCCTATTACCCTCGTAGGCGTTCCCCTGGCATCTTCAGCCGGGGAGTTTCGTCCGCTCGTGGACGTTTCGTCGCTCCCCGACCCGCTGGAACTCGACCCCGATGTCCTCGTTGAGCTTGATGTTTCTCTTTGTTCGGGGGCCCGCTCGAGGGCTTGTACTGGTCGATGGACGACTTCGGGAGAGTAGGACATGATGTCCACTTCTTCATCAGTGAGGTGTTCGACTTCCTCGTCGTAGTCCGCGATCGAGGCGTTTTGGCTGTCAGAGTTCGTCATTTCGATCTACCTAAAGGTCGGTCGGGTTAGTAAAGGACTCGAGACGTCCGGGACAGTTAGTTGCGACCTACCAGTTCTACGTATGAATGTAAATGCAAAGTAAGAGAGGGGGCTGAGAACTTACCGATTGGAGGTGCTTTGTGAAGAGTCTTGAAATCTGTTGCTTGGTTGCCTTGCTGAAATGCTCTGCTCGGGATTCTCTGAGGATACCGATCGAAGCAATAGATTGGAGAAAGTTCAAATGAGGGCCTCAAAGGCCTATTTATAGGAGGACATTTAGGCGGGAAACGAGTCCACTTGCGTGACATGACCCGCGCTGATTCCGAGGCGACTGTTGCAGTCGCAGAGGCCGGCAGTGGCCGACACGTGGCGAGGGAAGGAATGACAGTTGGCTAGTCGGTTTAATGGCTGACGGTTGGGCTTCTTCATCCCGTCCCGTTTTTTCCCGGACGGTCAAAAAGGCTCGGGCTGGGGGGGCTCTTGGTAGGGAATATCCCGACCGACATAGCTTTACCTCGACCGGTATGCCTTCGTCCTCTTTTTCTTGTCTTTGCAGGTAACAGGTCGGGCTTCTTGTGAAGAACTCGGTCGGGGTCCGACCGGGAGTTGCCCGAGTGGCAGTGTCGACCACCGAGCGGTAGCCCTTTGGCGAGAGAGCTGACAAAGGACACGTGGCGGTTCCTTGCGACGACAGACAGGGCACCCGGGAGGATGACACGTGGTGGCTACATGGAGAACATGCCGAACGACCGGATTTGTGTCTCCGACGCAGCGGCTATAAATACCCACAGTAGCTACAGTGTGAGGGACTTTTGGACGATCGATAGGTTGTTGTTAGAGAATCTCGACCGCAGTCAGTCGGTACTCAGAGCAACCAAGTAGATTGTACTTGGGGCCTTCACCACGATCAATAAAGATATTTACTTGCTTTAATTGGTCTCGAGTGTGTTTAATTATTGCTTACGTAGTAATTAACAGTATCACATTCCTTTTTTTACTTAGAGCATCATCTTCAATCACGGGGTCTTGATTTGGTTCGCTCACCACCGGTAGATTGTGCATCTCCTGGGTTAAGCCTAGACTGAATGATGGCATTTCATCTGCTGCCTTGTTGTTTCCCATATGCATGTTTATCTCATTTTGTACTTCTGTCTCCTTGTCGCCTAAATCTGCTTCGCCCCCCTCCTCATCGTTACTTTTTGATGCACTGCTCACTGGCTCTTCGGCACCTTGTGTTTCGGGGTGTGCTTGATTGTGATTGCATTTTGCTCTCGCTGCCACATATCGTTGTCCTACTCTTAACAGCAACTTTCCCGCCTCCACTAATTTCTCGAAGGTCGTATGACTCAGTGTGTACTTTCCAGCTTCATCCGCAAGTTTACTGAGTTCTTGCACTTTATTTATAACTTGGTTTGCATCATCTGTAAACCGTACCTCCATGGCCTGCCATTTCGTGTTCCAGATTGTAAGTACTAACCGAATCAACTTGCTTGTTTTTAACCAATTAAAGTTTCTTATTAAATTAACCTTATAAGTTTTTACCTTTACTGCATCTTCGTCTTCATCTTCTTGGTTTTCGACCGTGTTGTGCTCGTTCAATTGCTCGTCTTCTTCTCCGTTTGTCTCAATCACTCCTAAACCAAACCCCCCTTCTTAATCTCCGCAAACTCACGCTCGTTTAACAGCTTTGAAATCCAGCCTATGAATGATGGTCTGTTTCGCTCGACATATCGGCATGGGTTCACAACTTTATCCACGTACAACATCTGCATTTTCATTTCTCATGACAACAGTTGTTATTATTATAATCATAAACGCAATACACATATTACCATTTAACCTTACGCCAAAACTAAAAATAATTACACACAGAATGCTGAGCTTACCGTTATAAATAGCAATGGTCCAGTAAATTTTTTGTGCTGCTTTGTCACCCATTTGTTGTGACATTCAACTAGCTCGTCAATCAAATACTTGTACCAATTCAGTTCCCTTATCTTGCTCACATCCTTGAGCTCGTGCATTATTGATTGATTTGCATATCCATTTTGTTGAATGCAAATTAGGATGCTTGCCACTAGGACTGTGAAGTGCTTCTTGAACCAAATTCCACCATCGTTATGCTCCTTTAACAACAACCCTATCATGTAAGGGGTTATTGTGTGGTCCCCCTTTTCGTATTGTGCTCTCCATGCATCGAGCTCGGCACATTTTGCATTCCGGCCCCTCTTTTTAATCTGCCGGGGTCCTCGTGGAAATCCAAGGACTGCCTCCACATCCTCTTCTCTTGTCTTTAGCAACCGGCCCTTTCCTAAATTTAACGTTTTTGAACTCCCGTCAAAGTTCTTCATCAACCAATGCCCCATTCGCAGAGGCGTGTCTTCGACCTTCAGTTTCAACAAATCCCCAAAACCCAGTTCCCTAACTGCATTCCTTTGCAGCGATCCAAATTTTTTCATGGGTTCAACGAGGTGTTTTGCCATAGCCCGGGTTTCGAATTTTGGAAACCGTGCCTCCTCTTCAGGTAGTAGTTCGTATTCTGAGCACTCATTTGCAATCGGTCTTTGCGGTTGCCGGTCTCCTTTTGGTGGGCTTACGAAGTCTTCATCAAGGTTGGGATCACTCACAACACTTGGCTGCACCTTTGATATTTTTGCCTTCTTCCCTGCACACATATTCACCAACAAGGAACAAACACAAATGGCATAGCTCAGTATGCAACAAAATGCCACATGCCACATTTCATACTTTATTTAGATTAGGTTGCAGTTAAGGGGTCCCATTTATTACCCTTTTTAATTGCTTTTTATGGTGCAGGCAGGGGGTCCCATTTATTCTTTTTTTTTTTAATTGCTTTCTAAGTGAAGACACTTTGTTAAAGACAAATTTTGGTCAATCTTTTATTGCCCTATACCCTAATTGTTTCTTTCCCCATCTGCTCCTTTGTGGTCCCCCAATTCACTTTTTCCTAAATTTGCAGCCAATCATGTATTCATGCAATGTGTTTTTAATTTCTTTTTCTACACAACATTATCCATTCTTATTATTGTCTACACTGCACATATGCACACAGTCACAGAATCAGACAAAATATTACTACAACATTATCCATTCCTCTCATTATTTAATCTGTACAATGCTTAAGTTTTATACACCCCTACCATCACAGTTTCAAAAACAGGCAGAAAACTATGCATACCAAACATAAAACATGGAATTTTCATTTGTGCATTATAGCATATCATCTCCGTGCTTCTTCATCAACGGGTAACTAAACAGTCATGATTTTTCCACTGTTGCTAATCATTACTAAACATAAAATTAAAAAAAAAAAAACCAATACACACAATCAGAACACCCATCGTAAGTTTTATACACCCCTTCCATCATAGTTTCAAAACAACTAGATTATTATGCACACCAAACAAAAAATATGCCAGTTTCATTTGTGCATGATAGCATATCAACACCGTGCTTCTTCACCAACGGGTAACTAAACACAGCCATATTTTTTCCTGTCTTTCTAATCTTTCCCAAAAAAAACAAAAAAAAAAAAAATTAACACACATACAGAATACCCATCTTAAAACACGGCGTTAAAAGGTTCTCCCCGGAAACAGCCCACTAATACCCCCCTACCTATGTTAACTTCTCCCCAGGCTTGCCGGTTTTTCCGATTCCAGCAGAATCGCTACCGTAATCAACTTCAACCACTCTGTTTTTTTTCTCCCAAATCCAACCCACCATTTTCCAGTTTTTTAACCCCTAATGAACTAACACATACATGCAATTGCATTTTGCACTCAATCGCTCATAAAAAATCTGAGTGATTATTAAAAAAAAAAAAAAAAAAAAAAAAAAAAAAAAAAAAAAAAAAAAAACACTTACGCAGTCTGCTCGTTGCTTCGATCGACGCACGCCGGTTGCTCCGCCTTGGTGTTCCGTCCGCCATTGGTCTCGGTGTTGAAGTCGCCAGTAGGAGTTGGTCTTTGTTGCTGCCGTTTCGTCTGCTCCAAGCGTCTCCAATGTGCAAATCCAACAGACCTCCTTCCTATTAGCACGTTACAACCCTACGCGTTAAGACCCGTAAACAAAGGGGTTTTCCATCCAAGTCTTGCACAATTAACAATCTATTTACTTTTTTACCCCCAACTTAATTACACATTAAGTTATTAAGCCGTGTTCGGGGCGTTTGATTTCCATCCAGCCATCATCTTTGGACTGTTAGATCCTCTCATCTGATGGTGGGATTTTATCCTCAGACCTCACCTTAGACATAAACCTCACTAGAACCCACCCTATATATATATATATATATATATATATATATATATATATATATATATATATATATATATATATATATATATATATATATATATATATATATAGGGAAGGGATCAGGTGCATTTGTGACTTCCCGTACAGTTGTGCGGTAGATTAATGTGCGTGAGTCGCGTGCTTAATGTGTTTGAGATTTGTACTTAATGTGCGTGAATGTGTAATGTTAATGTGCGTAAGTTATGTACTTAATGTGCCTGAGTATTGTGCTTAATGTGCGTGAAGTTTGTGCTTAATGTGCGTGACTTGAGTTCAGAATTACGAGCTCAGAAGGAAGCAGAACAGAAAGAGAAAGTGGGTGAAGCTTTTCTGATTGTGTGTGAATGGGTAGATATATGTAAACGTACATATGGCTGTTCTGATTTTATGTTAAAAACAAGACAAAATCCATTCCTCCACCACTTCGAAACAAAAAAAACAATAAGAAAATGCAACAGTGGATGCGCATAATTTTCACAACAGTGGATGAAGAACACATTCACGCAGTCACGCACATTAAGCACACAACTCACGCAGTCACGCACATTAAGCACACAACTCACGCATCTTAGGCACAAAACTCACACACCTTAAGTTCAAAACTCCCGCACATTAACATTACACACCCACGCACATTAAGTACAAATCTCATTACACACCCACGCACATTAAGTACAAATCTCAGGCACATTAAGCACAATACTCACGGACATTGAGTACAAATCGCACGCACATTAATCAACCGCACAACCGCATGGGAACCTTACACTATATATATATATACATATTTACAATAAAGTTTATTTCGTTACTTTATATATGCTGATTTACCGAACTAATATATTATAATATTACTTGTAATAATACTTGTGGATGCTCGGTTATTCGGTTAACCGAATAATCGACCGAAACCGATATAATCAGTTTCAATTTAAAAGTGTATGTTCGGTCAGTTTCAATCGGTTATGGAGATTTATAAAATGCCATCGGTTATTCGATTATCTGTCGGTTATTAACTGTAATTGACCGATGCTCACCCCTAGCAGCCCATGCTTCTCTGATATTTCTCTTCCCTTGGGAAGAGAAATATCTCAACCCTTACAAGACAATTATTTCTTGAAATAACCCCACCCCACACTTGTAAATAACCCCATCCAAAATATTTAATCTGACATTAACCCCATATTCTTCTCTATTATGCATGCTCTAAGGATACTATGTTATTGCAGTTTAGTTAACAATACTAGAATGAATAAATGTATAGTAACATCACTTAAAAATTGAAGTCTATGAGTTGAAGTTAAGAACCATATCACAAAATAGCACTATCAGACTCTCAGGTATTGACTGCGTGTTTCCTTCGTCACTCAAAAGAAATAGTACTATCATAATCACATCCGGTGATGAGATGTGATACAGACTAATTTGTGGGTTCAAATATTGCCTGTTCACGCCAAATGCCATCTATGTTGGACTGCCACAATCGGACAAGGCCATCGCTCCCTGTAGAAGCCAGGGTCATTCCGCTCATGTCCCATTCCAACTGCCATACCTTGAAAATTACATCCAAAGTTACATGTTGGGTTTAGTCGCGACTTCATGTTACCAAGTAGTCACATTATAAATGTATAATTCGTCTATTGTGATGGATATTGAAAAAGGAACTTAATGAGAGGGCTTTAATATATTGATACCTCGTTATCATGGGGAGAAAGCAGTGCAACCTTCTCAACCGTAAGCCTTCCATCAGGCTCGGGTTCTGATCCAACATGCCATATCGCAATCCCTTTGTAAGTAGACACAGCTATTACCTCATATGGCCTACACAATAGTAGTACAGTGAGTTTACATATAGTGAACCAAACGTCTAATAGGGAGATAACTTCCATCATATCCTAACAGTGTTTGCTACCTTCCAATGTTCGGAGCCCATGAAATTGCAAAAACCTGATCACCCTTATCTGCTGGTAGAGCTAATTCTGCAACTGGAAGCCATCTCTGATGATCCTGATCAAATTCCCAAACCTGACAAAAAGAGAAAAAAATGTTTGCAGAATAAGATCAATCAATGGATTAGAACATTTCACTAAAAGGGAATAATACAAGTTATACAACATAATTCAGAAAAAAATAGAATAGTAATCATGATGTCGGAACATGAGATATAACCATAGATGAAAGAATTGCATAAAAATATAGCCAAATAGCAGTAGTAGTCCAAACAGCATCAGGAAGTTTATCTGGCATAAACTAAGCATGTAAAGGTTCACATACCTTAGAGGAATTCAACTGTGGGATATCAGAATTAAAACCCAAGACAAAGCTTGACTGCTGTGTTTCACCCTTTGATGGGTTCCAAGCAATTGATGCAGACAGGCATAAACATTTCCCAAATTTAGATATAGAATCAATGACATTCTGAAATTCAGCCTGCAAAACAAATCTTAGAATATTTAAATTATAAAGAGTATAACATTTCTGTAGTTTTACCAATATATGATACATGGAAAAAGTGGCATATCTGACCAGATATAATAGTTAGAATAACAGGAATCAAGTAGAAAATTACCACATGAAATAAACGAAAAACATATCACTAATGTCAGCAGGCATCAACTAGGATAACAATCCCCCACTTGGAGGGAAGTTCAGAGTGAATTATGCAAGGAATTCAAGTGACATGTGAGAAAGCTGGATTAATTAGCTTATCCCCACTCTAAGTAAGCTAATTGGACATTTCACATTTAAGCAAGAGAAGTTGAAGAGCCATTGTTTCAATATTTTAAAATACAAAAGCACGAGTCAGTATTTAGGTCCTCTTAATTAAAAAGTGATGAAGTGCCAAAAATTTTGTTAATATATGAGAAAAATGTAAAGCAAGCAAGGTCTACTTCTGGCAAACAATAATCAATTGAAAATAAAAATGTAGGTTATTGCTTAATGCCAGACTGTACAAGCACATTCAATTGCCCAATCAGCTAAAAAATAAAGTAAAATAGAACACAATAGCAAACCTGAAGTTGCCAATTGTTCAAGTTTAAAGGATCTTGAAGCTCAAATATTTTTGCTTGGCCGTCAGAATATGCAACAACCTGCATATGAAGCAAAGCAACGGCATCGTAAAGATAGCAACATATAGTAATATTTAAACTAAGAACTTCTACACTCAACAGCCGTAGGCAGAATGTATACCAGATTACATGCGCAAACAATACAGATAAAAGTATTTTTTGTGCTCTTATAAAACAGTTCCCAATAAAGTATTGATGAGGCCAATGCCAATCCTGTTCTTTCATAAGAGATAGCAGCAAAGAGCATCATCCAAGGGTTTTCAGTATGTCCCTCAATGCAAATACTTGAAGAACTAGCTCGTGTACAACAAGCTGAAAATTGAGGTTTAATTTAGGAAGATTGTATCAGGCAACATCCCAATTTCTAGATGCTCCCCTTCTTTGCTTCCAGACATATTTGTACAACTCCATCAAATGGATAACTTTGGTGAAACATTCAATACATACACATCCTATGCCACATGTTCTATGTAAGGTAAGAAGCTAGTAGTCCATTTTGCATCCATCCTATATCTTTAAAAATGGTGCTTATTTTCTAGTTATCCCAAAAATCAATATCAGATAAAACTTTATTTAGCAATATGTAGATGGAGCATAAACCAAGGTAACCAAATTCACAGTATATTACAGTCTTTGAGTGAGGCATAGGCTTATAAAAAATGGTGCTTCAGCTGCAACCATCCAGTAAGATTACACTGAAGTAAAAAATTTGAGCAAGGCATAGGCTTCTCTTTTCTTTACCTCCTAGTCCTCCTTTGACAATTCTAACTATTACTATGACCCACAAATGAAAAGATAGAAACCCTAAGCAAACAAAACCAACTTACCAATTTCAGGCTAGTGGGAGAGGCTCCAAATTGAATATCCAAAACACGACTTGAGTTTCTATCAAAGGATTTGCACGATTTCCATTGAACTGTCTCCAAATCTAGAAAATGATAAATGAATTAACTATATGACACACTGAAGTCCCAGCCAGAAGAAAGGTAGCAAAGGCAGACATAACTTTTCCAGGTAATGCAATCACATAAAACTGCTGGCTTACCTTCTGACACCTCCTCCCACAATGACAAAGTTCCGTCATCACAAACACATGCAATTCCATCTCCATACTCTGGTGGAACCCAGACAATCTTGATCAGACCAGTCTCATGGACCTTTAACATTAAATGACAGAAGAAATTACAAATAGAAATTTCAATTACCAAAATAAAAATTTTAATTAAAAAATTCATAGAATTTTCTTGCTCAAATGAATAGCAGTTAGTCTGAAAACCAAAATGAACATGAACTAATGAAAACAAGCAGTCAAGTACCTTAAAAGGTCATATATAAAAACTAAACAGCAATTTTTTATCAACGTCTACCTCTGGAAAATCTAAAATAAGTTACTTTACGCTTTTGTTACAATTGATCCTCAAAGTTAGCTTCAAAAAATAATAATAATAATAATGCTACTAGTCACAGAACTGCAAAATACATTCATTCCATCTCCATGGAGCCATCCGTGTAAAAAGGAATTGCAAAACCCACAACAAAAGGTTCGAATAAGAAACACAACCAAGACTTTTTATTAAATCAATACCCATTTGACATATCCAACTGAATTTCTCTACCCTAATTCTGACGTACATTACTAGAACCACTTTGGTGCAATTGGAATTTCTCGATAATTAGTAACAGCTAAGGATTTATTAATTTTAACCACACTGCATTCATCTCAAAATGAAATGATAGACTCCAACAAACTAAGCAAATAAAGGAAGGTAAAGGGCAAATTTTGATTTGAGGCAAGAAACAAGGAGGAAAATTTACGAACCCTAAATTTCGAAGAGCAAGTAAAAACTGAGGAATCTGGATCGTTAGAATCGTAGATAGCCACAGTTCCATCAGTCGAACCAGATGCTAATCTCTGCCCGCTGTAATTCCATGCCGAGCATGTCGTGCCTTTTTCCAGCGTCACTAGAGCCTTATCCATCCCTTCTCCCTCTCTCTTTCTCAATATATATGCATTGGATAGTGAAGTTCCAGACTTCACCTTTGCTGTTTCAGATTCAGCATATCAAAGTCAGAATGCATAATCCAAAGATGAAAATCATTTTCAAAAAATAAATGCATAAAGTGGGAGGAAATTACCATAAATGCCTGCTGGTACTGTATGGCAGAGTTGAAGCATTGAAAGAACCACAAGGAAAGATCAGTGTTACAGTTAACATAATGCTAAAGGCAGAATAAAATGAAAAAATAATATTACACCAAGATAAATACATTTAATATTTTTCAGTCCAAACACAGCATAGATGAAACTAGCTGCAGAAATTGAAGTTGCTAGCAATCTATTACTCCTAAAATCTTACAACCAAAATGAATATCACCTTAGTTTGAGTCAGATTGCTTGAACTTTCAAGCTCGAGTTGAGCTAGAGTTGGACCTATTTAATTCCATGCTACAATTAATAATATAAATTGAAGTTTCAAGCTCGATGGCCGTGTCACTGACTGTCCGTCGCGACACGGCCTGGACACAGCCGTGCCAAAGGCTGCATAAGGCAGCCAAAATGGCACGGCCAAGACACAGGTGCTAACTGCAGAATCACATCAAGAACATGAATATTTCATCTCCCATCTGATAAATAACAGGTGCTAACTGCTAAGAAAGACCTACCCAGAATTCTGGAAGTGAGTCCTCGTCGGCTGTAGCAAGGGAGGCGAAGTCCTGGTCGGCTGTCGCAGGGGAAGCGGAGTCCTTGTCGGCGGCTGTCGCTGTCCTCGTCGGCTGCTCGCAGGAGTCGCAGAATTGCAGGGGAGGGCGGGAGATGGAGGAGGTGTGTTTAGAATTACATTTTAGGGTTTTGAACTTTCAAGTTTCACTAACTATAAAATTGACTTCATATTTTTTCTAACTAAAACTCTCAATAATTGATAAATCCTGATTGACGGGTAAGACCAATCATCACTTACCATGTTTTCATTTGAGCATGTCTATATATAACTCAAATAGTTAATTCTATTTTTTTATCCAAAACATTTCTTTGGCCCTAGTATATTATTATAGTATGGAAGGTCATTCTTAAAAACTACAAAAACTTAAATTGATATTCATAGTGCATGCTTAGTATGGAGTTTAATGGTAAATTTGTGAATTTTAGTAATTATGATACCATAAAATCTTCTAGTGATGATAATTTTACAATTTTTATTGATTTTTTGAAACTTGTTAAATTTGATGAAATTGCGTCTATTGAGAATAAAAAAGAAAAAAATAATAAATTATTTTTGAGTGGTAATTTGCAGTAAGGGACTGTTTATTAGAATAATCGTAATCATCAAAGGTACTCGAAGAGATGATGAAAACTTAAAGAAATACTAAAACCATAAGTCGAGTCAACGACAATAAACAAAGGCGCTGTTTGGGAGGCATTTGTTCCATTCTTTTTCTTTTATTCACTATTCTTATTTATTTTTTTCTTCTTCTATGCATTTTATTCAACATTGGGGACAATGTTGATAATAAGTGTGGAGGAAGGAATTTGGGTTTATTATTTGTTCATGGAAAAAATTTCAAAAATATTTTTACTAGTATATTCTGCAAAATAAGTATTATTATTTTTATATAAAAAAAAAACTTTCATTTCTCGAAATTCATAACATGATTGAATAAATAGTCTGGCAAGTTGTGATTAGTTTGTTAGCATTTCTTGTTTGATATGTAGTGGCTAGATTAAGTAAGCAATAAACATGTGAGTGTTTTGAGACATTGACTGACACTTCGGTCTTATTTTTTTTTTATTGTGTGATTTTTTCCATAATTTTGTTTCTCTAGAATTTGCATTGATTCTCTGTGAAAGCTAATTTGACCATGCATGATTCAAGTGTGATTAAGACCATTATTTGATTTTGAGCTTCACTAGCCAAATAACTGGTTTGTTCTATGATTTATTTTCCTTTGTTAACCCACTTTGAGCTTTGTGGTCATTCCATTCTTTATTTTGAACTACATTATAAGCCTTTTATGTCTAAAAAAAAGAATGCATTGACCTAGCTGAATAACTAGTGGAGCAGAGATTTTATTTTTGTAACCTACGTGAGTTTGTGAAGAATAAGTTTGAGGGGGATCACTTACTCTTGAGTGATGAGTGATATTCCTGTGATGGCTTACTTTTTTAGTTCTCTCCATTTCTGAACATGTGTGTTAACTTATTAATTGCAAGATGCTTCGCATTGTTGTTCGTGATGTGTTATGTGTTTTGAGAATTTCATTTTAATTTATTTCGCAAATAATATTTTTGTTTGGGGACAAGCAAACGTTCTAGTGCGCGGAAATTTGATAGACATATTTTACACTCTTATTTTATGTACATCTTTATAATAATTTTACATTAATTATTTATAAATTATATAATAACTATTTCTTTTTAAAGTTTAATAATCAATTAGTTAAATAAGCGTTATTAAATGCCTAGTTAATAATTTAAAGTATTATTGTTTGGTCCAATTCATAGCATTAAGAAAAATGAAATAAAACATTAACATTGCTTTTTGTTTCTTCAATTCGTATAGAATGTGCGGCACAACAGCAAAGAAGACTGAGTCATCCACCACCTAGCTTCCACGTTGCATGTCTTCGCCGCATTCCTCTCCCACGATGCATGCTAATGGCGCAATTATCTCCTTCTCTTCATATATAAATAGATTAGTATGTTGCTTTGTAATGGCCCCTTATCACTCATCAACATCAACTCATTTTACAATTCATCTTTATTTAATGTGTTATTTTCCTCACGTGTATGTGTGTGTATATATATATTCTTCTTGCATCAATGGTTTTGCGTGACTAATTTTCTTTAGAACGTGCGACAAAGCAGCGGAAGCATTTTGTCAAAATGCTACGCAAATCTCGACCTTGAGCGGCGTCTGTGGAAGATCTCGTTTTATGGCGCTGAAATAGGAAATGGATGGTGGAAAATGATTTGAGAGGTGTATAAATAGTGGAAATTTTTTTTGTTGAGAACGCCGATTCTTCCTCTAAATTATCTTTAATTTTTCTTTCTTTGAAGTAGTTGTTATCAATTTACTAAACCAAGCTAAAGAAATTTAGCTGCAGAGATATTGATAACAACTTCAAAGAAAGAAGAATTAGGATAATTTAGAGGAAGAAGAATTGGCGTCCTCAAAAAGAGAATTTTTCAATATTCATACACCTCTTTAATTATTTTCTACCATTCATTTCCTATTTCAGCCTTGTAGGACGAGATCCTCCACAGACATCGCTCAAAGTCAAGATTTGCGCATCATTTTGACGAAGTGGTTCCGCTGCTTTGCTGTACGAATTGAAGAAACAAAAAACAATGTTAATGTTTTATTTCTTTTGTCTTAATGCTAATGAATTGGACCAAATAATAATACTTAAATTATTAACTAGGCATTTAATAAAACACTTATTTAACTAATTGATTATTAAACTTTAAAAAAATAGTTATTATATAATTATAAATAATTAATGCAAATATATATATATATATATATATATATATATATATATATATATATATATATATATATATAAAGATGTACATAAAACAATAGTGTAAAATATGTCTACTAACGAGTGTGCTTGGAGACGAAGGGTTTTGTCTCCATGCCGGAGGAGACGAAGAGGTCTCTACGTGTCTTCCGACAGCTTAGAGACGAAGCTCCCCCCTCTCCCCACCCTTTTTTTTTTGTTATTTAAAATTATTAAAGTAAAATTAAAAATATTATTTGAATATGATAACATCCATGTCAGACGACAAGTCATTTTTGGTTCAATTGCATCATTTTGTGTTGTTCAGGGACCCATGTTTTTTGAATATGATAACATCTATGTCAGCAAATTAACAGGTAAATAAGTCACTTTTAGTTCAATTGCATCATTTTATGTTGTTCATGGACCCAATTGCATGTTTTTTGAGTTCAATTACCTAATTGCATTTTGGTGTGTAGTTGGATGACCTATTTGACCTTTATTCCATTTTGATATCATATTATTTGAATTGGAATTTTATAATTGTACATTAAATTAAATTTTGACATGTTTAATTTAAATATAAATAGTATTAATTATAATTACAATTATAATTTTTAGAATGATAATAAATAAAGAAATAATTATAATATGGTTTTTGTAAATTGGTGGGTGCACAAAAAACTTAAATTGTTGGAAAGAATGATTTTTTAGTTTGAGTGAGATAGTGGATATTGGGGCCAATAAAAAAATTGGAGAAAAAACACCAACGGTTGAGGTTGCTCTAATGTTGTGTTATGAAAATGACATGATTTTTTTGGGTTGAGGTCGTTTTTACTCTATGTTATTATTTGGTGAATAGATCTCTGAATTCATCACATAATTCTATTGATTATTCTATCTTAAGAATTTTTGGATGTCATGCATATGATCATTATAGCACGGGTATGAGGTTTGGTTATGGTGCTTGGTATTTCACAATGTTAAATTGTTGTGTTTTCAGATAGTCGGAGTGCTATCTATCTTGCCAAGAATATAATGATACATACCATGCCAAAATCAAACACATTTGATGGGGAATATACCCCGATTTGAACTTCCCTATACGTCAATGCTCTCGTTTTGTAGTCGGATCGGGGTCAAACAACAATCATTATTGTGTGGACCATATTTTGTCTACTGTAAAATAATGTACATTTAGTACGAAAACAATGTACATTCAATACTAAAATAATGTACATTGTATTCATGGGATGTACATTATTTTTGTTATGAGTGTACATTATATTAAATAATGTACATTCAGTACAAAAATAATGTACATTTAGTATATTAAAAATATATTTTTTTGTTATGGTCCACATAACATTGTGTGGACCATGGTACACACAATAATTTACCGGTCAAACAGTTCGGGTCATGGTCCAGTGGTCCACGGGTCAAAGTCAAGCCCGTCAGTGCTTGAGCCTATATAAAGGGCATTAGCCCTTCATGTTAGAGGTTCCTTCCCCTCTCCTCCACTACACACTCTCTCTCTCTAGAGACTAGAACCCTCCCTAAAGATACAAGAACATCAATGAATAAGAGATTTATTTATTATTTAAAAAGGAAAAAGAAAAAGATCACGTTAAGCTACTTCTCTTGATTACTCTATCATTCATACATTTTATGTACACTCTCAATATATACATACACGATACACTTTGCATACATAGGGTAGTTAACCGTATCAACATTGTTGTCATATACCATTTCATCCGCGACGTTAGTAGTTGTGCATAAGGTTCTATTAGAGAATCTAATAAATACTAAGCCTCTACCTATTAATATTACTAAAAGTTTAAACAATGCTTAAATTTAGTCAATTGTTGACGTGATTGATTTCATGTTAAATTTAATCTAATGTGGAAATTGTTGAGAATATAATATGTGGCTTAAATTGATTCAACAATTGAAGGAGTCAATTGTTCTACACGTGAACTCCTCCACAATTTTTGCATGATTGCGTGTATTCACCTCAAAACTCTCTACACCATGCACCGTCCATTTTCTTCTCATTTCTTTGTAGTATACTATACGTCTATACATTCAAACTGTTTAGAGCTAAGTATTACATTACATGAAGCACAAGCTAGCTTAGCTAGCTAGCTAAGATCAGAGCATTCATTTCTATTTATAGAGACAAATTTATACAACAATGTTGTCAGTCCACAACGTCACTACTGAACAGCTTGAATTTATTGGCATCAAGGATCAACTTCCTTATAGAAGAGAATGCGCCCAGAAGTCCTGCACCTGTGAACACTATAATGATTAAGTTGTTAATCCAGAAGGTTAGGGATGACTTGGAGGGTTTGAAAGTCATGTTGTAGAGGAGCATTGGGAGAATGAAATCCAGAGGGATGAACCCAATTGCTCCAACTACGCCATTGATGTCCCCAAAGAATGGTAACATAGCTGCAAAAAACCCACACAGTGCCATGTACAGTGACCGGAGAATTATCCTCGGAATTAAGTTTCTCTTAGAGAACATCCCTTTGTTCACATCTGCAGATTTTGTTTCCATTATTTCATAGGCCACCTGAGAATACACCTGCATCATCATCATATATATCTCAAATTAATTACCTTATATTGATGATGATAGTGATGATGATGATAACTTGTTTTTGGGCGGTGGCCAGTAAAGGCCAAAGTCTAGCACCCCGTGGTAAGGTGGTTGGGGGATTGTTGGGCAAAGACCAGTAGCACCCAAAGTCTCGAAAATGGAACTAACTGTATGTTTTGAATGGATATATATGTATGAGACTTACCAGGGCAATAGCGAAGAGCTGAAGAAGAACAAACATAACCCCAAGACCTAATACCCATGTTGGAGCCAATGAAGGTCCATCATCTGGCATTAAGCTCTTGAGGATGTTTGAATTGGACTTGTTTCCAAATGCCCAATATCCAGACACCGCAGCAGAATAGAAGGTGACAAGAATCACAGAGTAACACATTGTGAGCCCTTTCACCATCTTTCCTGTTACTGGTGGAGCAAGAGTTGCCTGGATTAATTAAGCGAATCTTATAAGATACCAAAAAAAAAAAATGCTTCTTATATGTGAAGAAAATCAATATGCAAGAATTACAGGCTTAAACAGTAGTATTTGATTTAGTGAAGTTCAGTTAGGAGTAAAAGAGGTGACCTGTATTTCAGGCAGAATACCATTTCCAAAAATGGCAGCTATAATGGATATGGAAGTGAATGCACTGAACACTCGAGACAACTCCGACGTTTCTAATGAGTAGTCTCTTGAAGGTGCATTTTTGGACATTCCTGCATTACAGTGGAAATGCTTAGATCATATCAGAACTATCAAATATTGATGAATAAGTCATTTCTATCATTCTTCTATCTTGTCAAACATTCAGACACGAAATGCAGGTAAATTTGGTAGAATTAGGACATGATTGTAATGACAATTACTGCAAAGGATTTACCAGCACGAATGCAAGCACCAACTACAAGGAAAGTGTAGCCCAAACTCAGGAATAGGGAAACCAGGTTGATATGCCTGAGGGAGTGGAAGGATGGAAACTGCGAGAGAACTATCTGGACTCCCGTTACTATTGCTATGAAGTCATACAACTTCAACGACCCATGGGGTGAAAGGTTCGAGTACATGATCTTGTACCACCAAATACAAAACAAAAGACTGCCTTTAGAATCAATATTATATAGTTACAGAATAAAGAGCTACAGAATGCTTCATTTATCTACTTGGCAATTGGTATGCTGTGTTCCATCATATAATCTGAACAAAGGACCAGTTTAAATATTTATACTAAAATCACTATATAACAGGGCTTTCAAATCAATATAGCTACAAAATGTTCCATTGTGCTTGAGTATTTCCTGTAGAACTACTTTTGAGAAACTATATATGGACAAAGTAACCCATGGTAATCACTTAAAAGGTCTCCATTAAGAGCATAAAGTCAGTAATATCCTATAAAGAGACTACACTGTATACCTGGATGCATTCTCCAGCAAGCAAAATTGCTCCTATGCTAATTCCAGTGTTAATGGCTGTTTGAATGAATATTACAAAATAAAACATCCATCCAGAACCTGCAAGAAAACAGATCAGCAAGCTGCCATAATAAACTACCTTCTCTATACCAAAAAGAGCTCATTGCTACCAACCTACCAGCATCACTGTTAAAATGACTATTTTTCTAAGGTCTAAAGTAACTAATGTTAAAGGATATAAAAAGGGGAAAAAAATAAAGATTTGTAAAGACTTGCTTTTCTAATTACAAATATGGAGTTGTTAAGTATGAAATGGATGGAACCATGGGACCACAAATTCAATCTAAATATCTTTCCTCGCCCCAAGGGCCTCACAACCCAGCCCGACAAGATTGTGGAGGGTGAATCGGGTGACTTGTCTCGCCCTTAAGGCCTCACTCCAACCCGAAAGGATTGTGGAGGGTGAATCAAGTGTCCACAAGGAGCTACCCCACAAGAGGGTGATCAAATATCTTTTAGATCTTTTTCCTATAGTTACATGTGAACCAGGAATTATCCCCAATAGGATATGCGGCTGCCAGCTAGTAAGCTTATTATATCCGCCATGGATTTAATGCTTTCACACTGATGAGCCTTTCAAAATGTCCAATGCCATCCTCAACACAAAGTCTTCCTTTTCAGCCCCCAAAAGAACATTTTCATAGGAGTGCGAATTCAGCATCCTACCATCGAATTACCATAGAGATGTGATTAAATGGTTAATGTTCACCCCAGTTATACAACCAAATAATCAAGCATTGAGATCGAACAGTTTGTAATTCACATGTTTAGCTCATTACCACATAGAATTTACCTTTTTCGCAGCGATCAAACTATGTTACCCAAAATGGTGGAAAAACGAGTCTCTGTGTAGTAGTTAAAAGCGGTAAAAGGAGCTCCCATGAGCCATTGAAAGTAGGAATTAATGAATGCACTTTAGTACTACGCACCTAAAACGTCGGCGGCGAGCTCGCGGAAGCGGATGTGGCGACGGCCGGACTTCTCACAGTGTTCAAGCACCAGAGACATGAGATAGTAGGAGTAGAAGGTCACCACTCCCATGGCGGTGAGGCAGAGGAACCCCAGGCCCCAACCCAGCCCCCGGAACGCGTAAGGCAGAGTCAGTATAGAGGGCCCCACTATCGCCGTCGTCAGGTGAAATCCAGCGTGCCACCATTCCCCTGTTCTCCAACACAATTCCCGTCACGTTTGGGAATCAAAAAAAAAAAAAAAAATGGGGGAAAACGATATACATACTAATACATAGTTACATACTAACAGGTATTAAAACAAAAGAAGACCGATAAAAATAACAATACCTTTGGATTCCAGCACGAACACCGCTCCGGCGTCGTTATCACGGCGCTCTTCCAGAAACGCGTCGCTCCGAGGAGGCTCCGCCATAAACGCGCCCTGTTGATCAGTACAAATACAAACTTATACGCGCTATTCGATTTCACTCCGTATAAGCAGTTAAGAAGAAGAAGAAGAGTGGACGGAAAGGCGGAGGCGGATGCGTCGATAAGACTCTACAGAGACGTTTATTGGCAGTTATGGGAAGAAGAAGAATAGAAGATGACAGCTGAACGTCATTCTTACATATATATATATAATATAAACTATAAATATCGAAGCTCATACGTAGTTGGTAGTTGTATGCTGGGGTCAGTTTAGTAAATTTATATATATAATAATTTCATATTGATATTGATGCCACGGTGGAGCAGACACTAGCCAACAATTTAGCAGTAATCAAATCATACTATTAAATAAAATACTTTTAGTATATTAAAATATATAATTTTTATTATATTCATATAGCATTGTATGCACCATAGTCTACACAATAATTTGCCAATAGTCATGTTGTGCATCCGTATGCACCAAAATACTTTTAGTATATTAAAATATATAATTTTTATTATGATTCATATAGCATTGTATGCACCATAATCTACACAATAATTTGCCAATAGTTATGTTGTGCATCCGTGCATACGGATGCAAAAACGACGTTGTTTTATTAAAAACGCGCATCCAACTTTAAAAAAAAAAATCAGTATCGATTCTCCTCAACAGCATTATGTTGTTCATTCATTCTGAAATTTTAGTTCATAGATTCTGGAATCTTAGTTCATAAATTTTGAAATTTTAGTTCATTCATTCTGGAATTTTAGTTCATCGATTCTGGAATTTTAGTTCATTGATTCTGGATATATAGTTTAAATTATACACAATATAATGTTGTTGCTAGGAATCGAAACTGAATTTTTTTTAAGTGAGATGCGCATTTTTAATAAAACGACGTCGTTTTTGCATCCATATGCACCATACATGGTGCATATATGGTGCATACGGATGCACAGCATAATTTGCCCAGAGCAACACCCAGACCAATATAACAACTTGGCTCCTTGAGTACGCTTAAATTTCTCACATAAAATTATCTATTAGTCAGTCATTTTTATCCCTTTATAGTATTTCAAAAAATTTCTATAATACATATAATATTTCCAAAAAATATCTATATTATATATCAGTCCGGATAATATTTGTACAATTATATATATTATTAGGTACTATAGTACTATTAATAATAATTTCCAATAGTACTTCATTGCATTTAGTATGATCCACATTAATATTGTTGATAATTTTAAAAATATTTTATTAATATTACATAAACCATAAACATAAAATTAGAATTGAAACAAATTTTTAATCTTTTATTAAAAAAAAAAATCACTCTCTTAAATTCTTCCTATATTGAGATCGAGTAGGGTTTTATTAACGGGGAAAAAGAAAAGTTAAATGGCAAAAATGTTATCATTACACGTTTATAGACAAATCATTATGGTGAATGTGAAAGTGTGAAACCAACAAATAAAAAATAGCTAGTCCTCATCATAAATGTGCACCACAATTTATTTATAGATATTATTTTTATAGGGAAAAATGAATTTATTTCTTTCAAAACAAATTATAACGGTTGGGGAGGTGGGTTTGTTTGACTTTGTGGATGAGGAGGGGGTGTTCGAATAAATTTAAACAAAAATATTTAAGTTAAGAATTCACTCAATTATCATTGATACAAAAATAAACTCAACAATCTAAAAACATAATAATTGTGAATAAATGTTATACTTTTCATTTATATTTATTTTTTTTGTTAAGTTTTTTTTTTTTTTTTTTATACATTATACTATAAAAGTTGTATTATACAATATTTTAGATAAACATATCCCTGCCGTTATAACTTTTGTTATCTTTTCCACTGTTGTTACTATACACATGCATCCACCATATATTTTTTTATCTTCTTCTTCTTCAATAATAATAATAATAATAATAATGATAATAATAATAATAATAATAATAATAATAATAATAATAATAATATACATATTATATATTAAAGTTATATGTTAGTTATCTCTTATCTTAAAATATAAATATCAAATTTATAAAAATGTTTCGATCCATGGAAGACTGAATTCAGAGTCCTTTGATAGCATCTTAAGAAGATTAAAAGTAAAACTTGCGAGATGGAAGTCCAAAACTCTGTCCCTCTGGTAGACAGGTATTGGCTCAATATGCGTTAAATCAATTCCATGGAGACAGTCTTATTGTCCGTCGGAGTATGTCTTGCTATTGAGAGGCTCATCCGGGACTTCCTGTGGAGTAGTAATGAAGGTGGAAGAAGGTGTCATCTAGTGAGATGTGATTTAATTACGAAGAATAAGTCCCATGGTGGCTTAGGTATCCAAAAAATGGAAGCCATGAATCTTTGCTTTTTAAGCAAAAATAGGTTGGAGGCTCTTGCATGAGAAGGACAGCTTATGGGCTTAAGTCTGGATGAAGGAAGTACAACCGTAACTACATTAGATTTTACTTATTTATTATTATTCTCAAATACATAGAATCATATATGTTTACATCCACAGTTCAACTGATTAACTAATACAAAATAAATTTAAAATTTAAAGTTTGATGATAGGGAAAAAGAAAAAAAAGATTTGTTAGTTCAAAAGTCTATAGCTCTTCAATATTCTTGTCCAAACATAATTTATCTTAACTATCTTTTCAAATTTTCCCCTCAAATTATGATCTCAAAAATTTTTAAATAGGTAACTGTTTCAACTTTCAACATTTAAAATATATTTCTTCCCATGGCCCCTTGTACAAACTTAGCGTGTAAATTGGAATTAATTGATATAAAAAATTTAAATATGTTAGGACTTACTCATAGTACTCCAGGGATATATAGCCAAAAACCTTACGAAAACTTTTTTATTATTATTATTTTTATTCGTACATGTCTTTCATATTTCGTAACGTTTATCTTATATTTTCTTATTTTTCATTTTCGTAAGCCCTCAAAATTTCCTCTCTGGTGTTTTATGCACACAAACACGACAATGAATTTAAGTTTCTAACAAATATCAATAGATGAAGTTATGTTATTCTCAAAAAAAAAAAAAATATATCAATAGATTAGATATTTAGATGCAAGATGAATTGGAATCGGCGTCATTTCTATTATTGGCAGAAATACAGAGACACAAGACAACGTAATATAGTGGAAGTAATCTTGAAATAAAGACACAAAAATTAAAACAAGTATTTCTGTCCCTAGATAGTGCAAGAAATAAAAATTCAAGGTACACACTTAATTTTTGATAAAGAATTATGGTTTCTAAAATTATTTTAAACATTTAATTTATGAATAAGTCCATAACCATTAACTCAAAGCATGAATAGTTCAGACGTTAAGTTTGGAAACAATGACTCGGAATCGAGTCTCACCAGTAACAATGAACAATAAGCAAATGTATAGCTTATGTGTTTAGCTAAGTTACCATGATTAAATCTTTCCAAGTACTCTGCCAAACTAGGCGTGGGGTTAGCAGGTTGTAGGTTCAACCTTTTCGGAAACAATTACAAGACAAATCTTTTTATAATGCCACAAGTCCACAAATGCCAATTTGGTATTTTACTTGATTAATATGATGCCAATTATTAATCATGTCAATTTTTATTTTACTTGATTAATATTATTAACTTGGGTTGATGAATTTGGTAGGTAAGGAGCAATAAATATGAAATGTTTTTCACATTTCAAAGAGAATTAATTCTTCCGTTACTAGTACAACTAACTAAAAGTCAAGTCAAAAAAAAAAAAAAAAAAAAACTAAAAGTCAAGTCAAATAAGCACATTACAACTACAAATGAGAAAGAGATGTTCAACACAAACAAATTGAACATTGGGGGCTGAAATTGTTCATTTCTTGCTGTTCTGACACTCTGCTGCAGATTTATTGTATTCCTCCAATTCCTTCTTGTATGCCTCCATGGCCTCAGCAGCTTTGCTGTTCCAAACTTGTTTCTCTTCTTCACTCAGCTCCTGCAACAAAACCAATCATAATGCTACATCGTTCTAGAGGTCGAACTTGCACATAGTTTCCCATAGTTTATAACAAATTAAAAAATAAAAAAGAGTTGGAATCATTTTATACCTTCCATTTGAGAGAAATGAGAGCATTAACTGTTGTATTGTTGGTTCCAGGCTTCTCTTCCACTATCTTCTTCCTTTCCTCTTTGCTGAACAGAATGAACGAGGAAGCTGGCTTCTTTTGCCTGTTGGGATCTACATTCTTCTCTTCCTTCTGTTTCTTTCTTTGATTCTCTTTTGTTTTCTGCATTGCAAAATGTTTTAATCATTTTGCACCTCAAAATCAAAGCTGTAAACCAGCAGAGAAAACTACATACCTTAATGAGATTTTCTGTCTTCTCCTTCTTCTTTAGCAATTGCATAGCTTCCTGCTTCTTGAGCTTGATCATATCCTCCTCTTCCTTCTTGTGGCTGGCAGCTTCCTCCTCCTTCATCTTTCTGTAAACCTCCATTTCTTGAACATACTGTTCCTTGTTCTTTGCTGCAATTTCTTCATAGGGTGCTTTCTGGTCATCACTCATGTTCTTCCATTCTTCACCTGTGATCTTTGCCACCTCTTTCACATTCTTGTTCTCAGCAAGCAAAGCAGCGCGCCTCTGATTCGTGAACACGAAAAAAGCCGACAATGGTTGCTTTGGTTTCAATGGATCTTTCTCCTTCCTGTATACAACAAAATGAGATCAATTTTGGGACATATATACAGAAGATCTTGAAAGGGAAGGGGGGGTTTACTTTTTCTTCTTCTTGTTGTTGTTTTCATTGGCTGTTGTTTCTTGCTGAAACTGGATGAATTGGTCGAGCAATTCCATGGCGGTCTTCTGCTTGTGCTCCTCCTCCAAGAGCCTCATTGCTTCTTGTTCACGCTTCTCATTTCCGACAACCTTCAAGTATTCTTCTTTCTCGGCCATGTACTTTTCCTCGTACGGCTTCTTGTCTTCCGGGGTGAGCGTCTTCCATTTTGCCCCAAGCTGATTTGTTATCTCCTTGAACTCCGCATCTGGGTTCGCTTTCTTTACCTAAACCCATCATCAATTTCGCCATTTTTAAATTCTCAGAAAATATCCATGGAGATTGTGTATATAGATATATAATTTTGGAGCATGAATTGATCGAATTACCTCATTCCACTGGTCTTTGCACCATAACAGATAAGGTGTTGCCGGCCTTTTCGTTCCGGGATTCTTGCCTTTCTTCCCTTGTTCTTTCTCTTCCAGGGATTTCAGAATTGGCAAGTTCTGGAGAAAGTTATCAAGATTAATGAACAATTATAAAGATTATTTCTATATCACGTTTTAGGTGAAGAATCAAGAAACGTACGAGAGTGGGTTTGAATTCTTTCATCTTCTGCAATTTCTTGAGTTCCAATTGAAGCTTCTCCTGTTCTTTGCCGCGGATTTCAAGCTCTTCCTCTTTCTGCTTCAGCATTTCCTCCCTGGCCTTCAACAGTTCCTCCGTCTGTTCCTTCTCAATCTTCAGTCTCTGGAGCCTGTCCTGCATTTCCTGGAGTTCCTTCTCGAACGAAGACGACTCCTCGGACTGCTTTTTCGCCTTCGAGCCCCCTCCTCCTCTCTTGGATTTCTTCTGATTCTGAGATAGACTCTCATGGTTCTCTTTCCCAGCGGACTCTTCTACCGGGAGGGGAACGTCTGGGGATTGGGAGGCAGCGGCGGCCAAGACATTGGCCTCGCTTGATGAAGCGTTTTTCTGCTTCAGTGGTTTTCTGGATCTCGCTTTCTTCGCAGGGATGGGATTGGGCATTTCTGCAATGGCGGCCATGGCTGGGAAAAAGGGAGTTTGAAATGAGAAACGGCTAGTTGCAGTGATTTTCGTTTCTTCACAAACAGGGAGGGCCGAGGGGCTTATATATTTTAAAAGGAGCGTAACGGTTAAATTTTTGAAATTCAAATAAATGTAACCGTTGCAGATTGCATCAAATGGGAATGTCTTCAAATAAAACGGAACATTATTATTATCCAACAAAAGGTTACTATTTACCAATTTTTACATTTGGTCCTCTTATTATTCATTTTTTAAATAAAAACCTTGTCACATCCAATTTCTTCAACTTAATTTCTAATCATGAATGACCAAATTAAATTATGCGCTATGTAATTTAATATCTTGATTGACATAGAAACTGTCTTTTAGTATAAATAACTTATATAGCGCATGATTTAATTTGGTTATTGATGAGTGATGACAAAAAAAATTAGGTCAAATAGACTAAACACGAAAAAGTTTTAAAAATCTTGCATCAAATGTGAAAAATTAAAAGTTAGAACCAAATGTGAAAATTGTTCAATAATCGTGGGTTCAAAAAGTGAAAAATTCGTCCATACAGACTTAGCTCACTGGTTGATTAGATAGTATTTGAAAAAGACCGAAAGAGACTAAAGTTTGAAACTCGGCATCGGCAGTGTGAGGATTGGGGATTATACTCAAAGTGGATAAATTCCTTGTGCGCAGTAACATTGGGCCTTGTCTAATATACCGTTGAGTTACTATAATTTATATCATCTCAAATACTTTTCGAGTCGTAGTGTGGAGGCATTTAGGGTCGGGGATTTAACATTTTGGTGGGAAAAGAAAAGTGAAAAATTCTCTATAGGGTAATGATGAGGCTAGAATATCTGATGTAAATCATAACAGAGTCAGGTACAAGAATAATATAGAGGACACATAACTAGAGTCCTAATAGACGACTAACATATAAGTCCTAACACTCCCCCTCAAGCACAGGGTTGCTAGCAACATTGAGCTTGTCTCTCAAGAAACAAAAACGAATAGAAGGCAAAGCCTTAGTAAAAATATCAGCTAACTGGTCCTTTGTGGAAATAAAGTGAACCAGCAGCTCCTTCTTCGAGACCTTGTCACGAACAAAATGATAGTCGATCTCAATGTGCTTGGTCCTGGCATGAAACACGGGATTGGCACAAAGATATGTAGCACCTAGATTGTCACACCAAAGCTTGGGCGGAGACACCTGCGGCAGACCAATTTCCCGCAGAAGAGAAACAAGCCAAAGTGACCTATACAGAGACATCAGCTAATGCCTTGTACTTAGCCTCAGTAGAAGATCGAGCAATTGTACGATGTTTCCTACACGTCCACAAAATCATGTTGCTGCCCAAAAACACTGCAAAACAGCTCGTTGATTATTGATCATCTGGATTGCCAGCCCAATCCGAATCAGAGAAGGCATGAATATCAACAGACATAGATTTCTGAATACGAAGACCAAAACCCAGAGTGCCTTTCACATAACGCAACACACGCTTCAACATGCTCCAGTCCGCAGTAGTAGGCGCATGCATATGCTGACACAATTTATTAACAGCAAAAGATAAGTCAGGCCAAGTTACCGTAAGATATTGGAGAGCCCCGCCTAAACTGCGATAATGAGTAGGGTCAGCAAAAGGAACCAGAGTAGCATCATCAGACCGAACAAGAGAAACAGGAGTAGAGATTGGCTTGCAGTCAACTATGCCAGCTCGCTTAAGAATGTCCTTCATGTACCGCTGTTGGGACAGAAGCATCCCATTAGACAACGGAACAGTCTAAATGCCGAGAAAGAAGGACAGAGCACCCATATCCTGAACCTTGAACTCTAACGCCATTTTAGCCACAAGGTCGGCTACACGAACCAGATCAGAACTCATGACTAAGATGTCATCCATATACACAAAAAAATAGAGTTGAACACCACTGTGAGAATAAATAAACAAAGACACATCAGTCTTAGATGGAGTAAAGCCAACCGTTACCAGAAAATTATGCAACCGCGTGAACCAAGCACGAGGTGCCTGCTTAAGCCCATACAACGAGCATTGCAATAAGCACACATGATTAGGCAACGTTTTGTCCTCATAACCGGGTGGCTGGCGCATATACACAGTCTCAGCCAAATCATCATTCAAGAATGCATTGTGGATGTCCAACAGCCGAACTGACCAACCCCGCAACACAGCCAATGACAAAAGAAGCCGAACTATTGTAGGTTTTACAACCGGACTGTTCCTACGGTGGCTGCCACCCCTCCTCCTCCTACCACCAGTTTGTCTTCTGCTCATCACTTTGTCTCCATAACAGAGTACCAGATGAGGCTAGAATATCTGATGTAAATCATAACAGTCAGGTACAAAAATAATATAGAGGACACATAACTAGAGTCCTAATAGACGACTAACATATAAGCAGGGACAGAACTACCTTTGGGGTTAGGGGGCCCTGGCCCCCCACCCCCACCCCTACTCTCACCTTAATTTTTTTTTTTGTAAATATGTATGTATATATTGATATAGTGAGAATAAAATACACTTTTGGTCCCCCTTTAATTTTTTTTTTTAAATAATCTATTATGTTGATATTAAATGAACTCAAAATATATATTAAATGTCAAAATTCATTAAATAAAAAGAAATCAATCAAATAATTAAAGTGACCATTTTTCTTTATTATCTTATTTCTTTTATCAAGATTTTAATAATAAATGACATCAAGTATACATTTTAATTTAAAAAATCTCCAAATTTGAGATATATGCTTTGGTTTTATTAGTTATATATGTTGATTAACTAATTAGTGATTTATTGTGTGTTTTAATCATTTATTTACATTTTTAAGATGTACATTTGCTAGTTTAAATGATTAGTTTTGAAATTGACACAAATTAATATTGATTATTTAATTCGTCTTGATTTTTGTCTTTATCTCTTAAATTTTGAAATATTTAGTTAACCAGTAAAATGAATATAAGTTAATTATGAAAATATTTGGTGACAAAATAATTGACAAAATTTTTTTATTTAATGTTAAGTGAGAATTTATCTACTATACTAATAAGAGCCCAAGAGAGTTAGGCCTATAATGGGTAAAAAAAAATGGCAGTCACAAATTTTAATCAAATGAATGGCTCAGATTGATTAAAAGATGGATAAGATTTAAATTTTACACTAAAATTTCCTAAAATACCCACACACCGTTACTAATTCCGTTAAAATTTTAAGAATTACCGATAATTCACCGTTAACTTACTCATTGATTTCAATAAAAAAAAAGGTCTTAGGTTCGAACCTCATCCCAATCAAAAATTGACATAATTAGTACTCTATTTTACTCTTATTAAATTATATAAATAATAATTTAGTAGCTACAACAAAAAATTATAGATATGCTTTTCTTTAATTTAGAATTATGTGTCCACAATGCCTTTATTCAAAAAAAAAATTATTCATTATCAATAAATTAAATAAGAGAAATAATTGTATTAGTTATATTGTCTTTATTTTTCTACAATATAAAAATTCTTTATATTCAAATTTATTAATTGATTATATTCGCTACATTGTCCTTACAATGTCTTAATTCAGTGAAAAAAAATTATTCATTATCAATAAATTAATTAAGAGAAATATTTTCATTAGTTATATTGTCTTTATTTTTCTCAAATGTAAAAATTTTTACATTCAAATTCATCAATTGATTATATTCACTACATTGTCTATTATCTTTTTTGTGCACTATTTTTCTAATTAAATATCAAAGTTATAATACAAAATAATGTTATATATTTATTTACCAAGTATTTTATTAATACCATGAAAAAATTAAAAAAAAATATAATTAATAAAACCAACTATATTAACTACTTGAGAGATTTTGTGACAAAGAGAGTATTCAAATCACACAACAAATTGAAGTGAGAACTATCTTGCAATGTCCTTGTTTGACAATCCGCAGTTAGCGGATTATATTAGCGGATTTGACCGACGAATTTATTTAATTATTAACATTGGGTAGAAAAAATGACCGCCAAATTATTAAATCAAATGAATAGTTCAAATTGTTCAGGTTTTATTTTTTTTAAAGTTTCTCTAATTTATCCTTAATTATATGATTATCCATTTAACTTTTCCGTTAATTCACCGTTAGTCTAATTCTAATATTAACGTCTAATATAGAATTATAATTACACCATTAATCTAATTCTAATATTAAAGTCTTAATAGAACTTAACCACAAATCCTAATGTCGAAATCTCCTCAAACAATATTAGTATATATTTAATATTTTATGCCCTAATTTTTATTTGTTCTCCCTTATGTCCCGTATTTGGTTTCAACCATACCTATACAATTATTTTATTGACAATTATAATCAATCTTGACTATATTATCTTGCATTTGTAAACTTAGAATTACCTATTTAACCCGCACGGGCTTAGCTCAATGGTTTAGTGGGCAGTATTTGGGAGAAGAGACCAAGGTTTGAACCTCGGCAGCGGCAGTGCGGGAATTATGTCCAAAGTGGGCAGATTCCTTGTTCGCACCGGCATTTGGTCCTGTCTGCTGAACCATTGAGTCACCGTGATTTACAACTTCCCACAATGCTCTGTCGGGTCGGAGTGTGGGGGGCCCTTAGGGTTGGGGACTCAACCTTTGGGAGAAGAATTACCTATTTAAATACGCAAATTCTTAATATACTTTAAAGTACTTATTTAAAAAAAAAAATTGGGCATTATCCCAATCGCGCAATGCGCGTAAAAAACTAGTATTTAAATAAATGTTGTTGTTATTGTTATTACTAGTATTGTCCCGTGCGATGCACGGACTAAATATTAAAGATTTGTTTGTAATGTTAGAATAGGTAAAAAATATTTTTAATAATGGTATTTGAAGTACAGAAGAAGAAAACATGAACCACAATTTAATTGTTTAAAATTACATTTTTACTAAGTATATGACAAAATAATTATGATATTGTATTTACAATATTTAATTTAATAATTGAAAATAGTATGATACAAAAAGTTACTATTATTAATCGCAGCTAGTGGTATACATATTTGATCTTGAGTATGTCTACTCCTAGTATGTTACCAATGCAATGCACGGAATGAATATTGGACAACATTATAATAATATTATTTATTAAAAAAAATACATAACCTAATTTCAACATAGTTACAATTCATATATATATATATATATATATATATATATATATATATATATATATATATATATATATATATATATATATATATATATAAATTTATTTTATTTATATTATTAATTATTATTATTATTATTTTCATTATTATTATTATTAATGAAAATAATAATAATAATAATTAATAATATAAATAACATAAATTAATATATATATACACACACACACACACCATATGGTCTTGTGAAAATTAAATGTTGTTAATACCAACATTTAACCATTAATATCAGCATTTAATTTTCACAAGACCATATGACTTTATTATAATTAAGATTATATTTTGTGGTATGTGAAAAATTTCTAAAGTAATGATTGACACATATGTCGATCGTACTCATATAATTATGTATTTCATATTTTATTACACATAGTATAATTAGAAATCATTATCAATAATAATCACAATAATGTATGGTAAATATAATAATGAGTAAATACCCAAAATGGTCCCTCGACTATAGCTAAATTCACAAATTGGTCCTCGACTTTCAATTTCAACCAATTAAGTCCTTAACTTTGCAATTTTGACATGATTTGGTCCTCCATCTATTTGACCGTTTGTTTACCGTGATCGACGATCTCCAGAAAAACCTTCAGCTCTCGTCGGAGCACGTGGAGGCCTCCAGGATGATGTTGCGCTGGTTCAGAAACACGCCGTCTTCTTCGCTCTAGTACGAACTCAACTACATTGAATCCAAAGGGAGGATGAAGAAAGGCGACCACATTTGGTAGATTGCTTTCGGCAGTGGATTCAAATGTAACAGTGCGGTCTGGAAATGCAACCGGAACCTTAAAAAACCGACGGTGGACCATGAAATTACATATATATCCTCAAAAATCACAGTCAACAAACGGTCAAATAGATGGAGGACCAAATCGTGTCAAAATTGCAAAGTTAAGGACTTAGTTGGTTGAAATTGAAAGTCAAGGACCAATTTGTGAATTTAGCTATAGTCTATGGACCATTTTAGGTATTTACTCTATAATAATATGATGCGATTAATTATAATGTCGACTAACATTGTAAATTTTCTCTACTACACCGGTCCCCCAACTCAAGTTTTCTGGTTCCGTCCCTGCATAGAAGTCCAAACAGTAATAATGGATCATGAATGCATTCATTGCTAATGCCACTATATCACCCATTTACTTCCACCAAATTAACAAATGAGTACAAAAATGAAAATGTATGCAACTTTTTTCTTTGAACATCATCACAATAAGCGTGGTGATAAATGATAATGATTCACGGATAGTATTGTATTTTCTTATTTGTTTGATATTGCAATTTGTTACTCCTCAATATCTAATTCTAATCGTCATATTAATTTGTAGAATTAAACTACTGCAAAATCCCTTTAAACAAAAATCTTTTAATAATACCCCAAACCACATATCTTAAAGGAATCAATCTCATACCTATATTTTTTGAATGCTACTGACTCTATGTCATTGTAGTATGTGTCCATTTATACTTTTTCAACCTATTGAAACACAAAGAGTCAACACCGCCTCCACTTAAGCTCGACCTCATACCCATTTAAACCAGAGTCCATCATCTAAATAGCTTGCTTGAATCCACGAAGTCAAAAAGCTATATTTGGTAAAATAGTTAGTTTATTAGTCAATTTTGACTTATTTGATAACTATTAATTATTTGACTTATTTAAAAAATCAATATAAATGTTTGGTTAATTAACTTTTTGTAACTCTAAAATGCTAAAATTAAAAAAGTTGCTCAAAACAACTTTTTCAATTAACTTTTTTGAGAGAAGAAATTATACCAAACAGCTATCAGCTAACAATTAATTTACCAAACACTTTTTCTACCATCAACTAATGTTATCAACTAGTTATATCTTCTAAAACCAATTTAAATTATTAAGTACTCCATATAAAAATAATGAATCATAAATAAATTATTTTTAAAAAAATTGGACCTCTAAAAATTAGATGCCATGTACCTTCGTCCTAGTCATGGTTTAGGCCAAGGCTGGCCTACCTTGTACACGAGGGAGGGCTTGAAAGCCACTCCTCAAGTCCTAGTGGTAATAGTGTAGATCTAGCACGTTTATCAACAACATGGTTCGCAAACCATTTGATATATAAAAGGAAAACGCTAATAAAGAAACTAGTTAAAAGCAAATAGTCTTTGACTATACCAACATACAAGAGATCCACCCATAGACAAATTTTGATTTAGTATTAGAGTAAGCAAAAAGAGAAAAAACATTTGTACGCCTTGCTTGACCCATCAAAAAATATTATGCTACCATTCTATGAAGTTAGATTGAAAAGATGAATAATATATGAAGACCAGTTTATGTTGATGAATGATGAGAAGTATATATAAACAGAGAAGTCATCCACAATGGCAAATGCATAATGAGCTTCAAGAAACATCAATGGCAGCAGCAAACTGATCCTCCCCATCACGGACAACCATCTCCATTAGCAAATCATTCCAGGAATCTATTGGCCCAGGCAAACACCAATGTAAACAGTCATTACCAACACTCTCATTCTTGCCTTTCGCGAATGGTTGGAAGAATCTATAAGGACCGGGATGACCATCGGGCCTCAACAGCGAAAGCGGGTTCACATCAAACAGTTTAAGCTTCACCCCCTTTTCACCAGCATTAGCCAATACCTTCTCAAATTCTTGCAGCTCAATGCGGCGCAGAATCTTGTTGATCTCGGTTAACTCAAACTCGCCTTCCTTTGCAGGTTCTGTTCTTCTGCAGCTCCCTCCGCTATGCCACTCACCATTCTCGAAATGATCCGGTGTGGAAGTCCTGAAGAAGATCGTCCCCCGGTGGTTTGATGATATGATGAAGCTGAAGACGTGCCTCAGAACTTCTCTGTAAGCATAGTTGAACCCGAGCTGTGTCAAGTTCCTTTTGGGGCAGTTGTGGCAGCCCAATGCTGTATCGTTTTCAAAATAGATTGTTGATTTTACAAACCATTCGCCGCTGGAAAACATCATGTAGTCGAAGCTATCGAAATGCTGAGTCCAGTTCCTGTCAAGCCTGTCGAGATGCAGCTCGATTTCAGACGTGGAAACCCCATTGTAGTCCTCAAAAATGGCGGCTTCTGCCAGAAATGGGGACCAAATGACTGAAACAGTGAAGTTGAAAGCAGGGAAGATCCATCTTTTGGATCTGTATTCCTCATCATGGTACACTTCAATAGGTTGTTCCACCTGAAAAAATCCACATCTTTACTATAAAAATATAAATGTGTAGTCCAACTATAACTGTACTCTATCGGCCTGACTTTTAGTTGAGAAGTAACACATTCTTCAATATTCGAGTCAAACCTAGACTATAGGTCATGGGTTCAACAATATGATTTGTTGGGCAGAGGCCGGTGAAGGACCAAGTCAAATGGCTAGCGGGATTGTTGGGTGGAGATCAGTTAAGGGTCAAGTCAAGTACTTTACCTCTCGAAAATGTGATGGAAGCAAATCAACTAAGATGCAAAACATAAAAAGTGGAAAATCTTTTAAACGAATCATTTCAGTGAGTTATCGTGTTACTTCATCATATTACTAGCAAGCAGACAGACGGCTTTTACCTTGGAGAGCATGCAAAGAATGGATTGAACATGGTTCCTGGATATTGAATCACCGATTAATGCCCAGGTTTTGTCCCTCATTAACTCAAGAAACTTCTTTGGCTTGAAGCGAGGCAGGTTGCAATCACGTGGCTTCCATCTCCAGTAAAGAAACTCGGTATCTGGTCGACCATTCTTCATACAATCTTGATGGCCTCCAATGAAACTGCATGTCTCATTAGTGTAAGAAGGACCATCTGGATTATGAATCCAATCTCCAACAAAGAGATCACACGTCTCTGTGTTCTCTATACACATATCCAAAAAAGCAAATTTGGTTCAGTTTGTGACAATATGGATAACCTTGTAGCCCAAAAGAATGACGATTTTCTGTTCTTTTTCAAAACAAACGAATTCCTCAAAAACAATGTCTGTAAAAGAATGCAGGTAGCAAATCTTCATCATGTTCATTTCAATCCATTCATAACCAAAACCATATAAAGATAATTACAATCACATCCTAATGATAATTAATTAATTACTCTCACTCCCACATGAACAGTGTCAGTTGTCATACAAACAGACACACAATTACACAAAAACAATTTCAGTTAGTTCTGAGTGGTAGATCGTGGACAAGGACATAGGATTGAGCATGGGTAACCGCAGTGTGGTGTGGGCCCCGGCACGGGTCCTCCGACCTAATGTATCGATGAGTAACCCTGATTTACCTCTCTACTCTACTATACTGTCACTGTCAGGCCAAGGTGTAAGGGCTGGGGGTCAGGGAATTTCGCCTTTGTGGGCAAGTTAAACTACTAATCCAAAAAAACAAATTAAACAGAGAGTTATTAAGAGCATTGGTTTTCTTTATTTACTTTTTGCATTTTGCCATTCTTCAATTGCAAAGTTTCCAGATTTATACAAAAACTTGAAAGTTGTATATGCATCATTATTGTGCTTTCAGTCTAACAAACAAGCAAACTACACATCAAATCACAGTTCCCCTTTATATATAGATGTAGAAAAAGCTGGGCAAAGTAAACATCTATCACAAGAAAGGTAGTATTCAAAGCACCAAAAAAAGCAAAAAAGCAAAATTGAGTACCTTGAGGGAAATCATGATGAACAGTTTGGGGCAAACGAAGATGAACAGGCAATGGTGAAGGCAAAGAGTAACCAAGAAATATCGGAGTAGTTTGAGGGATTTGAAGAATCGGAGTGGTTCCAGAAAAAAGTATCCTAAAAGCAAGACTGACCACCAGAACAGAGAGCCCCAACTTCAAAACCAACAGACTCTGCTTGTTCTTCAGAGACCGCAACCAGGACTTCCAGTACACCATCATTTTCTTAATCGCCTCCACTGAAATTCTAACAGAAGATGCATAAAGATGCAATTTTTGGGTGAAATATGTGATGGGATTGTGTTAAGAGAGACATGGTAGCCTAGCCCAAATCTGTGATGAAAAGTCCAAAAGAATGTATTTGGGTTCCTGAGAAATGTAAATGTATAGCCAAGTACAGAGTGGGGCAATTGTAAGCACAAATTTTGGCGGAAATTCGGAAGGAAGGTGACACTAGTAAATAAGGAGTCATCCAATTGGTGTTGAGATATAAATAAGGGGCAGCTCGAAAGGGCTTACCTCACTCGGGCTTATTTCACTGATTCAATCAATTTTTGAGAGAAAAGATCAATATTTAAATTTACGTGAAGATTATTTTTAATGTAAGCAGAGCTTTTGTGCTCAAATAAATTTTGACTTGTCTGCTGAGTCATTGGCCCGGTTTAAATGGCTGTTAGCTATTAGCTGATTGCGTTAATTAGAAGGTATAACTAGTTAATAACATTATTGATTGTAGAAAAATCTTTGGTAAATTAGTTGTTAGCTGATAGCTGTTTGATATAATTTCTTTTCTCATAAAACTAATTGAAAAAATTGTTTGGAGTAGCTTTTTGAGTTTTAGCATTTTTGAATTGCAAAAAGTAAATTAACCAAATACGTGTATTGATATTTTAACTAAATCAAACAATTAATAGTAGTCAAATAAATCAAAATTAATTTATAAACCAATTTTTTACCAAACAAGATCAATGAGTATTTATATCTTTTTAAATACTTTGTTTAGAGTGTGGGACCTTAGGATTCAACTTTTTGGGAGAAGATATAAATAGAAGGGAAATTCATTTGTCTCCTGTGGTCTGTGGAGACAAATCTGTCCCAGTGCCCTGAGCCCCTGAGTCCGTGACCATTGGCCGATCACTCAATCATTAAATTTATCACCTTTTTAGACTATCTACATGTGGAAAGAGTAATCCTATTATCCTTTCAAAATTTTTCTTTAGGGAGAAGTAATATTTGTTTGATTATTTTAATTTTCATTAAAAATTAATAACATCAGTCAATTCATAGATATCTAATGGCGGAGTATATGTACCACTCCAATGTTACTGTCGGAGCCCGAGGAACGTCACGGCCGCTCCGCCGCTTACTGACAGCCCTGCCTACTCTAGGAACTCCGCCGCCTGGGGCAGTAGTATGTAGCCCAGTAATATTGTATGTAGTCAAATATTAATTTTTTTCTTTTAATTTTTTGAGATAAGTAAAATGTCAATTTTAACCCGGCTAAAAATGGAGAATTTTATTTTCGGTGAAATTTTGACGGAAAAGTGGCCGGAAGGACCATTTTTGCAAAAAAATCAATAGTCGTGGACTAAAATTGCAAGGTTCAAAAGTCATGGATCAATTCTGCCAGTGCCACTATAGTCGTGGGACTAAAAGTGCAAAAAACTCTAATTTAAGAAACTAATATAGATACATGAATAATTCAGAGAAAATAAATACTGTAAATTTATAATTTCAGAGGAAAAATGTGTCATTTTCCCAATATAAAAAATAAACATTTTACAGTTGCAAAGAAGATGGGAAATCTTTGAATTTCTGCTTTAGGAAGTCAAATGAAAAGTTGAAACAGAGACAATTTTCTTTTACCGCCGAATTGAATGTTTGACCCTACAATTGTACTATTTATACTATTTTTTTTTGGAAATTTGTACTATTTATACTTGTATAGTTTATCCATTATTTTGAATTTCATTCTTGGTCTGTGACTCTGGATAAGATGTTTAAGGGCGCGGAGGAAACGCTTACCACCTGCATCTTGACAGTTCCAAAAAATACAATTCATAAACAAAACAGGGGAAGAAAGGAAAACAAAGTAAAAAACAAACAAAACAGAAGAAAACTCACACGGAGGTGCTCATTAAGCACCCATGATACCTCCACTCCTGCGCTGCGCAGATATCTCCTCGAGGTCCATGACCACGTCTCCCTCGTCATCTAGACGTTCCGGTGGGTCCCCAAAGTGCTCCTTGGATGCCTGCCACACCGGCGAAGGCGTTGGTCTGGGGAGTCTGCCGGAGCATTGGCCTTCGAAGAACATGATGCTCTTGTGGAGCGCATCGTGATAGTTGTTTGTTCTGATGTAGCAATGTGAAACAGGGACGAAACAGAGGAAGGCCGAAGAAGAAAGCAACGTGACAAGGTAATTTAAAACGCCACGTGACAGCCAACTAACATGGTAACCAGATGATAACTTGTAAAACTTGAAAATTGAAAGATTTGCCTGATATTGGTTAGTATAAGGTAATTTAGCCTAGTCTATATAGTGTAAGAAGATAATAAAATATACCAAATCAAAATTTAAATTAACCTATACAACAAAAATGAACAAATTTTCTTTTCCAAAATTTAAATGATGTCATATATTAGGAAGTAATGTTTTTTTTTTTTTTTTTTTTTGTGAGAGAGAAAACATATTAGGAAGTAATGTTAATTATTTTATAACGGTATCCGCCAAATAATGCATAATTAATGAATATCAAATGTTGTAGTATTTGGCTTCGCTAGTCACCTTAGGTAATGCAATATTTTGTGAGAAGAGATTAAGGAAAATATTATTAGTTTTTCTTAGGACGATAAAAATTTGCATTAGATTTTATTAACAAAACATTTAATGTATTTTTGACTAGCTTACTTCGGATCTTGTATTTGTATTAGCAATCCGCTTACCAACCGTCTAAACTATTAGATTTAATATATTTTTTTTTAATTTACTCGTGATGGGTTTATTTTTAACAGATAATTGGTAAATATAAAGGACTATGATACGTATTGCATACAACTAATATCATTTGATAGGAAAATAATAAGTATATCCCAATGACTTAACTAGTAAAATTTCTTACATGTCGTAGTTTTATTGTAAGAAAACAAATATATGATGAATGAAAATAAGAGTAAATATACTATAACTCTATTCAATGCAATATCACCAAATATTTTGTAGATTGTAGAGAATTACAACTTCAACTTTCACCTACATTAGATATATTAAGCTAATCAAAATAAAAATAAATTTATACTCTTGGTTGATTGAGTTGGCATACAAAGTCTTTTTAATGTGATTTACCTCTTTTATGTGATTTGTAAACTATTACATTTGAATGAAATTTATCCGTTATACACCTTTGATTAGTGATTATACGTTCCTCTTATCATTAATATATATATATATATATATATATATATATATATATATATATATATATATATATATATATATATATATATATAGGGATGCACTCAGGTGCGAATAAGTGCTCAGGAGGGAAATGCGAACGAATCAGCGCGCGACACGTGTCCATATCTAATAACTTAAAAAAAAAATGCGGTGGCATTTTCGTAAATAATTGAACATCGAAGTGCAAGTAAAATCACTTACAAATGCACCTACTTTTACCTATAAGTGCATGTAATTTTGCCTTGTTAGCATTCACTTTCCGCAAACATTCATGCACCTGGGTGTGCTTATAACTATATGTGCAACTATTTATAACTATAGGTGCAACTACTTATAACTATATGTGCACCTACTTTCACCTATAAGTGCATGTAATTTTGCCTTGTTAGCATTCACTTTCCGCAAACATTCATGCACTTGGGTGTGCTTATAACTATATGTGCAACTATTTATAACTATAGGTGCAACTACTTATAACTATAGGTGCACCTACTTTCACCTATAAGTGCATGTAATTTTACCTTGTTAACATTCATTGATCTGAGTTCAGCGGGTAGTAATACCCCTGAAAACCACTCGCAAACATTCATACACCTAGGTGCAACTACTTATAACTATGTGTGCAACTACGTAGAACTATAGGTATAACTACTTAGCACTATAGGTGCAACTAAGTATTGATGCTCAGTGTAAATTTTTACTTGCAACTATAATACATTTTACATGCACTTGTAATACATTTTACTTGCACTTCGATGTTCAATTAATTACGAAAATGCCACTGTGTTTTTTAAAAAAATCAGTGTTTCTCATCCATTAAATCTGGACACGTGGACGAACAGAATTCATTCCTATTTCGCGCCTGGGCGAAGCATTCGCACCTGATTGCGATTATATATATATATATATATATATATATATATATATATATATATATATATATATATATATATATATATATATATATATATATATATATATAGTTAATACCCAAAATCGTCCTCGACTATAGTGGTTTTTCTCAATTTCGTCCTAAACGACTTTGGTGACCTAATATCGTCCCAGACTTTTGTGTTTCGCTCAATTTAGTCCTCCATTTGTTATTCCGTCAAATTGGTGTTAAATAAAAGGGACAATTCAGTAATGTCAATATTGATCTCTCTTTACTTTCAACTTGTGAAGTGTGAAATTCCTCTTTCTTGTACGAATTACACCCAGAATTACTCCCGGACCTGCAAATCAAATTTTATATTCGCAGTTTTAGGAGTAATTCGTAAAAAAAAAAAAAAAAAAAAAAAAGAGATTTCGCAGTTCACATGTCTATGAGTAAAGAGATGCCAATATTAAAATTACTGAATTGTCTATTTATTTAACACCAAATGGACAGAATAACAAATGAGGGACTAAATTGAGCAAAAACACAAAAGTTTAGGACTAAATTGAGCGAAACACAAAAGTCTGGGACGATATTAGGTCACCAAAATCGTTTAGGACGAAATTGAGAAAAATCACTATAGTCGAGAACGATTTTGGGTATTAATCTATATATATATATATATATATATATATATATATATATATATATATATATATATATATATATATTGGGTAGCTGAAAACGTGATGGTAAAATGTGTAATTACCCGCTATTCATGCACACGAGCCAACATTGATTGGAACAATGGCAGCCATAACCTTCGGCTTGATAAGCGCTCGTGAAACATAGTATGTACGAATAAGGTATATTTAAATGTTTTCTTTTACTTATTTATTTTGACATTTTCACGAATTAACGAGATATTTGGTTGGAAGGAAGGAATTACGTGAGAAAAGAATTATAATTTCATGGGAGATGAATAATTGAGAATAAAGTGAGAATTTAAATTACAGTGTTTGATTTATTGGAATATCATTACTGAAAATTTTAATTCCAATGTTTGGTACACATGGAAATTTAAAGTGAATAAGTAGTATAATTGTATAAAGTCTAAAATGTCTATTGTTGTTGTAGGCATCAATTTTAAGTTTAAAAAAGATAGGGGTAATTTTGGGCAATTTATATCGTGCACCAGGGCGCGCATTGCATTGTGCGCCATGATGCAAAACGACGTCGTTTTACATAACTGTATAAAAATTACACATAATTGTATAAACAAACACACATAACTCTATAAAAATGGACATAATTGTATAAATAAATACGCATAATCATGTCAACTCTCTTCCGCGCCTCTAAAAATAGACATAATTGTATAAATAAATACACATAATCATGTCAACTCTCTTCCGCGCCCCCCGAACTGGGGTGCAGTGTATAACGATTGGTAATTTTGTTTCATGACTACCTTTTTTTCTTCCTAAAATCCATGGAATTAAAATCACATGGGGAACATGAGATTTTAATTCCATGAAAATGAGAGAGTTGCAATTCCGTGGAATTGCAATTCTTTCCAACCAAACTAAGGAATTTAATGGCCTTTGGAATTAGGTAGGAATTAAGTGGGAATAGAATTTAAATTCCTTCCAACCAAACACCCTGTAATTAAGAGTTATTCGAGAATTGGTAAAAGATGAGATTGGAGATGTGATATTAACTATTAAGTAGGAATGAAAATAGGCTAGGTTGAATCGAGGTTTAGATAATTAGACCTAGGTCTATTATAGAAATCTAAGGTATGAGCCTGTATATATGTAGGCTTTCTGTTACAATAGTTGATTCGGGTCCACATTGCAAGGTGGATCTAGATCCAAAATGGCGCAATTACTGAAAATAATGGTGTCGTTAGTGGCACCGTTTCCGCAGCCAATGATTTTTTTTTTTTTTAATTATTGAAAACAACTCAGCGAGTAAATATTCAGTTCTGTAATTGTGAATATAGAGTTATGAAATTGTGAATATTGAGTTCTGTAATTTTGTATATTGAGATCTAAAATTGTGAATGTTTCAGTTTTAAAATTATGAATATAGAGTTCAAAAATTGTAAATATGACTTGGGTTCACCTTGCAAGGTGGACCCATGTCCACAACATAATTTTCCTTTCTATTATGCTCAAGCCTGAACCTACAATTGACTTGGTCTGCCCTAAAGCCGTTTTAAAAGTGTATTTAATATGTGGGCCATGAAAAAAGTTTCAAAGTAAGTCATAAATAAGCTTTGAGCTTATTTAAAACCAGTCTTTTTAAGGCCTATATATATGTGTAAGTGCAATTAGGCCCTCAAACTTTTAAAAAATCAATTAAACACATAAACTTATCATTTTGATGCATTGAGATCCAATAGCCGTTCACCTACCGGTAATTAAACATCACAAAGTTAAATCGGTCACCGGTCGCGTTCTTCCCCAGTCGAAGAAGGCAACCAACGTCGCCTTCTTCCACTGGGGAAGAAGATTGGTCGCCTTCTTCCTAGAGGAGGAGGTGACCAAACGTCGCCCCGTCGCCTCCTCCTCCAAGAGGAAGGCGACGCTCGTCGCCTTCTCCTCTGGAAGAAGGCAACCATTCGCCTTCTTCTTGGAGAAGGAGGCCGTTGGACGTTGGCGGCGGTTCTCGGTGTACTTTTTTTTTTTTTGGGATTACTGTTGAAGATGGCGGTCAATGGCGGTGATGATGGTCAAAGATGATATAGTTATCGGTAACCTATTGGGTACTTGCTAAGTGGACCTATTTGATTGATTTTATGAAGTTTATGTGTTTAATTGACATTTTTTTTAAAAAAAAAGTTTGAGAGCCTAATTGTATTTTCCTATAATGTTTAGGGGTGTATTTGACCATTTTCTCAAAAATATATAATACAATAATACATAACTAACATAAGTATATCACCACAAACTAATACATAACTAACATAGTTAGTGTTTGGTAATTCGCATACATACTTAAAATGTTATATTGTAAATATAAAATTATATTAGTTAATGGAGCGTGTATTTTTTATGTGTTAATTACAAAATGAAACTACAATGTTTCTGAAATGAAACTGCCTCACATATTGTTTTTATATTATCAAATGAAACTATATATAATTGAATTGAAATAAAACTGTAGTTGTGTTGAAATGAAACTGCAATGTATATAAAATGAATCTGAATAACACTTTCACATATTTGAGTGTATATTGTCTAGTGAAACTGTAGTTATATCAAAATGAAACTGCAGTGTATATAAAATGAAACTGAATAACAAATTCACATATATGAGTGTATATTGTCCAATGAAATTGTAGTTATATTGAAATGATAATGTAGTTGTATTATAATGAAACCATAGTGTATAAAAAATGAAACTGAATAACAGATTTACATATTTGAGTGTATAATGTCGAATGAAACTGTAGTTATATCGAAATGAAATTGTAGTTGTGTTGAAATGAAACTGCAATGTATATAAAATAGAACTACATATGTTATACAAATAGGGTTAGTTTTTGCGAAACGGCGTGGAACGGGTGCCGTTTCTTTTCATTAAAAGAAACGACACCGTTTTGATGCCTATACCATAATGTATTTTGGACCACGGTCCATAGTAAAATTTGCCGTACATATAGGCCTGGGCCTATTTAGTTAAATAAGTTTTAAAATAGGCCTATGCCTGACATTTTCACTAAATAGGTTAGGCCAAACTAGGCCCAAATTAGGCTAAGTCATAGACCCCTACAAATGGACCTGGCCTATTTCTATCTCTACTATCTAGTATGTACGTGCATAATCATATTAATGTTACCTTATGGTCTAATGTCACGAAGTGACTCTCTCAAATGTAAAGTTATGTGTTCGATTTACAATGAGAGTGGTATTGACTACTAAAATTAGATGACAACACATGTAAATGGATGGACAACTTCGGTTAAGTTTTCTAAACCATCCTTCAAGTGAAATGAGACCAATTATTGCAACGGTTAGTATTGAATTAAAGCGACACTATCACTATTTTTTGTGATCTCTTTGTTTTATTTACTCTATGAAAAGAACAAATAATACACAATATTTTTCTTTTTCCAATACCAAAATCAGGCTAATAGTATTTTGCCCAATGATCAATTCTGGAAGAAAAAAAAAAAAAAAAAAAAAGAAAAGAAACACATGCAGCCGATTGGGAATTTGAAATAATTGGAACGAATGAATGAACGAATGCTATTTGTTGTTGAAGCCGATTGTACTTAAAAACCTATGAAACATTTTCTTAACCTTATTGACGTCACCACTGCGGCTGCATTGTCTTCTCCGAAATCCTTGGATTTCGTGAAAACTGCCGACGCTGGACGACAGCCGCCTCATCTTCCGCTCCACAAGATGCGCCACCGCCACAATCTCATAAGAATCATATAACCGACTCCCGCAGTCCCATACACTCCCAATAACGCCGTCAGACTCTTGACGGTGTTTTTCTTCTCCTTTGTTCATGTTTCTCATCAAGTGTGCGATTAGTATGAGGAACGCAAAATAATAATAAATTTATTTTGTATCGTCACACAGCTTAACTAGAGATGAATAAAAAATGATTAGTGTACCCATATCATATCGAAAAAGATTTTTTTTCCTAAAATGGCCCATTGAATATTTCTCGTTTTCATTTTGTATTTTAATTTTTAATTGCACTAAATATGGTCCATTGACTTTTAAAATTCACTCAATTTAGTCTTTTGCTAGGTTTTTCGTCTACTCAATATTAAAATGGAGGGTATTTTTGTCCTTTTGCGTATTATACACCTAATATACATTGAGAAATAGTCGAGAGACCATTTTGAAAATAACTCTTTTATTTATTTATTTTTGTTTATTTTCATTTTAAAACTCTATCAAATTAGTATTTCTATAGATTTTTTTCTTACAAATATAATAGATAAAATCACACAGTTCAACTTCAAAATTTTAAACTTTACTACAAACGTATTCCCTCTGTCTAAACATACAAAGTTTTCATCTTTTACAATAAGTTTCATAACTTTCATAAATACTCATATACTTTTTTTTTTTTTTATCTTTTTAAGTTCATATATAAAATCATATTAATAGTTCAATAGACAATCAATCATTATGTATCACATTAAATATTATTTTTATTGTTGAAAATAACTTTTTAATTTTTTTTTACATACCTTGGTAAAAAAGTTTCGCTTTCAAATTTAAATTTATTAATATTATTCATATAAAATACAAACAAACTTCAAAATGACAATAACTTGTAATAACCCTAAACCTAAAATCTCATCCTTTACCAAAATTACAAATTCTTGTCATTTTGAAGTTTGTTTGTATTTTATATATGAATAATATTAATAAACTTATATTTGAAAGCGAAACTTTTTTACCAAGGTATGTAAAAAAAAATAAAAATGTTATCTTCAACGATAAAAATAATATTTAATGTGATACATAATAATTGATTGTTTATTGAACTATTAGGGCATCCCCATTAGGAGGATTTTGCACATATTTTAAGAAAAAGTTGATGTGTTGGAGGAGAGAGGAGAGAGAAGGTTGGGGTTGTTAGGTTATTTAAGGATTTTTGGGATTTTGGGGGGTTTTTTTTTTCAATTTTTGATTTTTTTTTTCCTTTTCACCAATTTCTCTTTCCTAATCACACATGCAAAATCTCCTCAAAATCCTACCACTATTGAAGATGCCCTTAATATGATTTTATATATGAACATAAAAAGATAGAAAATAAAAAGTATATGAGTATTTATGAAAGTTAGTTATGAAATTTATTGTAAAATTTGATAGGGATAGAAGAAAACTTTGTATGCTTAGACGGAGGGAAAAAGTTTGTAGTGAAAGTTTAAAATTTTGAAGTTAGATTGTGTGATTTTATCTAGAGAAAATTACACTTTTGGTCCTATGACTATAGTGGTCTTGTTAATTTCAGTACTTGACTTTAAAAACTAACAATCTAGTCCCGTAACTATGCAATTTTTAACACATTTGGTCCTCCCGGCCAAATGTCGCCGGAATCTTATAATTCATTTTAAATTGTTTAATTTGAGGGACAATATGGTCATTCTAGGTGGAAAAAAAGAAGGGGGGGGGGGGGGGGGGGGGGGAAGTTGGCTTGGATTTCACCGGCTTGAGCTCTGTTTTCCTTGCATTCTCCACTGCCGAATTAATCTTTAGATTGGATTAAAAGATGAAAACATATCTTATTTTTGGATTTTCCCATCATCTGGGTCTGGTCCTTTCAAATTGTGACTTGGTCACATATTTGATTAAATTTTATTTGGTTTTAGAGAGCAGCAGCTTGAGGTTTTGAGCGACTTGGGTCTATGTTATGCTTATACCGGTTTTTCGCATGGTGTTTTCTCCGGCTACTCTTATGAGTTCCGGTGAAAAAAGTTGAGAAATTTAGAAATTTGCACTGCCTAACCGGAGCTTGGAAATGATAAATATCTCAAGCGATTTTTGTTTGGTTCGACAGTTGCGGTCTCCGGCGTTATCACCGGTGGCCTGGATTTTATTGTGATTGCTTATCGAGTTCATTGATAGAGGTTTAGATTTGTGCATTTCTTTTCCTCATTTCTTGCTTGGGTTTTGCTTTCTCTTTGATAAAATCATTCAAAGGTGGGTTTTGCCTGGGTTAAATTGGTACCGTACCCCCTTCCTTGCTTTGCTTTTCCGGTGGGTTGCTTTGGTGCTAACAGAGTAGATTGTGTCTTGGGGATTTACTGATCATCCTACACCGGAGTAATTGCCTTGCTAGATGTGAAGACGGAAAAACGTACAGATTTGATCAAAGTCAATGGGCTACCGTCTTTTTTGGGGTTTTCTCTATGTCGTGAGATGCCATGGCCATCTCGAAGAAGAAGAAGAACGAAGATGCCATGGAACATATGATAGCAAACGGTGCAGGTGCAGCAAGGAAGAAGAAGAAGAAATGATTTGAAATGACCAATTTATCCACATAATTAAATAATTAAAAATTGTTTATATTTTTCCGGCGACATTTGGCCGGTGATTTGGCCGGAAGGACCAAATGTGTTAAAAATTGCATAGTTACGGGACTAAATTGTTAGTTTTTAAAGTCAAGTACTGAAATTAACAAGACCAATATAGTCATAGGACCAAAAGTGTAATTTTCTCTTTTATCTATTATATTTGTAAGAAAAAAATCTATAAAAATTCTAATTTGATAGAGTTTTAAAATGAAAATAAACAAAAATGAAATGAATAAAAGAGTTTTTTTCTAAAGTGGTCCCTCAACTATTTCTCAATGTATATTAGGCGTATAATACGTAAAAAGACGAAAATGTCTTTCATTTTAACACTGAGTAGATGAAAAACCTAATGGGGGACTAAATTAGGTGAGTTTTTAAAAGTCGAGGGACCACATTTGGTGCAATTGAAAATCGAAAGAAATGTAAAATTGAGAATGAGCAATAGTCGAGGGACTATTTTGAAAAAAAAAAAAAAAAAAAAAACTCTATTGAAAAATTAACTTGACCAGTACTTTATTATTTAATTAAGTCAGTTTGGTGCAAACGAAAATTAATTTGAATATACTACGGATTTGAAGGTACATCCTATAGTTATGGTATGCTTAGGATATTTTGTGATCTAAAAAGAATTATATGGTTGGTAAATTATTATTTAGATTTTGACTGCCGTATTGTTATATTCATTGATTTTAATAAATATTATACATGTTCCCTTCAAAAAAAAAAAAAAAATATATTATACATGTATTAAATGCATTAGCTTTTGTAGGTACTAAAAAGTTCATTGCATTTTTGTGGTTCATTTCTCCTTTGTTATTTGATTAATGGTGGTGTTTGTTTGGATGAAAAACATTTTTCAAAGAAAAAATATATATTTTTTTAATTTGAAAAAATTTAGATTTTCTTTCATTTAGTTCATAGAAAATCTTTTTAACTGTAAAATGGTTTTTCTCAAACGAGGAAAATTTTTTTTCATTCCTCCCTTTGATATTTTGTTTTCTATAATTTTTTTTAATGAAAAACTAGAGGACAATTTTACCATCTAGAATGGTGACGGTCCATGGTCGGAACGGAGATGAAGCAGTCTCCTTCGTCTCCGGCAAGCCTGGGGCTTCTTATTATTATTATTTTTAAGAGTTAATTCCAGCAATGGTCCTCCGACTATATTGATTTTTCAAAATTAAACTCCGACTTTTAATTTGGACAATTTAGGTCCCTTGACTTTCAATTTCTTTTCTATTGAGGTCCTTTCGTCAGAATACAATTAATTGAACTTTAAATGAAGGGGTCAACTCGTCCTTTCACCTGCCTATATATGTATTATTCTTCATATTTCTCCCTTGTATAAGCGATATATATGAAGATAATCTCAGTCAAAGTCCTAGAATGTTCCTCGCCGTTCCCCATTTATTGACTACTCATGTGTGCGTTTCTCCATTATTGAGATGTTTACAAGGTATAACATCGAAATACGAAGAATAATACATAGGCATGTAAAAAGACGAGTTTACCCCCTTCATTTAAAGTCTAACTAATCGTATTCTGACGAAAGGATCTCAATTGGAAAGAAATTGAAAGTCAAGGGACCTAAAATGTCCAAATTAAAACTCGAGGACTAATTTTGAAATATCAGTCAGAGGACCATTGCTGGAATTAACTCTATTTTAATTTAAAATAATTATAATTATTTTATTTAAAATTATTAAAATAAAATTTTAAAAAATATTTTTAAATAAAGGAACCGACACGTTAGCACGTTAACAGGTAAACAAATCATTTTAGGTCAAATTACATTAATTTGCATTGTTCAGGGATTCAATTATAGTTTTTTTTAGTTCAGTGGCCTAATTGCAATTTTGTGTGTAATTGAATGGCCTATTTGATCCTTATCTCAAAATTTTATAATTACCAATTCAACACCAACTTAGTTGAGGTAACCTTGAGTACTTTTGAGTTTATGAAAGCTAGTTAGTTGTATTGAGAAGGGTGAAAAAGCACACCGAGAAAACATGAACTTTGTTCAATTTTCAGCAGGTTGTCGGTTGTGTATCAGCTGTCTCTCTTTCCCCAGTTTCTGTGCGGCCTATACATGTAGTCAGTGAACAGTATATGTGCAAAAAGAAAGGTTGAATCAGGCTAATAAGCCAAATAGATTGGCTTTAAAAGAATAAATACAAGCAAACCAACTCAATTACAATAGATACAAAGCCAAAAGAATGGTGCACAAAAAAGATATACAAATGGTTCTATCAGCTAGAAAAATGGTTGACCAACTTAAGTACTGATGAGAGAAAAAGATTTAATAAAAAATGACAAAACACTGAGAAAATATAAGTGTATACTTGCATTCATGCATGATGCACCTTGGGTCATCTGTTCAAGATGGTTGTAGTGGTTCATGAAAAGTTGAGTTGCTAATGTGCTGCTGCTTCTACTGGTCTTCTTAGGATCAGCTCAATGTCATGGCATGTTCATTGAGCTGCTATTTGTCTTCTTCCACTAGTCATCTTTGATATTGTCTCCTTGAGATGATCATAACGACTACGGTGGTACTCAATCCAGATACACAATTGTCGTATGACCTCTCGCTTCTCCTCACTAAGGTCAGTGATCCCCTTGTCTTTTTCATTCATTGTCCTTTCCAATTCTCCCATTTTTGTATCCTTGTCATCAACCATTTTTTGAAGGGTTTCCATCTTCTCCTCAAGTTTGTGTATGGTCTTCATCAAATTCTCCTTTTCAACTCCATCCTCCTGCAATGTTCTCTCTAGTTTCCTAACCTCCTCTTTTAACACCAATTCACTTTCTTTTTTGCCTCTCAGTTGCTGAGCAAGAGATTCAATTTCTTTTGTTAGCTGCTCCTTTTCATGGCCAGCCTCCTTGATCCAGTTCTTAGCTACCTTAAGCTCATTCAGGATTTCGTAAATGCGGGATTCTAAGTGGCCACAGTCTTCCTCAAATTTCATGTTAAACATGTCTATTCCAGAAAGTGTGTCGGTTACTGTGTCTGAAACATCTGTCATTATCCTCTGTTGGGTTTCTTTATAAGCAACTATTATTCCTGACAATGATGCAATCTGCTCTACCAGAGTTCTTTGGTGTTCCAGTAACTTATCTTCTTTTTTGTTATGGTCTTCTTCCTTTTCACCGAGTAGCTGTTCTGTCACCCGAAGCTTTTGGTTGGCTAAGCGGAGCTTGACTTCAGTATTGCGGACATTCTCCACTACAGTCCCTATTTCATCTCCTTTCATCTCCAGATCTCTCTTCAGATCTTCAATTTCATCCTCCATTTCATTTATCTTCTGATCTTTGGAGTCGAGATTCTTCTGGAATTCTGCTGTCATGTCTCCTATTTTCATTTCTGCAACTTCAAGATTTGTTTTGCACTCCTGGAGCACAATTTCAAGTTGCTTGTGCTCATCAGCCAATTTGCTGAATGCCTCTGCTTGCTCTTTCATCTGTATTTCCTGATCTACAATCTTCTGTGCTAATTCAGTGTTCTGATTTTCCGCTTGAGCCAAACATTCAGAAGATTCTTGTTTGCCTCTTTCAAGTTGTATCTCTAACTTAACTTTCTCAGCCTGCAAGAAGTCCACCTCCCTCTTTAAATTGTCAATCTCTTCTGTCAAGTTAAAAATTCGGGTGGTGTCTTCACTATGCGCATCATCCAACTTCTTTTGCAGTGCAAAGATTTCAACCCCTTTCTCAGTTAGTGTATTCTCCATCTCTGTTATTCTGCTTTGTAAACCAGCCTCCTCCTCCCTCATTTGTTCTTCCAATTTGTGAATCTGTTTGTCACGAGACTTCACTTCCTCTTCAAGATCCTTTACCTGCACTATCACACCTTCCTTCTCTTCTAGCATTCTCTGTACATCTATAGTTTTACTTGCTAATTCCCCTTTTAGATTTTCTACCTCAACAAGGTATTCTGATATCTCTCCAATCTTCTTTTCAACTAGGGCATCTGATTCACATTTCTGAGCAAGTAAGGTATCCAGTTGTTCTTGAAGATTAGTCACCTGCAATGTCAATGCTGTGATTTGGGAAGATGCTTCACACTCTCTGTTTTCAGATTCCTTCCGTAGAAAGGACAGATCATTCTCTTTGTCAGTTATTGCTCTTTCCATTTCATTAATTTTATCTTGCATCTCCGTTTTTTCACTCTGCAATTGAACAATCTCCTGGACTTTGCTACTTAACTGCTCTTCCAACTCATAAATTTTATTTTGAACCTCAGTTTTTTCACTCTGCAATTGAGCAATCTCCTGGACTTTCTCCATTAATGTTTTCTCAGTCTGAGTTATTCTGCTGTGTAAACCAGCCTCCTCTTCCCTTGTATGCTCTTCCAATTTGTGAATCTGTTCACCTCGACACTTCACTTCCTCTTCAAGGTCCTTTACCTGCACCAACAGACCTTCCTTCTCTTCTATCATTCTCTGTACATCCAGAGTTTTACTCGCTAATTCCCCCTTTAGATTTTCCATCTCAACAAGGTATTCTGATATCTCTACAATCTTCTTTTCAACTAAGGCATCTGATTCACATTTCTGAGCATGTAAAGTATCCAATTTTTCTTGCAGATTGGTCACCTGCAATGTCAACTCTGTGATTTTAGAAGATAATTCACACTCTTTGTTTTCAGATTCCTTTCGTAGAAAGGACAGTTCATTCTCTTTTTCTGTCACTGCTCTTTCCAATTCAAAAATTTTATCTTGCATCTCAGTTTTTTCACTCTGCAATTGAGCAGTCTCCTGGATTTTACCACTTAACTGCTCTTCTAATCCACTTTTTAGGTTGTGTATTGTGTCAAGTTCCAGTTCTCTGTCTTTCATCAGTAAAAGATGGTTCTCTTTCTCTTCTACAATTCTCTGACAATCTGCATTTTTGTTTTCTATCTCCTCCTTTAGACTTTCTATCTGAATTGAGAACTCAGAAATTTCATGAGCTTTCTTCTCCAGTTGCTGCTCCAGCTCTACTTTCTGTGTCTGCAAAGATTCAATCTCAAGTTGCAAATTGTTGGTCTTTGTTGTCAGAACCTCTATTTGAGATGATGAATCCTTCTCCTTGTCCTCTTGGTTTTTCAGCAGTGAAATAAACTCATCTTTCTGTCTTTCTATTTCTTTTCTGTGGGCATGCAATGAATCAAGCTCCACTTCTAAGCCTCTAATCCGAGTAGAAGCTTCATTATGTTGAGACTCCAGCATCTCCTTGTGAATTGAATGCTCCTTTTCTTTTGCAGACAATGTTTCCTTTAACTGGCTAGATTCAGTGACAAAGTCCTGAATCTTTTCTTCAGCTTCCTTTAAAGCATCTGAGAGCTGTATAATCTTCGAGGATAGAGAGTGATTTTCCTCTTCCATTACGCTTTGTGTCTGACTTAGCTGAGCTATTTCTTTTTCTGCAGAGTTGAGTTTCTCTTGCAGTGTAGAAAATTCCCCTTGTAGGGCTCCCATTTCTTGCTGTAGGGCTTCTTTCTCATCCTTTAACTGAGAAATGGTGGTCCTTAAATCTTCAATAGTTCTATTTCCCTCTTCAACACTGTTCAGAGCCTCTTCTTTCTCCAAAACTATGCTGGCTCTCTCTCTATTTATTTCCTCTAGCTTCTGGTTTAGTTCAGCTTCTAGCTTGCAAGCATTCTCCAACTTTAAGCTGAGATCTACATTCTCATCCACAAGTTTTGATCTTTCTTCATCACATTTTTCAGCTTTATCATTAATTTCGCTGATGGTTGCCTCAGCTTCTTGCAATTTGCTCAAAGCTTGCTGGTATTCCAATTGCACTGCTTCCTTTTCTTCCACTGTGGATGCCAACTTTGTCCTCAACTCAGCAACTTCAATATTTGCATTTTCAAGTTCTTGCAATTTGCTCAAAGCTTGCTGGTGTTCCAATTGCACTGCTTCCTTTTCTTCCGCTGCAGATGTCAACTTTGTCCTCAACTCAGCAACTTCAATATTTGCATTTTCAAGTTCTTGCAGTTTGCTCAAAGCTTGCTGGCATTCCAATTTCACTGCTTCCTTTTCTTCCACTGCAGATGTCAACTTCGTCCTCAATTCAGAAACTTCAATATTTGCATTTTCAAGTTCTTGCCTGATGCCATCTGTTACCTTCTCTAATTCATGGTCTACTTTTCCATTTTTACCATCTTCTTCCCTAGGAGAATAATCTGAATCTGAATCAGAATCAGAACTAGAAGCAGAGTGGTCCTTTTTCTGCTTTCCGTGTACCTTTTTCCTTAGGTATCCTGTGAGATTATCATAGCGATCATAAAGGGATTGGTAATGCCTGTGGAAATCCCTAACTAAATCAATCACAGGTTCTTTTCCATGACTGCCATCCTCTTCATTCAGAAGGTTTAAGATTGTCTGAACTTTGCCGTCAATATCTACAACACACAGAAAGCATGTCAGAATAATTTCTCTAGCCTTAATCTCTTTTGGGGGAGAGGGAATAAGCTGATATGCAACTTCCAAACTTCAGTTCTTCTCAATTCGTCGTTATTTATAATAGCCAAGAAATTGATATCTCAACAGTTCTAGTGATTTTGAAGACAATCGTGCCATTAAATAACATAATACCTTCTCTAGTTCCTTTCAGCTCATCTTTTTGGGGATCAATATGACTTCCAAAGTACGATTTTATTCTTTCCCTGAAGCGGTGTTTTGACATCTTTTTAAGTATTCAGCTTCTCTCTTTTTCACTTTCAGGAGGCTGCCTCAATCTCGACGCCAACAGGCCACAGCTGCAGCCTGGTAAACGAAACTGCAAATTTATCTGTTAGAGATGGAAGAAGCATGTATATCTAGAGATGAAGATAAAACAAGTCTAACAGGGTGCTAATTATTTAATAAGAAAATATGCAGAAACTCATTATAACTTCAACCAAGAGCTTAGTACAAGAAATTTTTAAGGATATCCCTGCATAAAGTGCTTCAACAGAAAGTCATTTTGATGAAATACCTTCTTGAGATCAGTAAAGAAAAAAAAAAAAAAAAAAAAAAAAAAAAAAAAAGGAAGGATATGTCACCATGTCAGTGACCTAGCACAATAAAGCCATACTACTCAGCATGATATTGTGAATATGACTGTAAAAGACATGTATCAAAAGCAGCTCTTGTAGTGGGAACTCAATAATAACAAGTTAAGCTCAATAAATACTTAGCTCATAAACAGATGATGCAAATTAAGCATATGATCATATGATCCACAAGACCACAAGGAGTTCAATTCTCACAAATGGCAAAACTAAACAGAAAAGAATAATATGGTTCAGAAAAATTAACCATTTTTTGCCATATTGAACAGGGGAAAAAAAAAACTGTTTGCTCAATTTAATCCAGCAAGCAATCTACAGTAATATTTTACAGTATTCTTCATCAGAAATGACACATTTTTAGTTTGGCATTCAAATTTCTCAAGGTAACAATAACAAAGGAATATTTTGAATGAAGAAAAGACAGTTTGATTATCACACACATGACATGTCAACCACTTCTTTTCTAATACCCATCTAATCCAAAAAGCTATGGAAAATGTCACCATTCCAACATACACAAAAGTAAAGAATTGATGACTACTTTTAGTTTTCTCCTTTAATTTAATTTCCATGCTCAAATCAACATCCAAGCCTCTCCTTTTTTTTTTTTTTTTTTTTTTTACTGAAATAAGTGGTTGAAAAATTCAAATCTCATAGTTTACTAAAAGTGCTGCTACCCAATATCACAATCACAATTATACTTATATTCGGAACACATGCACTGGTTTTGGCGAGCTACAAAGGACAGATCCCCTTTTTTTTCAAGTGGGACTAATTACTAATTTTTTAAATTCTCAGTCCAACCAAAAATATTAAAAAAAAAAACAGAAAAAGGAAAAGAAAGGGGAGAAAATATTAATGAAAACACCAATATAAATTAATGATGTTAATTTCTTTTTCTCCCAAAAGGTTGAATCCACATGCAGCTATAAATAGCCTTACAAAGAGAGAAGATAGCTATTTACAACAACTAGCCTAATAACTATTATACAGGAGTTAGACTAGGACTAAATATAATAACAAAAGATATCAGCCACATATCTTTAACAAATAGGAGGTAAATCACGATGACTCAATGACTCGACAGACCGGGACAAGTACCGGTGAACACAAGGGATCTGTCTACTTTGGACATAACCCCACACTGCTGCCGAGATTCAAACATTGGTCTCTTCTTTCAAATACTACCTACTGAATCATTGAATTAAGTATATCCCCTTCAACATCAACGGGAGTAAGTTAAACCACAAAAAATAAAATAAAACAAAATAAAATAAAAATAATTAAAAGAATAACGTGATTTTTCCCTTAATCCAACGAATCCAGAAGTAATACTACAAGACTAGGAAAAAAAAAAAACTAAAAATCGCATCACAGAAGAACTGAACGAGCTTCAAACTCAAGCTCCACCATATAAACATCCTTCACGTGAATCACAACGAAATAAACGAAAAAAAGATCAGAAGAAAACAAACAGATTAAAGTGATCAACTAAACTCAGCATCAAATCATGCGCAGCAACCAAGCTCAAGACATGGAATTGAAAGCGTGATCAAACTATTACCTGACAATCAGAGCTCGAAAATTTCGGATTTTCGAGTTCCGGAAGAAGCTTGATCAGTCAACAGACAGACATCAACCCGGAAAGAGAGATAGAGATGAAACACCGAAAAGCTCTGTCCAAAATTAATGAAAAAAACGGACAGAGAAAGAAAGAGAGGGAGAGATTGCAATCCAGAAAAAAATAAATAAATACGAAATAGAATAACAGATCACCTTTTCTGGGGTGGAAAAAGAAAAATGAAGAAAAATGAGTGGAGAAAAAGTGGTTTTGTCTGGTATGGGAGCCTCTCTTGGTGATTTTGACAGAATTCCGATCGGCAAGGGGATGGAATCTTTGGAGGTTCTGTTTCTCAAATAGGGCTTGGATTTTTTGTGTTATTGCAGAATTGCCATTTTCCGAATTTTATTTTTTTGATAAATCAAGTTTCTCGACTTCACCGAGTTATATCTTCAACTCTATAAACTCACCCTTGAGTTTAGGAAGAAATAAATTAAGTTAATATCGTTTTTTTTCTTTTTTTGAAAATATAATATCATTTTTTTAAGACTCAACAGCAAATTATCCACTGATGCTTATAAGAAATTCAACTCATACACGAATTTATAATATTCGTGATAGGAATCAAATCTCTACCATGTTGCCAAAAGTAAATCGTAACAGAGCGTTATAATTCGGTAAGAAAAGAATAAGGTGATAATAAAGTATGAATTCAAATTACATTATTTCTTAAAAGCATCCGTAATAGTGCGTTTTTTCTTTTAATGGTTTTTGAGAAATTTGATAAGTGTGATTAAGAAAGAGAAAATATGATAGAAGAGAAAAAAACAAAACAATGTTGAAATTAAAAATAAAAAATAAAAAATTGATTAGCTTGTTTAACAAGCCTAACTACGCGTGCAGTGCTTGCTGGGCGCAATTTTGGTATTCGCGTGACATTAAATGCTCAGTAAATAGAAATGTTGGGACCCATAAATTTGCAAACATCTAATACCTTGTCGGGGGTATTTTTCTTCTCTCCCCATATTATCACTCCTCCGTATCACTTTGTATTTCTTAAAAACCGTGTAAAAACCTTACAAAATCTACAGATGTAGATGTCCTAAGCAGGAATATAATTATTGAGAATTGAAAAAAAAAAAGTGATATAATAACTAAAATATCCTTTGTATAATAATAAAGAATTATCAAGAGTAAAAGAGTTATTTTTTTTTTCTTTAATCAAACACGTAATTCAAGTGACCAAAAAATTATATTGTAATTGAATTGTAATTATATCTAACCAAACAATAGTTAAGTGAGCCCTTTTTTGAATTATTGTTTTTGTTAGAATTTGAATTTTGGTTGGTTGTTAATTTGGCAGGCTGGCCGGCTGGGTCGCGAACGCGAAATTATTGTCGCAATCATATGCTTATCTGACTGGTGCCAGTTAGGCTAATTGCAGTGCTTTTTGTACTTACTATAAGTTCCTCACCCATTAATGAAATTAAATCAATCAATGCTAAATATATCCAAATCCGATTCAAATATTATTGGTAAGGAAAATCAAACAGAAATACTCCGTAATTATTTAGGTGCGTTTACTTTTTGGAAAAGATTTTGACCCTGTTTGGTAAATAGTTAACCCAATTTTAACTTATTTGATTATTATTAATTGTTTAATTTGGTTAAAAAATCGTGTTTGGTTCATTAGTTTTTTGCAACTCTAAAATGTTAAATTTGAAAATGAGTTTTTGCACTTTTAGTCCCACAACTATGGTGTCACTAACAACTTTGATTCACAATTTTTAAAACTTGTAAAATTGGTTCACGACTATGACTTTCAATTCTTAGCAAATTTGGTCCTTCCGGTGCATTTTTCGTTCAATTTTTGTTGAAAAATTTTACTCCCTATTTTAACATGGATAATATTGTCTTTTCCATCTCACAAACTAATAACATAATAAATAAATAAATAAACACAATCAGTGGTATGATGATTGAAATTAAAAATCACCCAATTCCAATTTCACTTTTAGTTTCACCTTCCTCGCTAAATGTAAAAAATTTTTAACTAAGCCTGCAATTTCTCAATAATTTTTAGCCTAAAATTTCACAATACTGCAATTAAGCTCAAAGTCTGCAATTTCAAAATACTGAAAGTAGAATTGGAATTGGGTGACTTTTAATTTCAATCACCGTTTCACTAGTTGTGTTTATTTATTTATGTCATTAGTTTGTGAAATGGAAAAGACAATATTACCCATGTTAAAATATGGAGTAAAATTTTCTGGCAAAAATTGAACGAAAAATGTACAGGAAGGACCAAATTTGCTAAGAAAGTCATAGTCGTGAACCAATTCTACAAGTTTTAAAAGTCGTGGATCAAAATTGTTAGTGACACCATAGTCGTGGGACCAAAAGTGCAAAAAAAAACTCTTTTGAAAAGCTATTCCAAACAACTTTTTCAATTAGCTTTTTGAGAAAAGAAATTATACCAAACAACTATCAGCTAACAATCAATTTACCAAATATCATTTTACAATCAGCTAATATTATCAACTAGTTATATCATCTAATTAACCCAATCAGCTAACCGCTAACAGTTATCAGCTAACAATCATTTACCAAATTGGACCTTTCTGTTTTTTCTATATAAAAAAAAAAATACTCCATAGAAAATAGCTAAATGTGTTCTTTAACACTTTTTCATTTGGAACAGTGTTTTTCCATTTCTCTAATTTAACAAAAGATTTGAAAAACATTTCTTCTTTGTTTTAAAGATTTTTTCAAATACAAAATCACACATAACTTCATTTTATGTGCAAACTTCACTTGTCTATCTATTTATATCATTTACTTAACCACCTATCAATATATATCTACCATCAATCCTACATATTCTTTTTTTGAATGTTATTAACTCTATCAGAATGCAGTATCTGTTCATACATACATAATGAAGCACAAAGAGTCAATGCCCCACGCCTGAGACCTCTCATTTGAGGGGTCACAGCTATGTCGCTCGTCCACAAGGCATTTAACTCCCCCCTACCTATTCTATTATCACCTATATTTACTAATTACCTTAGCATCACCGTTATTATTCACATGATCTATATATTCACCACTATGACTATATATAATATTTAATCTACCCATGTTATAAGGAATGATAATATGTAGGTAATTGTACTGTTGGTTTAATTATTTTCAAATTTGAATCATAATACATTTAGAATTACCTGAATATGAATGAATATTACTCGTTGATAAGTTATCACGTATTACCCCGTGTTTATCTTTTATTTTGTGCTTTAAATGTAGATATTATGTTTTAAAAGGATTCACATTTGCTTAATTTGTTCAATTAGGTATAATTTCTCTTCTTCTTCTTTTTTTTTTTAAGCAAGAAGGATCGATTTTGCATGTTATTGGAGCTCAATCGAATGTGTCTTGAAGTCATATTGACACAAAATGTGTATCTCGAGAGTTGTGAGGTAAAAAAAGTGAAAATATCGTGTTAGAAGTATCATGACATGACCTGGAGATCCAAATGAACAAATAGTTAAAAGTATCATGACATGACCCGGAGATCCAAATGAACAAATGAAATGAAAAAGGTGCATTTGAGAGTGAAGATCAGGACTTACGAGGCCTATCATGCTCATGAGTGTGAACGCAATGCATTATGCTCTATTTTCCTCAACCAAGTGACGTCTCGGTATTTTAATCATATCTTAGTGTAGAAATGTCCAAATCAAGTGATTCTCTTAGAGATTTGGATTAAGATCTCTTGTTATTAATGCTTGAGTAATTGAATTGCAAAGTAGGATGATGTTATGACTTAGATAGAGTTCTTATTGTGAGTATGTGCTTTGTATGGATTCTTATATATAATCAGGACCCAATTATATACGAGGATCATGAATCTGTGTTGTTGCCATAAGAATGGGATAACACTATAGACACATTACTCACATTTCCAATCTTGCTTTGAGAAAATGAGGTTGGAAGAAGATATGAACATTATGTGTTTGATAAAATGCTCAGATTAGATTGTCTTGTCATGAGAATGTGATTCAATCTAATTGGTAGTCCAATGACCATGAGAATGGCATTGGCGCTTAGTAACTTCTTCCTAGAGACTTTGTTAAATCATTGCATGACCCCTATCCTAAGAAACTCTATGACATCTAGGTAAGAGTAGCTTAGTCCAGAAAAGTCACGTTCGAATGGTAACTACTCGACAGAATAGTCAAGTCCGAATGGTGACAAAACTGAATGGTGACTATTCGTTCAACGTTCCGAATGGTAAAACAGAGTTTACACTCAGACAGTGGCTCTAGGTTGGAAAATATATATGAAAATTTGGCATAACTTAGCTCGCATGAGTCAAGTCTTTTGACTCTTTTCAAGCTCATTTGAGATTTGATTTGCACTCCTCCCTGCGCACGAGAGAGCCTTTATGCTATACAATTCAACATGCATCTAAAAAGCTCTTGTATATATAGTGGTGCAAACTCACTTCCCAACCAATTTGGGAAAAGTGTTTTTACAAAGTCTTTCCACCTTAATTTTCAACTCAAATGGGTTTACTTTGAGAATCAATTCTCATTCACCCATTATCCGTTTTGAACGTACAGTATATCAATCTCTTCGTCTTACTACGAAGAACTCAAATATGTTTTGTCCCGACCCAAATCAGAAGTGAACACAAATATATTTGTACCACAAAAATCAATTTCTATGTCATTTTATGCTAAAATTCCAACATTCTTGTTGTCAGTCGTATGTGCTTTGTATGGATTATTGTATGATTAGGACCCAATTATATACGAGAATCATAAATGTTGTTGTTACCATGAGAATGCGACAACATTATAGACACACTATTCGCATTTTCAATCTTGCTTTGAGAAAATGAGGTTGAAAGAATATATGAACACTATATGTGTTTGATAAAACGCTCCAATTAGATTCTCTTACCATGAGAATGTGATTCAATCTAATTAGTAGTCCAATGGCCATGAGAATGGCGCTTAGTAACCTCTTCCTAGAGAACTTGTTAAATTATTGCATGATCCCTGCTATCCTAGGAAACTCTATGGCATCTAGGCAAGAGTAGCTTAATCCAAGCCCTTACTTTTACCTATTGCTTGTGATTTGCTTTGCTTGTTACTTTGCATTTACACTCTCAAGCTAATGATTCGAGCTAGATTCAAAACACTAGACACTTTTGTACTTAACCACCTACTATTCAACCCTCTTTCAGTCCACTTCGTGAGATGATATTCGGTGTGAGGATACTATCTAATATACACTAAACCTTCCAATAAAACTCAACTTTCACGCATACCGGCCATACGCATTCCAAACCTATTTGACACTACATACTCATATAGTACGAACTCGAAATCACCTCAAAACCTATTTAATGTACATGCATGCTCATACACACACAATTGAGTATCAAGCAAGAGAATTTCACTATTATCTAAAATCGTTTCAAATGCGACTATCAACTATCCAAATCTATCCTATTATGATTTAGGAGGTAAGGTAGCCAATATTATTTTACCCATTGATATTATTCGTATTGTTTGAATTATTTACAAGAGTTCCCCTCGCTATGAGGTTAAGGCACTAGAGGTGGCTAGATGCTAACTAGCTGAATTGGCCAATGAGTGGTTGAGCACTAAGGAGGGCACCACTTACATTATGGAGGTTGCAAAAGATAACTACTACAAGGGCATGAAGGACATGTAAGTCGAGATCTTCGAGGCCCTGTAAGCAAGAGACCCAATATTTTCTTCAAGCAACTTTGGTCTTCGTGAATAGCTGCCAGACTATGCCACAAATGAGTCGTGAGCACCCCCACATAATGCTAGGGGGCGAAAGAGGTTGTTGAAATCCACTCATCTAATCATGATTCAGGTAACTAGTAGATCCCAACGGACCATGACTATTTTATCTATACTGCCAACATAGAATTGATGGTCGGTATGGCTAATCCAAATGCCCCCCCCCCCCCCCCCCCCCCCTCCTATCTCGCCTGGAGCCTAACCGAGGGGATAGGCAATTACCTATGATTGTGGTGGACAACGAGAATTCGGACGTTGTCGTTAATCTTACCACAAGCTTTCACCCATCCCACCATCTATTTTGAGCATATAATATGTCAAATTTATCATCTCAACTAGAATTTGAATCGATCCAAATTGAAAGTTGACCTCATTCAAAATTATCACTTAAAATGTCAATTTATGCTAATTTTCTTCAATACATAGTCTTTCACATGTTTATTAATATATTAGACTAAGGGTCCGTTTGGAAAGCAGGAAAATGACTTCTGGAAAATGAGTCATTTTTCGAAAAACATTTTCCTTTCTTGTGTTTGGCAGCACGGCAGAAAACAGTCTTTGTGTGTTTGGTTCATTTTCGAAAAATGAGATAGAATTGTATAATTAACCATTTTATATAATTAATTATTTTATTTAAAATAAAAAAACTATAATAAAATATATTTTTTAAAATCAAATAATATTAATTATTAAAAAGTTTAAAAAAAAAATTAAAAAAAAAGAATACGGAAGAAACAAGAGAGAACTTCTCTCTGGTTTCTTCCGGCGAGGGAAACCAGAGAGACGTTCTCTCTGGTTTCCCTCGCCGGAAACGTCTCTCTGGTTTCCCTCGCCGGAAACTAGAGAGAAGGACTTCTCTCTGGTTTCTTCCGGCGAGGGAAACCAGAGAGAAGTTCTCTCTGGTTTCCATCTTCACTTTTTTTTTTCTTTTTCTAATTAATGTTTCCGGCGGAGGTTTCCGCCGGAAACATTGTTGGTGGAGACATGGAGTTGTTTCTGCGTTGAAGGAGGAGGCGGAATTGAAGATAAGTAAGTGTGTGAAGAAGATGGAAAATGACTTCCCCCAAAAAAAGGGGAAGTCATTTTCCAGAAATTTGGGCTCATTTTCCATTGACTTCTCTTCATTTTCTTTTGACCATTTATTTTTCAGCCTAGCCAAACACCAAAACCCGAAAAATGATTTTCAGAAATCATTTTCTGGGTTTTCAAACACACCCTAAACTGTTTGAGGATAAGACAAAAATAGGCATAGAATTACATGAATGTTTGTCCTTAGAAAATCAGGTTTTCAACATCTTCCATCTCATTTTATTTATTATGTATATATACTTCAAAGTAAAAAACGCTACTTTACTAATAATTAAATGACTAAAATGTATACTTTTTGGACCTAAATTGTTATTTTATGTTTGGTGATGACTTCACATTCGAATTTAAAACATTGGTGTACAATTTCAATCAAACCTTTATTTTAATTATAAAAAGAAAAAAGTCAAACAACCGACTCTATCAATAAATATAATTGACATACAAAATCACAATCCACTACTTATGTCAAATAGGTTGAGGTGATGATTACGTACGGGTTTAGCTCATTGATTCAGTAGATATAATATATGGGAGAAAAGATCAATGTTTAGATTTTGACAGCGACACAGTGTGGTGATTACGTTCAAAGTGGCACATTTGATTCTGTTTATTGAGTCATTAAGTTACCGTGATTTATATCCTCTCAAATGCTCTGTCAGGCCGGGTGATAATATTCAACTCTAAAATCTTCTCTTTGCGGAGAAATTATAAGTAATTTAATTAGTTAACTCTCCCTAACCACTAACAGATCAGAGAGTAACAGCACTGCTTTGCACAAGTTGATTGAAGTTGAATTTTTCCTTAATTGCACTCAGCTTGTTAAAGTACCCTTGCCTTCAAATACTTTGTGAGTTAGCACTTGTTGAAAAATTGACATATGAATGATTATATTGAGTGAGATTTACTAACTAATTTTATCAAATCATATGGATTTGGATTATCCGTGAGAATATGATTTTATTTCTAGATTCATACAGTTAATATGTGAACGATAAATTGATTGTCAATGTATATATGTGAATTTGGATTAGTATATATAATTAGGATCAAGTGATGAGAATATTGCCTCATATGAGAAGTGCGGGCAAATCGCGTTCATCTATCTTGGGATATCTAATGACCAAAAAAAAAAAAAAAAAAAAAAAAAAAGAGATAAAAATGAGAAAAAAAAATATGGTGACATTTTCCTATTATTACAAGTTTCGTCTGTGCATGGAGACAAGTTTTAAAATACATTCATTGAGTTTTTTGCACTTTTGGTCCCACGACTATAGTGTCACTAACAACATTGATCCACGACTTTTAAAACTTGTAAAATTGGTCCACTACTATGACTTTCTTAGCAAATTTGGTCCTTTCGGTGCATTTTCCGTTCAATTTTTGTCGAAAAATTTGACTTCCAATTTTAACATGGGTAATATTGTCTTTTTCATCTCACAAACTAATGACATAGATTATTAATTAATTAATTAATTAATTAAACATTGCCAGTGGTACAGTGATTGAAATTAAAAGTCACTCAATTCCAATTCCACTTTCAGTTTCACCCTACTCGCTAAACGCCAAAATTAATTAATTAATTAATTAATTATTTATTTATTTATTTATTTATTTGTGTCATTAGTTTGTGAGATGAAAAAAACAATATTACCCATGTTAAAATGGGGTTCCGTCAAAAATTGAACGAAAAATGTACCGGAAGGACCAAATTTGCTAAGAAAGTCATAGCCGTGGACCAATTCTACAAGTTTTAAAAGTCGTGGATCAAAGTTGTTAGTGACACCATAGTCGTGGGACCAAAAGTGCCAAAACTCTACATTCATTGATAACTATTAACTAAGTGCACATTCAAGTTGAGTGTAATTTTTTTTAGTGTGCATGTAGAGATACAAATTAAGATCCAAAATGAGGAGATCAAAGGCATTGTGTTGACTGTTGAGAGGATAAATGAAAATATGATGCTTATGGAGAAAATTAACCTTGGGAGGCTCACGTTAATTTACCCAATTAAACTAAAGTACAAAAGAAGTGTAAAGAACAAGAAAGAAGTATGTTTGAACAAGATAAGAGAGTTAAGAGAATCACAAATCTTTTGTATTAATTGCTCAGATATTATAAGAGTAGTGTTCTTGGTTCAAATGGGACAAATGGATAATAAGAGTGAGAGAATCACAAATTTTTTGTGTTTTTTTTTTTTTTTTTTTTTTTTTTTGTGTTTATTGTTAAAAGATTATAAGAGTAGTGTTCTTGCCCCAAACGGGACAAATGGATAATAAGAGTAGTGTTCTAATGAGATAATAAATTGTCTAAATGGGACAAATAGATAGCTAGTTATACATGTTCTACTCGAACAATCTTTTGCACAATTTGAACGTCCCTCATATGAAGCAGGTGGTTACAACAATCTCGAGCAGTGACGGATCTAGAAAATGAGTGAGTAGGGACATACTCAAAATGATTTTAGAATTGTCAATAATAAAATATCAAACACCTTTATTAATATGGTTTAAATACATTATAAATTATAAAACAATATTTATGATAGACTACATGATATTTAAGGTCGGAGCCAAAACTATACTTGCGTAGGGTGAAATTTTAAAAACACATTGAAATGTTATAAAAATATTTATGGCAAAATATAAAACATAATCGATTAGATAAAATAGTTTGAATAGAAAAGACATTATATTCATAAATACTTTAATTTTAATTTCCTTTTAATTAGATCAACTTAAATTTTTCTAAATTAATTTGAATACGATTAAAGATACTATAAACTTGTTGACTACATTAACTAAATGATTCAGACAAAAAAAAAATATAGACTTATTTAATTTATTGAAGGGTGAGAAGGGTTTAAATAAAGAAAAGAAGCTAAATACACACACAAAAACAATAGGGTCAAAATTGTTGTAAATAGGGTTCAACCCCATGACATTTAATGTCAAATTCAAGGTTCAACCAACCGAGCAACTAAACTACTTAGTAACACACACACACACACACACACACACACAAAAAGAGGGAGGAGGGGGAGGGACAACTGACCCCACTGTCTCCATTGTGACTCCGCCATTGATCTCGAGCCGACCGTAGTCATCTTTAGTGACCCAACTTCCTCAGATCAAGTTGGCCCACATTGACTTACCCTGGGCCGTGGGGTGACTCCGTCTTGGAGTGAGCACAATGCATTTATAAGCAATCATTATTCTATAAACCGTCGTCCACACATTTGTGTGAATCATAAATAAAAAATACATTTCTAATATACTAAAAATATATTATTTGTGTACATAAAGTACATAATTTTTAATATATTATCAAATAATGTACATTCAGTACATAAATAATGTACTTTTAATATATTAAAAATGTATATTGCATGCATAGTCCACACAATAATTTACCATGCATAAGATGCAATTAAAATTTTCAATTCCATTCACATTCTAAAAAAATCACCAACTTTAAAATTAAGAGGAAATTTTACTTTTGGACCCTAACTATTATACATGATTACATTTGGTCCTTAATTATTAAGGGGGCGTTTGGTTCAGGTTATATAACATAACCAAGAGAATATGACATTCCAAAGCTCATATTCCGGTGTTTGGTTCATATTATCTTAGGGAATCTAACATTCCCAAGGAATGTCACATTCCCAAGGAATGTCACATTCCCTCCACATAGGATTTTGAAGGGAATGTGATTCCCTTCAAAATCTTACAGGGCGTTTGGTTGGAGGGGGGAATTATGTGGGAAAGGAATTGTAATTCCATGGGAGTTGAATTACTGGGAATAAAGTGGGAATTTAAATTCCAGTGTTTGGTTGACAGGAATAGAATTACTAGGAATTTCAATTCCAATGTTTGGTATACGTGGGAATTGAAAGGGAATAAGTAGTATAAAGTAAAAAATGTCCATTATTGTTGTTAGACATTAATTTTAGGTTAAAAAATAAAGGGGTAATTTTGACTCATCACTATCTTTTTTTTCCCAGGAATTAAAATCCCGGGGGGACATGGGATTTTAATTCTATGAAAGTGGGGGAATTGCAATTCCCTCTAACCAAACTACGAAATTTAATGGTCTTTGGAATTAGGTGGGAATTAAGTGGGAAGGGAATTTAAAATCCCTCCAACTAAACGCCCTGTTAGGTAATGTAAGATAACATTGGTTATATTAGTTTATTATATATATATATATATATATATATATATATATATATATATATATATATATATATATATATATATATATATATATATAATTATTTTTGTAATTATATATATTTTTTATTTTTATTATGTTAGGTTAGCATATAAAATAATTTTGTTTCTCTAGTTCAAGATTTTAGTTAATATTTTAAAATTATGTAATTATATATGATACCGTTATCTTATTTATTTATTTTAATTTTTAAATTTATTAAAATATATGAAAATATGTTAAGGATATTATAGTGTGTATAAAAGATAACCTTAAACCAAACATGATTATATTACATACCCCAATTTTCACCAAACACAGGTCCCAGTAATCTAACATTCCCAGCAATCTAACATTCCCTAAGGTAATCAGACATTCCGTGAACCAAACGACCCCTAAAAGTTTCTAATTAGGTGTGTGCATGACTATATAATTTGTATCATATTTGGTCATGCTGTCTAATTTCTCGATCAACTATTGTCAGAATTGCTCCTCCCTAGCTCTCGGAAGAAGCAAATCCAGTGCTTTTATAGAAATGCTCCTTTCGAATTGAAAGAAGCAAATGCAATGCTCCTTCCAGAAGTGTTCCTTCTTAAAGGAGCACATGATAGTTGGTCGAAAAATTAAACGGCAAGACCAAATGTAATACAAATTACATATTATAAAATTCTAATAATCAAAGCTTCAATGTGGTTCATGTATACGAGTCACGAACTAAAAGTGAAATTTATTCTAAAATTAATAATTATTCTTTTAATTTTTATTCTTCGAATTCAAGATTCAAGATTAATAGCTCCGGCCGGCAACATCGCCATCCATCTACTACCTAGTTAAGGTTGAATTTCTTGGATTTGCTAGTTACAATTTACAAAATACAAACGCGGCATTTTGGTAATGACAGGACAACTGTCAATGACAATATTTAGGATAATTGTTTTCGAGAGATTTCGGGATGCTCCAAATTTCAACATGTATTTCATCAAGTCAACAGCCCCTTTGAATTCTGTACGGATTATAATATTACATATCCTAAAATAACTTGCATATATCGATGTGACTTCAAGAATTATAATATTATATTATTATTAATAGTACGGTGATTTGGTAACGAATGTTCATTTTTTTTTTCTGTTAAAAGAATAATAATTAATAATTTCTTCAGCTTCAATTCATACAACATTAAAGAACACATATGTTTGGAACAATTCAAACGACATTCGTCAAATTATTGACCTGACTCTCATAAAAACGGTTCCTTGGTCTTTTTTATTTGAACTTATCAGCTAGACAATTTTGTTGGTTAAAATTATGAAAAATATTTGTGTACTTCCATTTTAAACTCTCAACTTGTACTCCCTCCTTTTAATGTAGACATTTTTCTGTGGATCCACATGATGAAAATAATCAATCTTAGATTGCCAGCTTAGAGAGTATAAATGAGGGAGTAGAACTTTAGGAGTCTATGTAGTAGAACTTTAAAATTATAAGAGAAAGTTTATTACTTGATATTTTTTTTTTTTTTTGTGAATTTTTGCTGGGATAACAATTAACAAGAAAAGAGAAAATGAGGAGGAAAAAAAAAACATGAAAAGAGCAAGTGCATGCGTCCAGCTGGACGCGGTGAAGTGCAGTTCACGCGGCATTTGCACATTTCTTTCTCCAATTTTCTTAACAAGTGGGCGCATGAAAACCTTAATATTTGCACCGATAAAAACCCTTAAGAACCTACCTTCACATTTGTTAAAAAACTATCATTTTTTTTCCTCCTGAAAAAACCTCTTTTATCTCCAAAATGCACAAATGAAATTGCTATAATTAAGACCAGTTTACCCCTACACATAATTAGATAGTGATTGCGAATTTCTAAGGTTACACAAAAAAAAAAAAAATGTGATTAAGTTTTGCTGGTGCAATAAAGGTAATATATGAGAATGAAAGATATATGATTAAGTTTTGCTGATGCAATAAAGGTAATATATAAGAATGAAAGTGGTGATAAAAATTGGTAAAAATGCAAACAAGAATTTGATTAAATCAGTAAATAATGTTTGATATGATGCAACTACAACATCAGAAATAATCTGCTGAGACAATTAAGAGCCTAAATCTGCTTATTCAGCTTAATTGTCTTGTATGTGTTGTTTAAAGAAGCAAAAAGAAACTGTGAACTAACAGAATGATGAAGAATTGAAATAATCAAAAATGAAAAAAGCAAATGAAACCACGTACCGTACCCATGCATGCATATATATATATATATATATATATATATATATATATACTCTTAAAATCCTAATGGACCTTTGAAGAAGCCAACTTCGACGAGCCTTTTCTTGTAGTATTCGCAGCGGCTCCGGTGATAATCGATCCACACGCAAAGCTGTCTAATGGCCTCCCTCTTCTCTTCTTTGAGATCACACATGGCGTCATCGCTGTGTTTGATCATCTTCTCCAACTCCCTCACTTTGTTCTCCGACTTCCACACTTTCTCCCTGTACTGCCATATCTCTTCTTCTTTCTCGTCCAGCTGGGCCAGCAAGCAGTCCAGGTCCCCCTTCACGTGCGCTATGGCTTTGTGTTTCCTGGAAACCCATTCCTTGGCGAAGTTGAGCTCGCAGGACATGCTGGAGATTCGGTTTATGAAGTTGGATGTGCATTTCTCGAAGCGTAGAGAGACGGTGTCGAGTGAAGTGAGTGCGTCGTTGGCCACTGCTGACATTTCCTTGATCTTCTGGACTCCGATTTCGTGTTTCTCTGTGAGTTGTTTCAGTTCTTTGGTTTCTTGCTCGAATTTTTCTCGGGTTTGGAGGTACCATTCCTTGTTCTCTGTGTGGAGCTGTTCGGCTACTCGGATCCTTCTGCTTAGGATTCTCAGGCTGTCTTCGTATTTCTTGCGTAGCTCTTCTAACATTTCGTCTATTTTGCGTTCTGCGTTCTGGAAATTGGTGCTGGCTTCTTCGTGTTTGGCCTGCATTTGTATGTGTTGTCTGTTTAGTTTGTTTATGGTGTGGTGTTGTTTGTTGATTAGGGTTTGCTGCTCTGAGATTTTGGTTTCTAAGTCTCTTGTCTTCTTCTCCATCTCTGTGAGGTCCTGGGTGGATTCTTGTCTCTCTTTCTCCAGTTTTAGTTGCAGGATGCTTTTCTCGGTTTCTATGGTTATTAGCTCTTTCTGGAGATTACTCACCTTCTCTGTTGGGGTTTTGTTATCTTCTGTTTCCATGGAAGTTTCCTGCATTTCAAGGCTTTCGTCATCTTCTTCTTCTGATGATGATAACATGCTTGTTATGTTCTGTTTCAGTGCTTCTATCTCCAATTCGCATTCGGATACTTGGCGTGATTTCTTCTTAAGGGATTGTTCCAGCTCTGATTTCTGGTTTCCCAGTGAGAGTAGCTCCTCTTGCAGAATCTCCATTTTTTCTGATAAGTCCTGGATTTGATCGGATTTTTCCTTGGTTACAGTCTCGAGTTTTTCGTCCAATTTGATCTTCTCTAGACGTAGAGATTCCAGTTGTTGTTCCAGATTGTTTGCCTCTCTTGTCATTTCATCAATCCTGGAAATTGAACGCCTCTGGTTTTCCTCATGTTTTCTTATGAAATCTAAAAGTTCGTCTTCTTTTGCTTCGTATCTTATTTCCATTTCTGCGATCTTGGCTTGTAATATGGAATTGATTTCTTCCGATTGTTTCAGTTCGAGCAATCTGCAATCCAGTTCAGCCTTGTCTACGCGCGACTCTTCCAAGTTCTGTTCTAACTGTTTTACTTGATATGATTTGAATTCCATTTTCTCTTCCAGGTCACTTTTCTGAGCGGATGAAGTTTCCAGCTCGAGCTTCAAATCTTCAACTTGTTCCTCTAGATCTTTCTTCTGAGCAGATGAAGTGTCCAGTTTGTGCTTCAAACCTGCAACTTGATCCTCTAGAGTTTTCGCCTGAGCCAATGTTTGTAGCTTACTCTCTTCCAATTGCTTTACATCGTTTGATTTGGACTCCAATTTTTCCTCTAGGGTTCTGGTTTGAGCCATGGAGGTTTCCAGACTCTGCTTCAAATTGGCAGCTTCATCCTCTAATTCCTTCGCTCGTAGCTCGTATGTTTTGGTGACAGACAAAATCTGTTCTTCTTTCTCCGCCAATTTGTCCTTTAAGGTGGAGCATTCTTCCCTCAGCTTCTTCGTCATGCTCTCCGCTACTTCAGATTGAACGCCCAGGTCTTTGATGAACTGTTCCGTTGCCGGCACCGACGTCGGCGATCCCGGCCGGGAAACGGTAGCCACGTTTACGGTCTCCTTCATCACTACTTCCGTGGTGGATGTTAATGTGTCCTTTAGGATGACATTCTCGGCGGCGTCAGGCGGCGGCGGCGTTGTTTCTGCAGCCGCCTTGAGGCTGCGGTTGCTGGCCTTCCTCCGGAGGTCGCCGCTGGATGAGCCGCCCCGGCTGGCCTCCTCCGGCGAGAAATATGACTCGGAATCCAAACTGGAAGCGGAAGAAGAGCCGTCGTCGTCGTCGTCTTTTCTGCGGCATTGTTTCCTCACTTCCCCTCTCAGATTATCGTACTGGTCGTAGAGAAACTGGTACTGCTTGTTCAAATCCTCCACCAGCTGAATCAGCTCGTATCTCTTCTTCTGGTTTGAATCGCGATTGCCTTGGTTTACATTGCTCTTTATCAGCTTTATCATCCTCTTCACCTTGTTCTCCATTTCTGCAACAAACAAACACCATCAAAACATCACACTTGTAACTATAAGGTCACGAGTTTGAATATTATCTTTTAATTTGATTTGAGACGGTCAGCTATTAGTAATCTAGCTAGGTAGGTTTACTTCCTTATAGTCCTTTGCCAGCTAGAGTCACCAGGGCTGGATTTACTCACAGTCAGAAGGGTTGTAGGGGTATGGGGGTATGAAAACTTCAGGACAACCCTAGACAAGTTTGTCTGGCTGTTAACTTGATAACCACAAGTTACAATTTACAAATTTGATCCTAATGAGATCAACTTCTTTGTTTAAGCCAGTCAGTTATGAACAATCTAGGCTGGTTTGCCGACTAGCTAAGGTCACAAGATCGATTTTACCTACTACATATTTTTAGTAGTGACTGCGGGTTTCCTAAGCTGGTCACCCCAAAAAAAACTTCAACATACATCTGCAGTTAAAGGCATGCATATGTTGTTGTGAAGTTGAATTGTTACCTATTTTGATCCATTTCAGCTCTTCTTCCTTCTGCGGGTCGATGTGAGTGGCAAACCTCTTCACGGATAGCTTCCAGCGTTTCTTCGGCATCTTCAATAATCCTCAGAATTCTCACACACTGTATATTATATGATATGATGCGGCCTTCAAGAATCCGGTTCAATTCGTTACTTACAGTTCTTGCTGCAGATTATTGAATTTCATGTAAAAGCTGCTGCTATGCGCCCATTATAATCTGCAGGGAAGACATGAAAATTAAAAGCAGCTATTTTTTTTTTGCATCATTATGAATCAAGAACCAATGGAGATCCAAAAACAATGGATTCACGCATGGAAAATGGTTGAAATTCAAGATTCATATGAATCAATCAGGCCGGCCGGAGTTTCTTTCTCGGCAACACCGTACCTGATCTGATAAATACATTTCAACAGCGAAGCTCTATTATACATGATGATGATCGATGGATGATCTCAGAGAACACAAACCTACGAAGCTTTCATCATTTCAATGATTACAACAAAACATTTGATTCCTGCAAAACGCACGCTCCATTCCATCTTTCTTCTGCATGCATCATTTTAGATTGATTTTTTCTTTTCTTTTTTTCTGGGTTTAATTTTTGTCAAACAAACAGAAAAGAAGAAATTAATCCAGAAACTGGGAATTGAAGCAAAAAAGATTAATTACCTGAAAATTGGGAGGTATGAGATGAGACAAGAGAACAGCACAAAAATGGGAGAGTTTTGAGTGATAATACACAAATGCCAGAACGAAGATTTGAGGGCAGTAAAGGTGAGATTTGGTCTAATTTGAGTTTTTTATATATCAACAATTATTATTATTATTATTGAGTTGGATTATATTATTATGGGAAAATGGCACTTTTTCCCCCTATGTTATATACTTATAGCATTTTTTCCCCCTCAATTATTTAAGTGGCTCTTTTTCCCCCTGAAATGTTAAATGGACATATTTACCCTTAAAATAAATATTTCATTTATTTTTATTCTCCAATAAATTATTACTATAATTTGGTTCAAACCAGATACTATAGTAACCAAACCAAAATATTCCAATTACAATTTATAATCAAAACGCGCTATTTAGAGTTTATTAAAATCGCGAACTGGAATGGCTGGTTCATGTTCCGAACTGAAAAAATAAAATACATTTATTGTTGAATTTAAACTATTTTAAAATAAAAAATAAAATTTTAAAATATAGGCAGTTCAAAATCGCGAACGGGATCCGGAACCGCCGGTTCATGATCCAATTTTTTTTATTCTTAAATTTAATAAATTGAAATCCAAATATTGGGTTCTAGATCTGAATCATAACTGAAAAGTTTTAATTCGATTGCTATAGTGTCTGGTTCAGTTCGAACCGAACCGTGGTAATAGCTACATATACGCAATAATTTGTTGGAGAAGTAAAATAAATAAAATATTTACTTTAAGGGTAGAAATGTCAATTTAATATATTAGGGGGGAAAACCACCACTTTTAAAATAATTGAGGGGGCTAATGTGCTTACATAAATAATTGAGGGGGAAAAAGTGCTATAAGTATATAACATAGGGGGAAAAAGTGCCATTTTCCCTATTATTATTGAAATCTTTAAGGACATCGAATATGGAAATTTATTTAGAGTCGAATAAACATATGAGATATACTCCATTATGTACATACCAAAAATAAAATCGATATCTATATCTATATCTATATATAATTAAAAGTAGGCTAAAGTGTCATCCGGCACCATGCACTATATCGGATTGTTCATGCCGCACCCTGAACTTTCATAACATATATTTAGATCCACAAACTATTATTTTTATTTCACCTAGAACTTTTTAAAGGTTTCTACGTTACTATGATGACATGGCAAAGGTTATTAGCTTATGTGGATCTTCTTTTTTAAATCAACCCCAAATTTTATTATAAATAACTAAAATCAGAAGTCCTATATCACTCCTCTTTCTTAGTTTCTTAGTTTTTTTGCTTATGAATGGATTTTTATGCATGGCCCTTAATTGCATTATTGTTTCTATTAAAAAAATAAAAAAATCCTAGGCATCCACATGTACTACTATTTACATTTATAGCGGCGCCGCTGCTCCCAACTCTGTCGCCAGCCCAACCACGCCTAGCAGATGAACATTTAATTTCTCTCCTTCCTCTTCTCTTCGCTACTCAGAGAGTACCCCTGCTCTTCGCATATATTGATTGCCAAAAGGTCAATGTATTAAGGATGAAGCTTGCCTCGCTCGAAGAAGATTGAGAGGCTGAGAAACTGATAATATATATACCCATACATATATATTATGGGTATGAATAAGAAATGTAGTTTGAAACAAAGCATATGTAAGAGTGGATTCATATTCAGAGAACAAAATTTCACTTACAGCAATACCATTATATACTACACACCCATCACAAGTGTATATATATTAAGTTGAAGGGTGAAGGTGAAGCGAATAAGTTGCTCCGAACGTTGAACCAGCAGCGCCTCCATCCGCGGCGGTCTTCGAAAGTCCGGTTCTTGCATCACCGGAATGGAATTAAGGCGAGCTGAGAGCTAGGCAAGCTGAAGCTCATTTACTGACTCTGCATAAAGTATGGAAAGCGGAGAGTGAGTGAACGGTGGAGAACTGTTCGAAAATTTTGATTTTTCAAATATAATATAATATTTATGAAAATGAAAAGGTTAACCCCCCCCCCCCACATATATATATATATATATGATGGAGGAATGGAAGAGATGAGAGGGACATGAAATGTAATATATATTACCTCGGAGCTTGCAAGAGACAGGGCGGCAATCGCCGACGAGTTGATCATAAAGAAATTTCATTTGTTGCCGCCGGTGTTTCTCCGTCTAGCCACGGCCACTTAATTGGCTATTTTTTAAACAGAGAAAGATTGAGCTTGATCGTTTTCTTCATTGAAAATGCTGGGGAAATGAATGTCCAAGCGCAGAGCCGTAGAGAATGACCAAGGTGCTAAAAGAGAAAAAGAAAAAGAAAAAAAGTCCATGTCAGCATATTATTACCTGCAACTTGTAGGTAACCTTTAAAAAGTCATAGGTGAAAAAAAAATAAAAAAAATAATAGTTTGTGGATCTAAATGTACGTTATGAAAGTTTAGGGTGCGGCATGAACAATCCGATATAGTTCATGGTGCGGGATGACACTTTAGCCTTAAAAGTAAAATCCTCCTTTAAAATAAATAAATAAATAAAATCATCCTTCTACTGTTTTTCAATCGTTATACCCTACACCACGGCGCACATAGCACTGTGCGTCGTGCGCCTCCCTAAACGACGTCGTTTTGGGAGGCGCGGTAGGAAGTTGCTGGGATTATGTGTATTTGTTCACACAGTTATGTGTATTTGTTCATACAGTTATGTGTATTGGTTCATACAGTTATGTACATTTTTTATACAATTATGTACATTCTTTTTATACAATTATGTACATCCGAATCAGAAAATTTGTGTGTAGTATGTTAATAGTTGATGTGTATTATGTTAAAAGTTTATGTTTATTATGTATTATGTTAGATTATGTGTATTATCTTTTAAAAAGAGTATGTATATTTTGTTTTATAATTATGTACATTCATGTATACAATTATGTGTATTCTAGTATAACATTATGTACATTCTTGAACAGCGGGTTTTTTTTTAAAGAAAAAACTACTGTCATTCACTGGGGCTGGAAATTTCAAAAAAAAAAAAAAATTAAAACGACGTCGTTTTGCATCTGGGCGCATAGTGCAACGCGCGCCATGGTGTAGGATATAAATTGCCACTGTTTTTCTTCTCCCAAAAGGTTGAATCCCCAACCCCAAGGGCCCCCCACACTCTAACCCGACAGAGCATTGTGGGAAGATGTAAATCACGGTGACTCAATGATTCAGCAGACAGGGCCAAATACCGATGTGCACAAGGAATCTGCCCACTTTGGACATAATTCCAACACTGTCGCCGCCGATCCTTCTACCCTTTTTCTGCCCAAACTAATTGTATTTGTCAAATTATTTAATGATGGTAGACTATGGAATAATTAATGATGGTAATAGAAATCCTAGAAGAATATAGAATAGAAGAATATTCCGTGTAACACACATATAACATTCCGTTTTTAATGTAGCAGAATATACAATAATATTTAATTATGGTTATATTATTATTGTGTCTCACTGTCCTTTAAATTACTTGACGTAGAATTCATGAATATAGATAGATTATATATATATATATATATATATATATATATATATAATATAGCAGAATATAGAGTAATTAATTACGGTAATATTATTATGGTAATATACACTCACACAATCATTATATTTTAACAGAACTTAATAGGAAAATAATAATATAAGTGATAATAATAATAAGAATATTAACGTAAAAATTATAACATAGAATAAAATGTAATAATTAATTATGGTAATAACATAACAATTTGCTATTTAAACTCATCATTGTGCTAAACCCAAAGCTGTAAACTTTCAAAGTATTTCTGTCTTTGTGCTTTCCTATTTACACCGATTCTCAATGGCGGCTGAACTTCACAGCGAGATTGTTGGTAGTCAATTTCATCTTAGACTTCAGTGGAGTAACATCAGGTTTAGAGTGCTTCGTGTCGTTCGTCTTCTAGAGACAATAGGTTCTAAAACCATAAACTCTATAGAGTGTGTACTACATGATGTAAAGTTTTTTTTTTTTTCTATATATAATCTTAATCTTAATATTTTGTATTTCTAAAATTTTAGTTGATGAATATGGTTTTTTTACAATTTGAGGGAACTTTTATACATATGCATATTCTTCGAATGTATGTTGAAAAGTGGCTCAACAAATTTTAAAAGGGCAAAGTTTATCGAATTAATAGATATGAGGTGGTTTATAATGAGTATAGAAACAAAACTACTAATCACTGGTATATGTTGAAGTTTTGTGACAAAACTACTGTGGGAATATTGAAAGATGTAAATTTCCCAACACATGTTGATGACAGAGAAGATTATGATTTCGCTGAAGGGGTGATTTATTTAATATTTAAAAAATACAATTTTAACAATATAGTTCCGGTTAATTTTACATGGAATTCGTTGAACCAATTCATAAATAAGTTAATTGAATAAGAAATATTTATGCAAATCTATATTAATAGTCAAATTAATAATAAATTTTTATTAATTATTAATTAGCATAATATTAATTTATGATATTGTTGTAGAATAAAAAAAATATATTAATCCAATAAGGTAGATTAAGTGGCAAATGAGTTCTCTTTATGGAAAAGGATTTTGTGATAACCCAAGTGACGATTCCTTTTGGGCCAGCTTTTGTGCCTCGGCGTTGCACGGTCTAATTAATAGTATAGATTATATATATATATATATATATATATATATATATATATATATATATATATATATATATATATATATATATATATATATATAATTGCCTAATATTAATAGTCAAATTAATAATAAATTTTAATTTGTACATGCCTATATTAATTGAATAAAAAATATTTTAAATATGACAGAATATATACTAATTAATTATGAAATATTATTATGATAATATTACACGGAATTGTTTGAACTAATTTATAAATGAGTCAAATGAATACAAAATATATTTTAAAGATGACAAAATATAGACTAATTAATTATGAAAAATATTATTATGGTAATATTAAACGGAATCGGAATTGATTGAACCAATTCATAATTGAGTCAATTGAATAAATTATGAAAATATTATTAACGTGTACATTTTTTGAATTAGGGAATAATTAAAAAAGGAACAGAAATATTTCACGGTAATACTATACATCATCATCAATTAAAAATGGAACAAAATTAGATAAATTGGAAAAAGAAATGAATATTAATAATTGACTGAAAATTAAAAATGAAAAAAAAAAAAGAAACGAAAATTAGGTTAATTGGAAAGGAAATGAATATTAATAATTGACTAAAAATAAAAAATGATCCATAATTGACTAAAATGGAAACGAAAATGGTCAGATCATTGCATTTTAATTTTTCACAATAATATTACACAGTAGATAAATCAAATCACAATTATATCATAAATCTTTCACAATTTTAAACAATGGAACAAAAATTAAAAATGGAATGAAAATTAAAAATGGAACGGAAATATTCCAATAATAATATTCTACATTATCAAGTAAGGATCCGTTTGGAAAGCAAGAAAATGACTTCTGGAAAATGTTTTCTGGAAAATGAGTCACTTTCTGAAAAACATTTTCTTTTCCTGTGTTTGGCTACGTAACAGAAAACTGTTTTTGTGTGTTTGGTTCATTTTCCAGAAAATGTGTAGAAAAATAACAAAATCCAAAAATTAAAAATAAAATCACAAACATAATGGAATATAAAAAACATACAAGTGCCAAGGTGTTATTTGATTTCAAATAATCAAAGCTAACAAATTTAACCTCAAACAAATGGAAAAACAATTGTAAAACCAGATTCAGAAAAAAAAAATTATAACAGCAACAGAAATGGTGGACAGGCGGACAGCAGATTCAGAAAAAAAAAATTATAATAGCAGATTCAGCGGCGAAACCTCCGTCTCTCTTTCCGGCGGCAACAAAAAATAGTGAAATTGATTTCCGGGGCGTGGACAGCATATTCGACGCTGAAGCAACAGCTCTTGAACCTCCGTCTCTCTCTCCGGTGGCAACAGAAATGGTGGACGCTGTGGCTGAGCAGATCGACGGCGGCGACGGTCTTGGACGGTGCAGCTCCCTTTCTGCCTTTCTTCCTCAATCGCAGCGGCAACAGAAACGGTGATATTGATTTCCGGTGTGGACAACAGATACGGCGGTGAAGCAACAGTCCTTGAGCCTCCGTCTCTCTCTTTGGCAGCAACAGAAATGGTGGACGCAGTGGCTGAGCAGTTCGACGGCGGCGAAAGTCTCAGGCGGTGCAGCTTCCCTTCGTGCCTTTCTTCCTCAACAATGGAGATTTCTTTTGGTGGTGGTTGGTTCTTTCTGGTCTCTTGGAGGCATAGCTTCATTGATGAGAGAATGGAAAATGACTTCCCCTAAAAAAAAAAAAGGGAAGTCATTTTCCGGAAAAATTGACTTATTTTCCATTGACCAGAGTTAGTTTTCCGTTGACTTCTCATTTTCCTGCTTAGCCAAACACCCTAAACCCGGAAAATGATTTCCGGATTTTCAAACACACCCTAAAGGTAAATTAAAAATGAAAATGAAATATTTCAATAGTAATATTCTACACCATCAATAGTAAAGACATGTTTTAAACAATAGTAAAGGTAAACTAAAAATAGAACGAAAATTAAAATGGAACGAAAATATTTCAATAAAAATATTCTACATCATCAATTAAAAATGGTTCAAGAATTAGGTAAAAATATCACTGCATCTGATATTATAATTGACGGGAAATAAAAAATAATAATTGGTTTAAAATGAATCTGATATTACTAATTGGCTGAAAATATAAAAGGAAATGAATATTAATAATTGACTACAAATAAAATATGATCCATAATTGACTAAAATGAAAAAAGAAATTGTCAGTTCATTGCTTTTTGATTGAAAAATGGAACGAAAATTTAAAAAATTGGACGAAAATATTTCAATAATAATATTCTACATCATCAATAGTAAATGCATATTTTAAACAATAGTAAAGATAAATTAAAAATAGAACAAAAATATTTCAATAAAAATATTCTACATCATCAATTCAAAATGAAAAAAATTAGGTAAAAGTATCACAGCATCCAATATTCTAATTGACTGAAAATATAAAATGATCACTAATTGACTGATATTCTACCATTATATATTTTCACCCGAGTCACTCATCCTGATGGACTGAAGGTGTTAGCTCTAGACGAAGATGGACAAGATTGTGTTGTTACTACTAATGTTGTCTACAAAGAGAGTTTAATAATGTGTAAATACAATCGGTGATATTATATATTTTTTTAAATTGCAAAATTGCTATATATCTAGACAAAAAATATATTTTCCATACAAATGAATTAGGATATCAATTCATTCTTATAACTGATTGTTAGAGAACGAGCACATTTGCCTAATTTATAAAAATACTGAACAATGATTAATAAAATCTCCAAAGTTACAGCACCGCATGCATACATCTATACATTAGCTATTAATTTGAGCAATTATTTGCTCAAATTCAAGTATTGATAACATAAAAACACATAAACTATCCAAACCATACCTTCAATTTTACTATATAATATTTGATGTTCTAATTTAAATAATTATATATCGATTCAAATATTCTTAATATATTACAACAAATCCATTCCGGGCATTGCACGGGCAAAAATACTAGTTATTATAATAATTTTCTTCTCCCAAATACTACCAACTAACCCAGTGAGCTAAGTCCGTGCGGGCATTATAATAATAATAATAATAATAATAATAATAATAATAATAATAATAATAATAATAATAATAATAATAATAATAATAATAATTTTGATTATGTTATTCACCATGGTAATTTTCTATACAAATAATGAGATATATTAATAATTTAAGCTAAAATCATATTGTACCCCAAAAAAATAATCTGTCTAATATGATTACTAAAGCGATAGTTAATACTCTAACCGTCACATTTTATATGTCTGATTTGATTAATGGGGCTTGATTGAAATTATTTTTAATTCAAATTTTCATAATGTTAAGCTTAGTATTAGTATATAAAATTTAAATATTTAAAAATTATATTAAAAAGTAGGTTAAACACAAACAAATTAAATTTAAAAATAATTATAAAATAATAAAGAAAATAAGTAAAGAAGAAATAGATGATTTGGCTAATAAATGGTGAACAAGACATCTAAATGAGACAAATGGACCAGGACTATATGGTCTAATGGTATCCGGGTTGGACTTCCATTTGGAAGATTGTAAGTTCGAGTCTCAGTGAAGGCGTTATTGGCTCTTTATGTTTCAGTAGGTTGAGAAAGTATATGAACAGATACTACGATGTAATAGAGCTAGTAGCATTCAAAAAAAATGAGAGAAATGGATATGATTTAATTTTAAATAATATTTGAAATAAGGGCACCAAAATCATCAAAAGTGGGTCTAAAAACAATAATTAAGCATGCCATAAGGAGTTTTTAATCCATGTGTATCCTCTTAACACTTTTGGGAAGGGGTCACACGTGTGTGATACCTTCTTAGGGGAGCAAATACCAATTTTCGTTTCACGAGTATTAGTAAAATGACAATTTTGATCAACATGTTTAATTCTTATCAATTTTCATTCACAAATATTATTTTAGTACCAATTTTCATCCATTATTATTGTTTTAGTGCTAAAATTCATCATGCCGGTCACTCCTCATTTTAAGACGTGTCGGAATCTACAATTTTTAAGGGTATTTTTGTCCTTTTCAACTTAAAATTCTAATTTGAGCATGAATAACGGGATTTAAGCCCTAAGATCGATCCCAATTCGCAGTTTTTCCCTCATCATGGGGCCCTTACCTCTCAAAGTTAGGGGGAGTCCTTGTGTGATGCTCGGTCCTAGGGCCCTTAGGATTAAAACATAAACGAACGGAGGTTGTTCGTGTTCGTTTGTTAAGCGTTCATTAGTGTTTATTAACATTAACGAACATATTCACGGACATGTTCGTTCACGTTAATGAATGCTTAATAACCAAACATATGAACATGTTCATGATTATAATTCGTTCATGAACAAGAAATAATATATGTTCATGAAAAATAACCAAATAAGTAACACAACTACAAAGAGAATACAAACAAATATTAAACGAACACAAACAAGCTTGTTCACGAATATTATTAAACGAACACTAAACGTGCTTGTTCGCGAACATTATTAAACGAACACCTACCAGCTTGTTCACGATCTCTTAGCAAACGAGCTTACAATTGTTCAGACTCTGTTCGTTTATAAACCGAGCCCTAAATTTCGTTTGTTAATGTTCATTTACCTTAATAAACGAACGCTTACCGAACACGAACACGAGTAGTTTACCGAAAGCTCTGTTCGCTAACATCCTTACTTAGGATTGGGGATTCAACCTTTTGTGAAGAAAGTATTACAACTTTCCCCATAAGTAACTCTTCAACCCCTAATATTACATTATGATTTAGAAGAAAGTATTACAACTTTTCCCATAAGTAACTCTTTAACCCATTTTCAAAAAAAAAAAACTCTTTAACCCCTAATATTACATTCTGATTTAAAAGTATTACATTTTTCATCAATAATATTACATTTTTCCTCATAAGTACCAACTGCTAAATATTACATTTTTTTTTAAAAGTATTGTACTTTCTCTCCCCTCTCGTGACAAATAAATAATACTTTGTCTCCTTTCTCGCTCTCTTTATCAAGGCATATTCAAGACAATGAGTGTGATTATAGTGATATCTTATTCTCATAGCAATAACATGTTGAAAAAATAGCATTAAAATAACATTTTAAGTGGCTATTTTGTGGTACAATTATAAGTGGGGTCCACTTCTAATTTGGGTTGGGTCAAAGTGGATTCGGGTTCTTCGTAGTGAGACGAAGAGATTGATATATTGTATGCTCAAAATGGATAATGGGTGAATGAGATATGAATTCTCAAAGTAGACCCATTGAGTTGGAAAAATGAAGGGAAAAAGATGAGTTTTTGTCCTACATTGGTTTGGGAAGTGGATTTGCACCACTATTGATACAAGAGTCTTTTAGAGGCTTATTGAATTGTATAGCATAGAGGCTTTCTTGCACGTAGGGGGGGGGGGGGGGGGGGGCGGGTGCAAATCAAATCCCAAACTGAGTTTGACAAGGCTTGATTCAAGCCTATAAGCTCGTATGCGCAGGCACGAATGTCGGGGGCTATCTTTTTTCCAACACAAAGCCACTTGATTCAAGTCTAAGCTCGTATGCGCCTGCACCTGCGGGCATGAATATCGGGGGCTATCGTTTTTCCAACACAAAGCCACTTGGAGGCTGCTCGTTTCAGCCAACCTTGGCCGAGAGAGAGCATCCCGAGAGTTTGTGCTCTCACTGCCGAGGCTGAGCTGAAACAGCACGAGCCATTCGTTGGTTCGGTCTACCAGATTTGTTCTAGACTGTTGAGATTTAATTCATCCGTTACGGAATTAATTTTATATTAATTTCAATTTTAAATTTTGAATTAAAATCTCAAATAATGGTGGATGTTTCAGGTGTTACAAATCGTGTATTTATCAACCAAAATTGAATGTTATATTGTTATTGATCCTTCACCTCCTATATAAGACTGTAGTGGGAGTAACATATTTTCGTACAGTGAGAAGGTCAGAAACGAATAAGAGACACAACACACACAATACAGTTTTCTGCTGTCAAAACTCTGCTCCTACTCCATTCTTGAAGATGTGTTCTGCCTGTGCTCTAGTTCGCCGGGTTCGTTCGGTTGGGTGCTCAAACGTCGAACCGTAGTACGTTTTATCCTAGGAAGCCTAGGCCATGACGCTCCTAGCACTTTTGGGAGGTGGCAAATAAGGTTTTAAGGAAAAAGAGTGTTTCGCTCGACTCGTACTTACCCTCTTTCTTCCTCACCTTCTTTTGGTTTTGGGATTATGCTCTAAGCATCGAATCCTTTCTCCTTTCCTGTTGGTTGGAATGGTAATATGGAGGATTACAAGTTCCACTTTGTTTGATATATATATATATATATATATATATATATATATATATATATATATATATATATATATATATATATATATATATATATATATATATATATATATATATCAGATATAATATCGAATAATATTTTATATATTTTCGTGTGTATATATATAAATATTATTTTGCGATATTAAATCGACTTTGGTTCATTATCTCCAACATAACACAACTCCATAGACTTTCAAGTATAATATGATTGTACATGTGTACATCATACACGAGATAAAACCAAGCCATAATACACAGCAAGAACCCTAAATAATTTAATACACAACCCGTTTATGCAATTACTAGTACGCAAAAATCGATGCCAAATATTAGTACTCTATATTAAAATTCTATATTTATTTAGATTTTAGATATTTATATTATTGTATAATATTGTATAATAATAATAATGTAAACTATTTATATAAATTTGATATTTATATTTTAGGAAATAACTTATATAGTCCTCCAATAGAGTTTTTTGCACTTTTGGTCCCACGACTATGGTGTCGCTAACAACTTTGATCCACTACTTTTAAAATTTGTACAATTGGTCCACGACTATGACTTTCTTAGCAAATTTGGTTATTTCGGTGCATTTTTCGTTCAATTTTTGCCAAAATTTTTTTACTCGGGTCCATTTTAACATAAGTAATAATGTCTTTTCCATCTAACATTTTCCGTTAATATGGGCAAATTCATCATCCTCCCCATTTTCCATTAGACAAAGGTTATCACTAACAACATTATTTATTTATTTATTTATTTATTATGTCATTAGTTTGTGAGATAGAAAATACAATATTACTCATGTTAAAATGGAGAGTAAAATATTTCGGCAAGAATTGAACGGAAAATGCACCAAAAGGACCAAATTTGCTAAGAAAGTCATAGTCGTGGACCATTTCTACAAGTTTTAAAAGTCATGAATCAAAGTTATTAGTGACACCATAGTTGTGGGACCAAAAGTGCAAAAAACTCTCCTCCAATATATAATGTCTATATATTATTACTATTGAAGAAGATAATAAAATTGATGGTGGATGCATGTGCATGACAATAATATTTGGAAAAGATAAATGGAAGTTATAACTATAGGATATTTTTGACCATAATATTGTATAGTACAACTCTGCATAAATGAATGTTATAACTTTCATTCACACTTATTAGTTTTTAGTGTAGATAATTATAAAATCATATATAATAAGAGAAAGTTTAATTAGAGCCCCAATTAAATATCTAACCACACATGATTTTTAGTGCTCAATCTACATTGCCTACAACCCAGAAACAAACAATAAAAAGTGCAATCTAGCACAAAACTTGTCAACAATTAATCAACTGTGACACCATAGTTGTGGGACCAAAAGTGCAAAAAACTCTCCTCCAATATATAATGTCTATATATTATTACTATTGAAGAAGATAATAAAATTGATGGTGGGTACATGTGCATGACAACAATAGTTGAAAAAGATAAATGGAAGTTATAACTGTAGGATATTTTTTACCATAATATTGTATAGTACAACTCTGCATAAATGAATGTTATAACTTTCATTCACACTTATTAGTTTTTAGAGTAGATAATCATAAAATCATATATAATAAGAGAAAGTTTAATTAGAGCCCCAATTAAATATCTAGCCACACATGATTTTTTAGTGCTCGATCTACATTGCCTACAACCCAAAAACAAACAATAAAAAGTGCAATCTAGCACAAAACTTGTCAACAATTAATCAACTGTAACACCCCCAATTTTTAAGCATAAAACAAGGCAAATTAAAGCTTAAGTATAAAGATAAATCTAATCATTAGCATAAGAAGTCAAGGAAGCTAAACAGTTAACCGGGGAATGTTATGCCACATCTAAGCTACATACTTAAATGCACAGGCCAAAACATCTATCCAATTCAAACATTAAAGTACTCAGGGTCTAAACAGTCTCGGCTCACAGGCCAAACCAACAAAGCCAAGGGCGGGAAGGCTTGTCTAACAACGTCTCCATCTAGCGCACTCAAGGAAGAACTACTTTGTACCTGTAAAACATTAAGGGGTAGCACCCGTTAGCGAATAATGCTAAGTAACCCACTACTACGCGTTGAGTACAATATAGTATAGTTATAAGGGAAAAATCATTTGAGACTTGGAATACATAGATATAGTCTTAGCAACACTAGCTTTAAAACAAGAGATAGAGACATCATTTGACTCACCAAGAGATTCACTCAACCATACCGACCAACAACAGTTAAGTAATGGAATCAATACAAGAATACAGTGATACGGATTCAACGATAATCAACGGTAAGGTAATCAAACACCAATCAAGAGATCACATGAAGATATGCTCATAAGTAAAGAGTTACAAGAATCATAATTAATCCATTCTCGACAAGGTTCCAAGTCCACGCAGGACATAGCCAACCAAGTCATTCACCGTGGAGTAATCGCAACGACCTGAATCATAGTGGATCAGTGTGGAGGGCTCCAAATCGTCAATCACATACCATGGAGTCATCGCAACGACTCGGACCGTAGCCCAATGGAAACAGATCTAGCAACTTTAAGTGTATACACCCCCTATTGGGATTCCAAGCCCAACGAGTTAGCTACTTTCTCTAGAAACTGTAATAAGTTTCCCAAGTTGCCCACAAATCATAAGTATCCAAACGGCAACCCGGAGCTTTAAACCCACTACCGGATCAGTTCACAATGGTTGATTGGGGCTTTCCAACCCACCGACCTGTCAAGGGCTTCCCACACTAACATGACCCATTGCAAACAGTGCCAGAGGCTCGCCACACACATATCAGCATCACATAAGTCCTCACACTATCCACTGTTCCACCATATCAATCCAACATTTCATCAAGAGTCGATACATACGGAATCTAGAGATACAACAAATCATAGATTCCACATGAAGTGTGCACAACAACGGATAAGCTCAACAATAGCTTAATCAAGGAATAATCATGATAAGGTACAACATTTGTACAAGCTCATAATCATAGGTTCAATCGAAGGAAATTAAGAAAGAACATGAAGGAGACATTTCAACGTATTCCACAATAATGAAAGACTTCAACTCAAGAGACCACAATGATTGGTAGACACAAGTCACCAATCCTCATCAAGAATAGACATGATCAATACGAGGTAAACACATACTAGTACCAACAAATCAACGTAGCTAGCATGCAATTCAATCAAGACAATCAATAAGGCTCATACGAACAACATATACTTCATATCAATCCAACGAATCACAAGGTTGGATCATAAACACGATTCAAGACTCACAAGTCCTACTACGGTACTTAAGACATCGTTCTAGACTTACGAAACATCAATCAAGACACTCAAGTACACGAGGATCGATCAAATGGAGACCAACAAACATCACACCATCCCGTACCAGCGGGTGGTACCGCGGGTGGTGAACCACCCGCCAGGTACCCGCTCAATATAATACCTGTACCAGTGGGTGGTGAACTACCCGCCAGGTACCCATTGGTACGCCAGAACAACGAGAAAATTCCATTCGGAGAAAAATTGCCAAATGCTCAAGTTCAAGTCCAAAACTCATACTCATTAACAAAGGAACTTGAACACATAGATTAGCTCAAAGAATAGCATTTATGAACCCTAAATACGAGCTCTAACATGCATAAACACAAGAATATGCACAATTTCACTCAAGAACATCGAGAAATCATCACAGCAAGTATAAAATATGTTTTGTAGGACATGAGTTACCTCTTGTAGCCTAAACAACACTTCCTCAATCACCTAAGCTTCTCCTTGAAGGTCTTCTTCCACAAGATCTTCCAAACACAAACCAAAACCCCAACAAAAACACAAATCTTAGATAAAGATGATGGAAATCTAAGTAGTAACACTAATAAAGCCTAGGACTTACCCTTCTTAAGGTTGTAGAGGTGGAAAGGTGGAATCTTGGAGGTTTTCCTTTGCAAGGTTGGGAGGGTTTTAGGTTAGCTTGAAGAGGAAGCTAAAGTGTAGAGAGAAGGGTGGATAGATGGAAAATCCTGAAATGACTTGGAGTGTCTTGGCTATGATAGGGTTTTAAGGGTAGAAATGGTGAAAAGACCAAAAGGGCCCCTTCTTCCCAAAAACAAGTTAGGAGAAAAACAAAGTCTAGACTACAAGGAATAAAGCATAAGGTGTACCCATTGACCAAATTAAAAAGAGTAAGTGATTTGGTCAAACTAAGTCCCTTAACTAATTTCAAAGGGGAATTAAGAAAATAATTGTAAGGCCACAAGGAATTAATTAAGAAATTAATTCAGGTTTAAGGACTGAATTTATGGGGTGTCACATCAACTATACGCTATAGCACATGTCAAGAAGCAAAAGCATGCCAAAAAATTACTTATTAATTATTGTACTGCACAAGGATCCTCATTTGACAAAAGCACTAGCTTGCAAAGAAACTCAACTGTGGTTGAAGGATTGTGGATATATTATTTAAAGTAATTTTGGAAATAGATTGTCTAAATGTCAATCAAAGTTTAAATCATAGCTTGATGCTTCTTACATTGGAATTGTTTTTAAAGAGTGTGAGTGTTTGCTTCAAAATTTTGTTAGTATTTGTGTTTGTTTTGCTAAAAACAACAACAAACCATTTAGTTCACTATTTAGCAAATGCTATAGACTTTTAGTTTAGTTTGGTTGTGTGGGTTGATATTCCCTCACCCTGTATTTTTTGTCTTACTTTTAGTTCATTAATAATTAATAATATTGTCTGAATTTACATTTAAAAAAAAAATCTTTAAATGAGAGGATGTCACTTTTTGTCATTGAATGATAAGAAAATATTAAGTGGTGATGGTATAATTGAGAGTTGTTTTTTTTTTTTTTTTTTTTTTTTTTTTTTTTTTTTTTTTTTTAATTTGAAAAGATCAGTACCATTTCATTCACGTAACATGAATATATTGAAATACCATATTAAATATTAGAGAAGTTGGATGCATATGGGTGATAAAAGACAATAGAGTTGACTGGAAAAGGAGTTTCACGTTCAAATTGAACTTAAACCATGTTGATGAGGCAAAAGGAAATGAGCTTGAGTGGACATGGAACAAAGGTATTCGTAAGCTTAATGTCCAATGCAACTTGGAGAATGTGATTAAATGGTTAGGAGGGGCCAATATACCATTGAGATCACTAAGGAGAGTCATCGAGAGTTGCAACGAATAGATTAACAGAGTTTGGGAGGTTTCAATCATATATATTTACAGGGAACAAAGTTACATCGACAGACATGCTAAAATAGCGCCTCGCCAAGCCAGGGATTAGTTATACATGTATACATTTTAGAGTCATTTACCATACTTATCCATTATTGCATTTTTGTCTAAAAGAAACAGTTTACAATAATTAAAGCTGTAATTATCCTCCCAAGAATGGGATAAGGTGAGGGGACTTAAGGGGCAAGATTTGACAACCAACTGCATCACTAACCTTGCTGCTGTGCTGTTTAAATCCCAAGTTCTTTATTTTTGATTAAAAAAGAAAAGCGGAAGAAATTTCAAGAAAAAAATAATAATTATAAACAGTATAATTAGTGGCTGTAAAAAGAAGGAATTATTTTTTATTCCGAAGGGAACCAATACGCTGCCGGAGATATTTTTCCATTTCAGGCAAGTCCCATAAATCTCTCTCTCTCTCTATATATTTTTTTCTTTATTTGTTTTTTTAAACGTTACAGTAAAAATGAAAAAAATAGAAGGAAGATACTCAACTCTTTCTTAGGGCTTTTCTTTTCTCCTTTTCTTTTTCTTTTTCTATGGCTCTCAAAATTCCGATTTTTTTGTTCTCAATCCTCTGCTCCGTCTCCCTCGATTCTTCCCTCCGGTAAGTTCATTGCTCTTTCACCTTCCAATTTCCTTTTGCGTTTCCTGAATTTGAACTGTTCTGGACTTGCGCATATACCTTTGATTTTTTTTTTTTTTAAATTGGGAAATTGGAATGAAAATATGATTTATTTATTTTTTATTTTTTTAATGTTGATAAGTTGTTCCATTAGCTTTCTCTTCAGTTACTAGGATGTTTAACACTTGCGGTTGTGTTTTCATCTTCGTTGGGGCGAGGGAGGGGGTGAGAAATGTTTGGAGGTAAAGGTAGAAAGAATGGGAATTAGATGCTGCATAGTTTGGTTGCGAGATATAAATTTAAGCAAATGATTCTTTTTGTTTATCCGTCCAAGAAAATACTGTAAGAGAAAGTAAACTGCTTTTGTTTTCTGCAGCTGGGGAAAGGGGGTAAAAAGCATGTAATTGTAGCTGGAATGGTGAAGATGATGTGATAAACCTACCTATTTGGGGCATGCTGAATTTACAGAAACTGATTGTAGATTCATTAAAATGAAAGAGATATACTTATGCATTTGGATTCTACTCCTACCTCTCTCTCTCTCTCTCTCTCTCACACACACACACACACACACACACATAAGTCATGACACACAGAATTCATGCATTTTCACACCCTGTATAATTTTGGCACAACTTCAGTTGATCAAAGGTTAATATGGATCACGTATAAGCCAAATAGGGTTGCACCCCATTAATACTCTTTAATATATTGATATTTGACTCACCAAAGGCATGTAAAACGTGCAAAATAGTGCATTGACTGAGAGATTGAATGCCAAGTTTAGTACAGATTCTGATTCATTATATCCGCATGGACACACTTAATGGATACTATATATGGAGTAGAATGGGATTCTCATATTCAAATGCTAACATATATGAAGGCTTGTAGTTTAGGAGTCTAATCCTGAGAACTCAAGGGCTTTGGTTCTGGTTTGCTAAATACTATTTTAATCCAATTAGTGACCTAGGCGCTCTGATTTATTAATGAAATATTGATTTGCAGTGCCAAGCCAACACGTGATTGAATAAGAAAAAATTGGATGATATGGATGAAAGTGTGGGTGATGAGGTGAATGAAATGGCTGTTGTTGATGGAGCGCTCCTCAGAAGTAAGGAGAGTGGATACAGTTTGAAGCTTAGTGAGCATGGTATTCAGGAATCACATGAAGTGGTTGGTCTGGATGAGGGTGATCATCATGAGAACCCTGCCCAGTACTTCATAGATATTCTTGATGGAAAGAGTATGGGCAGAATTGGATCTTCAGGACATGCAAGTTCAAGTCCACGTTGTATGGATGATTCTGAGGTTATGGTTAGAGAGTTGACATTGAAAAATTATAATGGTGAAAATTTAGCTATGATTGGTGCGCCAGGCAACAGAGAACGAGTGCAAACTAGGCCCAATCACTGGAAAACTTTATATCAAGTAGCCGGTGGATCAGGAAAAGGAAGTTTACATAGAGAAGCCACTGATAAAGACCAGTCTTCCACATTATCAAATCTCTTTGAAGGTGAAGAAGACAGAATGTTCACTGAATTTTTGGAGCAGAATCAGAAGTCAACAAATGAAAGCCATAATTTAGTCACAGGAAATTCACAGAGTAAGGACAACAAATCTGTTTCGAATGACATATTACTGGCTTCTGGGGGTATACGAACAAAAATCTTATCAAAGTCTGGGTTTTCTGAGTATTTTATAAAGAGCACATTGAAGGGAAAGGGAACCATACAAAGAGGCCCAACTACCAGAGCGTTGGGAAGGGAGTACCTTGACCATCCTCACTCGGATCGTGCTAACATCTCTTTAGTAGATTCTTCAGGTGCAGATAGTGTTTTGCCCCCTTCCATTACTTATCAGGATGGAGTCAGTTTGAGGGAATGGGTAAAAGCTAGGAGAAATAAGCTAAGTAAAGCTGAAAGCTTGAGTATCTTCAAACAAATTGTGGATCTGGTGGATTCTTCTCATTCTCAGGGAATTATTTTACAAGACTTGTGGCCATCTTGCTTCAAGTTGTTGCAATCAAACCAAGTTGTGTATCTGGGAACCTCCATGCTCACTGATCCCACTGAGAATGTCATGGATAGAGATGTTCCTGAACTAGAGCAGAATTATTCGAAAAGGTCACTGGGGAACATCATGCATACCTCAGTAAGTCCTAGTGTTAAGAAGCTTAAACTTGGTGATCCTGTAAATATTACTACAAGATGGCCTCAATTCCCATCCAGATCAGGTATCAGATCAGCACCTCAAAATACTAATGCAGATTTTGCTTGGCCACGAGGTTCTGGCAGTGACTCAAATGAAGTACACAAACATAATAGTCAGAGCAAATTTAGCTCCAGTGAGTTTTCCAGAAGCCCACAACCATTACAGACTTCTGTGAGTTGTATGTTAGAAGCAAAGTGGTACACCAGTCCTGAGCAGTTAAACAAGGGAGGCTGCACATTTTCTTCAAATATATACTGTCTTGGAGTTCTATTTTTTGAGGTATGGGGACATCTTTAATCTTTTATCTAAACACATTTTACTTTGTGTTTCTCTTATTATGAAAAGCATTTTACTTGTATAAACCGCATTTTATGCCGAGTAGATGAGAAATATAGAAGAACATGATTCCAACATAATTTTAAACCTGATCAAAAGTCAATCGTATTTGAAATGTAGGATACTTCTTAATAGGATCTTAAGCAGTGGATAATCTTCCTCTCAGAACTCTGTAACCATATTTATTTATTTTTAAACCTTGGACTGAATGTTGAGGAGTATTTCATAGAAGTATTGTAGGAATTAAATTGAGGCCAATTAAAGTATATAGTAGGTTAGGGAGTTATGCTCTAGTATTTGGTAATGGCCAAAGTCAACTGGATAATGATGGGGCTAACCTGTGATGCTTATTTCAGTTACTTGGCTTATTTGAGTCCGGAAGATCTCATGCTGCTGCAATGCAAGATCTCTGTCATAGAATTCTTCCTCCCAGTTTCCTATCCGAAAATCCAAAGGAAGCTGGATTCTGCCTTTGGTTACTTCACCCAGAACCCTCATCACGACCAACTACAAGGTAATATTTGTCATGTGGAGTGATATATATATATATATATATATATATATATATATATATATATATATATATATATATTAGAAGAAGAAAAATAACATGGATGCAAGTTTCCATTCTCTTCTGGCTTTCTGTGTCTTTCCCATCTGTTGTTGATTGAATTGATGTGGTGAAATGAGTTGGGATTTAATCGACTATGGAAACTTCATTTGTTGGGCTTTTCTAGTGATCCAATTAGAGACAGACATGGTAGCCCCCTCTGACAATTAGTTAAAAAGGGTTCAAAACTAGAGAATCATTGGGGTATGCTCTCTCAGTCTCAGCAGAGTTGGAGCTCTCTTTAGGGAAAGGGGGGATTATAAAAAACTTTTAGGGAAAAAATCGAAATTTGGAAACCTTTGTGAGGATGGGACAATTTCAGCAAAACAAATGCCTCTATATTGAGTTTGGGCCATCCGCCATCTTGAGGCTGCTAATACTTTTTTTCCTCCATCTTTTGAAATTCAAATATAAGTTTGCATGTGTTATGGTTGGGTGTAAATTTATTCCGCTGTTTTACAAGTTTTAAGTGGAATGGTGAAGACACAAATCACACAATATCGTCTAAATCAGAAATATGATAGTGTTGTGGAACTTAGCTCTTCAGAGGTAAGGATTAGTGGAAGCTAAAATTATCTCATGTCAGAGGGGCCTCATTATTCAATGAACACCATCTTTATGTCACATTAGGGAAGGAGGGCAGTTCAGCTCTTTGTGTGTGCAACCATGCATTCATAAATTGGTTGGTTGCTAATGCTTATAAAGCAAAAAAGTAATATGGCCTACAGCCTACTTATACTCTTTATGATGTATTCAGCTGGAAGGATGTGAAAGTTGGAGGATGGAAAATCTAATGCTTTAGTATTCCACTCTTTTAAGGAGGCAAATTCCATATTTGGTTTGGGGAATGGAAAATAGAACTTCCTTTTTCAGTTTGGCAAGGGTGATTTGTAAGAAGTGAATTTTGAAATGTTAGTAAAATTCCTTTGCCTTTTGCTGCATACTATGTGTTCTATACCATTTGAAGAAAATTGGAGGACACTTTCACAATGGAATGAAATTTGATGAGATTAGCTAATAAAGTAGACTACATAGTCTGTCCCTTTTATACACATCTTTTATTTATAAACGTGTTGTTACTGGGCTGACTGTTTACGTTGGTATTATTTACTTCCAAGAGGATACCTTGTATTAGTAAAATTTTCTCATCTGCAGAAAAGCAAAAAGGAACTGCAATTGGCCTTCCTGAAATACATGGACTTGTCACTTACCAAGACTTTATACTTAGGAAACTTTGTTCTAGCTTTTAGCTATACTTCAAATAGTCTTGTATAACTCTGAACATGCTATGAAGTATATAACGTTACTATTCTATTGCTGCATCCAATATGTATGATGTGTCTAACATTTAAGTTTTCTAGCTTAAATATGACGTATAGGTTACTATTACAGGGAAATTCTACAATCTGAAATTATGGGTGGGAAAAAAGAATCTGGAGATGAGATGCTATCATCTATTATTGAAGAGGATTCTGAGTCAGAATTGTTGGCGTACTTCTTTTCATCATTGAAAGAGCAAAAACAAAATGATGCCTCAAAGTTAGTTGAAGAAATTAAGTGCATAGAAGCAGATATCCAGGAAGTCCAGAAAAGGCAGACCAAACAATTATCAGTTTCTTCCACCTCATGTCATGAGTCCCTTGCTGTGTGCAGAAGCAGGTACTTTCAGATAGGGGGATCAAGCTCAACTACATGTTCTAAGTTGTCCCCTGTATACGAGGATGATAAGAAGTTGAAGAATATCCAGCAGCTGGAGAGTGCTTACTTCTCTATGAGGTCTAATATTAGGCCTTCCAGTAATGATGTAAAAATATGGAGAAACGGAGAAATATTAAAGAATCGGGAAGGCAACTTTCTGAAAGGTGTTAATGAAGAGATGCATGAACGTAGTGATTGTCTCGGAGGTTTTTTTGATGGTCTCTGCAAGTATGCTCGCTATAGCAAGTTCAGAGTACGTGGAGTATTAAGGAATGGAGAATTTAATAATTCTGCAAATGTAATTTGCTCTTTGAGCTTTGATCGGGATGAGGAATACATAGCTGCTGGTGGTGTGTCAAAGAAAATAAAGATATATGAATACAATGCTCTCTTTAATGATTCTGTTGACATTCATTATCCAGTACTTGAGATGTCAAACAGTTCAAAGCTCAGCTGCATTTGCTGGAACAGCTATATCAGAAACTATCTGGCCACTACTGACTATGATGGTGTGGTGAAGGTGTGTATTTGTGCATTGATCTATTGTTTCTTATAAAATTTCATTATCCTACTTGGACAAGTCTCGATTCTCCAAATTTAGTTTTTGTGATGTCTCCTTTAATATTTAACATTCCACGAAATGTTCCATCTCCATGTTTTTGAAGCATATTGCATAGCTTACTCTTTAAAGAATATATCCACATTTCATTGGATAAGCATGTATCTTATCCCTCATTCTTTGTTGGGAACAGCTCACTCTCTCTTTCTCTGAGAAGTGAGAATATATCTAATCCATTATCATAGTGAATTAGGCATTATTCATTTTTGTTTAACTACTTGTTTTTGGCATATTATAATCAATTGCTCTACTAAAGATGACATATGATAATTAATATAGTTCATGCTTATAAAACTATAGGTCATAATTTGCTAGATGCTGGGAAACAAGCTTTACGCCGTGTTTGGATGAGTTTTTGGCTTATCTACTGCTAGAAGCACTTATGCTGATTTTTAATGTGTTTGGTTAGGTGTTGAAAAAACTTAAGGCTTTTGAAAGCCATTTTAAGCTTATTTCCATAAGTTTATTTCAAGGAGTTTATAGTGTAAGCTCAAAATCAGCTTTTAAAGGCCAACTGCAATTGCAAACTCATGAACTATTTTGAGCTTATTGAAAAGTGCTTATTTTGAACTCTTTATTCAAATTGGGCAATAAGCATATTTTTATATTGTAGTGGCAAGCATGCAGATTGTAACCATCTTTATTTATAATGTAATGCTTCTTTTTTCCTTCCGCAAGTGTTTGCTATTGCTGGACATGAAGTTCCTGATTCTACAGCTTCAGTGATTTTTGATTGATTTTATTGTGATTTGTTAACTTTCAGTTATGGGATGCAACAACTGGTCAAGGGTTTTTCAATTTCAGTGAGCACAATGAAAGAGCTTGGTCTGTTGATTTTTCTCGTGTGGATCCTACCACGTTAGCCAGTGGAAGTGATGATCGTCTGGTGAAACTTTGGAGTATTAATGAGGCATGCTTTCTCATTTTTATTTTTTCCTTATATATATATATATATATATATATATATATATATATATATTGTTTTTGTCCTACCAGCATCATTGAACCATGCCATTGAGAGCTATGCCCCTAACCAAGACTGAAAACAAAAGTGAAAAGGGGAAAATAATGAGAGTGTCTACTGTAACATAAGGCTGTAAATTCCAATTTAAAATTATAATTGGTCTTTAGTTAGATTATCAAATCATTTCATGGATGATAACTATGTAATCTTTGCTCAGTTATTTGTGTCTATCTGTAATTTACAGAGTATCTTTTTCCTTCATGAGCTTATATTATGTATATGAAATTCTTCTCCCCTCAAAGACAAAAAATAGAGCCATTATTCTTTTTACTAATAAGATGCAAAATGCATTTCTACCTTGCCGCTTAGGTTGTGTGGCAAAGCATGCAAGTTGTCATTAAATAAAAATTTAGTTGAAAAAGTGCATATCATAACCATGTAATCTATATAGTTGGTAGAATAGGGGAATTGGTAGAATAAGAATTGCCTGAAGTAAAAGATATACATTGCCTCATTTCTATGTTGTTTTCTCTGGTTTCAAAGCCATGAAATCTTTCAAATTTTGGCATGTTGTTCAAACTGGCTTCTTCATTGTTGCAGAAAAACAGTATATGCACGATCAGAAACAATGCAAATGTCTGCTGTGTCCAGTTCTCACCTTACTCCAGATATTTACTGTCTTATAGCTCTGCTGACTACAGGACTTATTGCTATGATCTTCGAAATGTTTCAACTCCCTTGCGTATATTGGTTGGCCATGAGAAAGCTGTTAGCTATGCAAAATTCTTGGATGCTGAGACTCTAATTTCAGCATCTACAGACAACACACTTAAGATCTGGGATCTCACCAAAGCAAGTACAAGTGTCTTGTCAACTGATTCTTGTATCTTAACCCTTAGAGGACATACCAATGAAAAGGTTAGTTGCTTTGTATGACCTGTCTTCACATTCCATGACAACAATTATAAACTTTTCATTAAGTACATAACGATTTGAATATCTTAGTTGCTTTGTCTGACCTGTCTTCACATCCTATGCCAACAGTTAGAAACCTTTCATAGTTTCATTATGTACGTAACAATTGAATATCCTGTTCACTGGATGTAATCATTATGTGGTTTCTTTTGTTTTTCAGAATTTTGTGGGGTTATCTGTAGCTGATGGATACATTACTTGTGGCTCTGAGACAAATGAGGTGCGGATTATTTTTTGTTTAGACCTTCTATCTTATTTATTCCCCATATATGCAAATACTAATTTAACAAAAATACTGATTCCCTTTCATTATCTTTTACTTAATTCAGTTTTTGGGGGTGAGTGTTTTGATAAGCAGGTCTATAGATGCTGACATGCTGTTTGTACTTTTTTTAGAGAAGAAAATAAATAAAAAGGAATTGCATATTCTTCCACTGCACTTTTCTTTCTCTTGCAAATGGTAGAGGTGTATCTGTACTAGTGGAGTCCATTGAGGAATATAGCATATCTATGTGATAGCATTGGTTTTTGCTTTATTTTCCTAAATGATCCCAAAAATTCATGCAGATATCAACACATTGGGCTCAAGTAGTTAGTTCAGTTGAACCAAAAGAATACTTCATAATAAACTGGCCAATGACAAAAAATTCCAATTCCTTGGGATAGGAATAATGTGGGAATAAAGTTGGAATTCAAATTCTATTGTTTGGCTAGTGGGAATAGAATTATTAGGAATTTCTATTCTAATGTTTGGTTTACGTGGGAATTGAAAGGGAATAAGTAGTATAAAGACCAAAATGCCCATTAAATTGCAATTCCTAGGTGGAGGATATAGGATTATTATGGAGGGTTAATTTGGGCCTCGCAATTCAACTTTTCTTCTCATGCATATTATTTTTACAGGTCTTTGCTTATTACAAATCTCAGCCAATGCCTATTACTTCTTACAAGTTTGGCTCCATTGATCCGATCTCCGGCAAAGAAACTGATGAGGATGTTGGACAGTTTGTTTCAAGCGTCTGCTGGAGACGTAAATCAAATACGGTCGTTGCTGCCAATTCCACCGGCTGTATAAAACTACTAGAGATGGTGTAGGATTGGATAGAAAAGAATGTCAGTATTAAGTTGTTCCTGGCAGCATAAAGTAAATCTCAGGAAAAGATCTGTAAGATCTCTTACACCCTAAGGGATCCATGCAAATAGACTAGGAGAGTCAGTCTGAGTGGCTTTTGGGTCTCTTTCTTTTCCAACTGTTTCTCAAATGAGGCGCCGAACATCCAGTCCAAAGTGAAACTGAAAGGGCAATGGCCCCGCCCCGAAATGATTCTAAAACCCGGATTCATCTCTCCAGAAGATGCAATTCAACAGAAGCCGATAAACTAGGGAGCACAAAAGGCCGATTTTTCGACAAATAGTTGGATTGTTGAGATGTATGGGTAGGGAGCAGAAGTTGTAATATCTTTGATGTTATAATCTTAGGCACACACTGTACATGGAATGGGACTGGTGGAAAGTGTTTTGCCAGTAAGCCCAGTGGCAGTATATGATACTGAGCGTGTAAATGTGATAGATAAAAAGATAAATAGACGGGCCTATGTGAGACTGTCACCTATGGACTAGTTGTACAATATCTATACATTTTTTGGCATCAAAACTTTGATGGGTATAGAAGAAATTGGTGTACATTCACTGTAAAAATGTATTGCAACTACGTAAAAACTTCAAACGTCTTCCTCGTTCGTTGAGATTCTTTCTGATTTACCTACTGCCTTTTAAAAAAATAAAATAAAATAAAAGTAACAATGTGCACTCCAAGGCAAAATAATATGCACTTCAAATGTACAAGAATATATACTCTAAGGCAAAACAATGTGCTTTGGAAGGCACAACAATATGCTTTGGAAGGCTCAACAATATACTTTGAAAGGTCAATAATTTTCGCAAATAACTCGAACTTTGGTGCACTTAAATGTGTTATAAGTGCAAGTAGTTGGTGCACCATTGCAAGTAAAAAGTGCAGGTAAAATCACTTACAAATGCATTTACTTTCACCTACAAGTGCATGTAATTTTGCCTTGTTAACATTCATGCACCTAGGTGCAACTACTTATAACTATAGGTGCACCTAGTTATAACGTCATGTGCACTTAGTTTTGATGCTCGGTATAAATTTTACTTGCAACTGTAATATATTTTACCTGCACTTGTAATATATTTAACATGCACTGAGGTGCATTATATGAAACGGTTACTTGCACTTGTAATACATTTTACTTGCACTTTGATGTTTAAGATGGGTTCTCAGATCTTTCCTTGGCGGCCGTTCGCATGAGAGCGCATCCTTATATATGGAGGGTTCAAGTGATAACAGACTTCTAGATAAAAAGTGAGAACTAATATGATCTATCAATTTGGGTAAATCGACAATTTAAGGTTGTTGGAAAAAAAAAAAAAAGACAATGTTCGTTTTATAAATATAGTTAACTTAAAAGTTTTTAATAATTATAAAGTTGATCCGTATTTTTTTACTAAAACTTTCAACCATAGATGAGCGGCTGAGATTAATACTCATTGTTTACAAGAGAATCATATTCTTATTTCAACCCTGATTGATATTTACCATTTATTAAATTCTTTATGAATTAATTTGATCAAATACTTCTAATTCAATAAACTAATTTATCAATTTTTAACAATCAACTTTGAGCTGATTTTGAACATCAATTTGTTTTAATCCACAAATTAATACCTTAATATTGGAGAAGCATGCGGTATGGTGTTACCGAACAACGGTTTTTCCGGTGGTCCAGTGACAGAATCCCAACAAGTCTCTCTACAAAATGCTCTTCAATTCCGCCATTACCATTCATCACCCATCAACTTAATTAATTGCTTCATCTTCTAAATCATATTTTAATATATAATAATAATTTGAATTTTTTGATACTCTTTCTGTAGGCAGCTGCGGCTTTCCTTGGAGGTTCCATTCCTGAGGAGGCTGCTGCAGATTATAAGAGTTTCAAAAAACCAAACAAATATGGCATTGATTTCTAAGAAGATGGGGTTGTTTTTTATTGCAACATTGGCTGTTGTTATAGCCGCCGTTACCGGTGTCGCTCATGCTAATGATTTGCCTCCTGCCCACGCTCCCGCCACCAACGGTCAGCTCACCACAATTATATATGTTTTAATGTCTTATTTACCTCCATCTTAAAGATTATATATATATATATATATATATATATATATATATATATATATGCTAATGTTCCAGATGAGACGGTAAGACAGATCATGAATGCACACTATCTACTACAAGAATACACACATTAAATTGTGCACATTCATGTTGGACGAATTGCACACACTCTAGTATCTATCTATCTTATAATAGACTGCGTGCATTCATGTTGTGTTTCACCATCTCATAAGAAAGATGCTGTCATATTTGATTATACAAATCTAATATATATATATATATATATATATATATATTAGATTTGAAAAAAGTATTATTAAATAAGAATGGATTATTGGATAATGAACAGGGGCAACAATTGATCAAGGGGTTGCATGCGCGCTGATGCTGTTGGCATTGGTACTCACATATATCATCCATACAGCCGATGTCCCTCTCTATTAATTCTTTTTTTCCTTTTCTTTTTGATACATAATTTATTAATAATGTTTCTTTATCCCTAGCTAGGGCTAGAAAGTACCATGAAATGAGATGGATACCTTTTTGTTGGCTGTGCCTTTTACATTAAATTCTGCGCTCTGAAAATAATAATATAATGGTGTTTAATGTCATGTTAATTTGTTACACTATTATATTTATTTACGACTTTTTCTTTTCTTGTAATTTGACAAATTAAAGAAAGATAAACTAAAAACATATATTCTTTGAATTTTAATCACATGCAAATTACAATCAAAACCCTTTTTGATGTATTCAACAGCGTTGATCTGAGTGAGTAATACACGTACAATCAATAGATATATGGTGATTGAACATAACACATACACAAGCTTGAAGGAAGCAAGATTTTCTGTGACAGAATTATGTAAGATTTTTTATGTTTCTCATTATAAGGAATTAATTTCATATATATTCCGGAATTAATTCATACATTTCAAAAATTATATCACCATATCTTGATATCAAATTGAAGCATGAATTGCATATTTATGTTTATATATATATATATATATATATATATATTTTATGTGCTCAACAATTATATCATCGCATCTTCATTGTATCCCTTATTAGATTAAGGATTTAAGGAATTCAGATAGGACTAAGAAGCTAGGGTTATTTTGTCCTCATATGTGTAACTTTTCTTCTCATATATATCCCATTAAATTGTAAATTATTGGGAGTCTCAAATTTGTAATTTCGTGAAAAAGTAATTCTTTCTTAACAAATTTAAAAAATTTTCTTTTTAAATTAATTTGGAAATAAATGAATTTTAGTAAGTTTTTTATTCCGATTATAATTCTAATGCTATGCTTAAACAAGTGTCCAAAATATTTTGGTTTCCATCTTTGGCTACCGAATTTGGTTGAGATTTTAATTACTTTGTTAGTATTAGTATAAATAAGTCATTTTCTCTTCTTTTAATACTACTTTTATACTTTTCCTAATACACGTTTTCCTTCCTTTAATATTATACTAATAAGGATTTAAGGAATTAAAGAATCAATGAATTCATGCTAATTAAGATAATAATGTAGTCCAAGCTCCAGGTTAGTATTAGTAATTGATAAGTCATTTTCTCTCATTTTATAACAATGTTTTTACACTTTTAATAAAATATTAAAAGTGTTTATAATTTAATTTTAAATTTTATTATTTAAATAAATAAAAAAATTATCGCACGAATAATTTACTAGTAATAATAGTAATAATATAATCTTTAGAGGTATTGATAGAAAGAAAAATATGGAATCCGTATATGATGAACTTTATTTCGGCCCATGCAAATGTGTGACACAAATTATGGAATATGAGAAAAAAAAAAAAATCCCATAAAGGGATGCAGGGGGAACGTGAACATAATAACTGTAAGCCCTCCACTTTTTCATGACAAAATATCGTGCCTCTTTATTATTATTACAAAAATAATAAATACACATATTGGGAGAGTAAATATGGCCCGAGTTAGATATGGGTATGGGCCCAAATATGATTAATCAGCCCCAAAGATCTTTACATTCCACACCGTCATTGTCATGTCGGTAGGTGAGAGCGACATCGTGGGGCCATACAAACACCATTCCCACCAACCAATTGCTTGGCGTGAGTAGTTGTGGATTCTTGTCCCTTAAGAGAGGTTTGAAGTTTGAACTCTTTTTGTATTTTGCCTCTTAAATGAGTCGAGCTGGTGTGAACGAGATTAGTCTGAGTATGGTACGGACTTAAAGATGTCTCCTACAGTTAGGGTTGTTATACTGTGGACGATGGTATGAAAACGGCACCGTTTCTTTGAGTAGAGAAACGACCGCCGTTACATTTTAACAGAGCATGTATTTTTTGTGTGTTAATAACAAAATGAAATTACAGTGTATTTAAAATGAAACTGTCTTGCATATTGTGTTTATATTATCAAATGAAGCTGTAATTGAATTGAAATGATACTTTAGTTGTGTTGAAATGAAACTGCAGTATGTATAAAATGAAACTGAATAATATGTCTTATATCTTGAGTGTATATTTTCAAATAGAAATGATATTGTAGTTGTATTGTAATAGTTTCACATATTTGAGTGTATATTGTTCAATGAAACTATAATTATATTGAAATGATACTGTAGTTGTGTTATAATGAAGCTACGGTGTATATAAAATGAAACTGAAGAATAATTTTATATATTTGAGTGTATATTATCCAATGAAACTGTCGTTATATCGAAATGATATTGTAGTTGTGTTGTAGTGAAACTGCAGTGTATATAAAATGAAACTGCATTCCCACTCAAATGCACATCAACCCTCAACCCTACCAATTAATGTTAATAGTAAGTGTCAAATAAGTCATCGAATTATACGAGTTGTTATACCATGGACCAGGGTCCACCTTGCAAATTGTGTATATTTAGTATTGGATTCATGAACTTTTAGAATATAAATTGTGTTTCTAAGTCAAAACACATAACAACTGTAAAAGAGAATTTGTGAATACAATACAAAATAATCTTTTAATACTAAACAAGGTAATCAATTACATATATGTTAACGTTGTGTCTTCGTAATATACAAATTGTGAATTTCTAAAAGGTAAATTGTGAACATTTGGACCTTGATCAACATAATAATTTGTGAAATTATACGCGATAGTATAATTAGATCGCTCAATTAAAAAATTATAATTGGTCTGGCAAACAAATTAAAACCGTGCAATTAAACTAAAAAATTAGTAAACATAAGGCTATCATTATTCCTGCAAATCTCTTCTACTTTCTAAAATGGGTCTCACTTTCATATTATATTAAAAATATAATAATAAAACAATATTAAAAGAAATAATTAAAATAAAAAAAAATAACAAAAGTACTGCTAGCTGCCGCATCACAGCTTAACAAGTTTGCTAAGTTTGCCAATTTGCAATCCACGTATGCTTAAAACCAAAAAAAAAAAAAAAAAAAAAAAAAAAAAAATCTATTTCTTGCCACATCATTTAGTAAGTAGTAAAATTTCTGGGATGAGGTTAGTATAAGATAATATGTTGACTTTTCCATTTAAGTATGATTTGGCATTCGATGTGTCATTTTTAAAATTTATTTGTTAAAAAATTTAGAAATCATAACTTCTTTTTTTTTTTTTTCTTGTCCTGCCCTTGCACTAGCTGCTGCAAGCATCCACATCTACATTTCTTTTGGGCTCCGCATCATCTCTCAGAAACAATCATGCCTCTGCCGGGAGCTGCATGCCTTCAACTCTTTCAAAAAATAAAATGGATACTAACATAGTTAGTTTATCAGTCAATTTTAGTTTATTTGATCACTATTAGTTGTTTGATTTGGTTAAACAACCAATATAAGTGTTTGATTAATTAACTTTTTGTAACAATTTATTACTCCAAAACACTAGAATTCAAAAAATAGTTTAAAGTAGCAAACTTTTTGAGAAAGTCATTTGAATGTAATTAGCTATAAACTAAAAGTTCATTCACCAAACATTTTTCTACAATTAGCTAATATTATCAACTAGTCAAACTCACTAACTCAATCAGGTAACCCATAATAGAATATGTTTTCAAAAACATAAATACTTTTATACAAAATATAATAATAATAATAATAACAATAATAATAATAATAATATAAAAACATAATAAGCTTCAATCCAGGTTATGTCCTTGATTTTATGTCCGTTTTTTCTGTTAACTTTTTTTTTTGTACCTTATGCTATAATTGTTGTACTACATAATTTTTTGGACAAAAATATCCCTGCCGTTATAACTTCTGTTATCTTTCACATTATTATTACCATGCATATGCATACATAATATCCTTTTTCTACATTCTTCAATTGGTAAATTTGATTTTATTTAGATTTAATTAAATGTTACCATAGTTATATTTAGTAATATATTATTTCTATAATTCTTACTTCATTAATATTAATATGAATTCTACAATTATATATATATATATATATATATATATATATATATATATATATATATATAACTAAGATTTTAATATTAAATATTAATATTGGGCATATATTTTTGCACATCGCGCATATGAAAGGCAAGTAATAATAATAAATGTCAAAGAAGTTGAAATACTTGCAACATGTCACTTCTCATTTTTTTTCCTTTTTTTTGTAAAATATTCGATACAAAAATTTAGTTCAAATAATGTATATATATATATATATATATATATATATATATATATATATATATATATATAGAATTGTATATTCTAATCCCAAATTGCATGCACAGTAAATTATCCACAGCTGACAGCCCAAGTTGGTTGTGGGCCAAAAAGGACGGACCAGCTGACGCAGCTGATACTGTAAGTTGCAGTGACTGAAAGGCCGTTAACGGCGAGTGACGTGTACGGTCCTGATTGGGCGCTGTATGTTGGAGTACAAAGAAGATCTCCCGTCTTCTAAATTTCTGATTTGATTTGCGATCTTCGAAATCTTTGCGTCATTTTTTCCTGTGTACTAACTTTTTTGACGTAATATATCATTAATTTCCTTCTTAATTTTAGGATTAAAAATCTGTTTAATTCAGAGGGCTTTGAGGTACGAATGACGATGAATCATATTATAGTTTTCATCGAATGAATTTTGAATTCGATAAAAGTAGCTATTGTTGAAGTCATCTCGAATTTAAATAATTCAAACAAAAAGTCAAGTTAAATTTGAACATTTTAATATTTGACTAGAATAGTTTATGAGATTAATTAAATTTGTAATTTTAGATCAATGTTTTCATAAACAATGAGTAGACTTGTGTGTTTCAACAAGAATACAGAACAAACTAATTCAGTTTCACATAAGATAGCTAAGTACGATAGAGCAATCCACATGATTCTTAGTCCAGGTCCTCATGGTGAATTTCTCATATTGATACCAATGTTCCCCCAAAAGCATTAAAGAAACATGAGAACCAATTTGATTGAGCATCTAGTGCAATAGTGTGGATAAGATGTTTGAAGGCAAATGAACTTGATCTGCTCCTTAAGCTGAAAGAGCTCACAACAACCAAATCACTTTGAGGGATTTATCATTGGACTAATATTCTCCTAAGTTGAACATACATACTCGGCGATGGGAGGGCGTCTCGTCTCGCAGAATAGACTAGCCAGGGACGATGGGGCATGCCGGGAACACACCATTGGAAAGCCTATAATAAATATAACTATAATATTTGATTAAAAGGTGCACATTTTATATTTTGTGTAAAAAAGCTATTTGAGTTGTACTAGAATTATAAAAAAAAAAAAAAAAAATCAAAACCATGTGTTGAACTTAAGATGTTTGAGCATTGATTTTTTTTTTTTTTTTTTAATAGAGCTAAGTTTCAAGCATTGACTATTTAAGCTTGACTTGACTCCATTACACTTTCCATTATACTACATTCTCATATAAAAATTATTTTATAATATTTAATATTGTTTATCCCATCACTATTGGTATTACATAACTTTTTTGTGTGTAATTTTTTTATTAACTTTTGGTAGGTGAGCAAATTCACAAGTTGTCAATAAAAATAAATAGCTTGTTTTTTTAATGATATCTGGATAGTATATTTTAAATGTTCCAAAATAAAAATAAAAATAAAAATTGAAGATAGATCTTTACCAAAAAGAAGTGTTGGTGTTGGGGAGGACCCGACTCGAACCTAAGACTTCTGGGCATTGCACATTCACTGGCCTTGAACATAAAACCTCTAGTTAAGAAGAAAGAACCTATTGACACCATCCCATCTACACCCAAGCCAAGGGTGTTAAGGATGAGACAAGTATAATGCAACTCTAATTTATAGAAAATTTTGCAATTGCTACCTGAAGGTGCATGTACTTTGAGTGAAGTCCGTCTTGTGACCCTAGCCTACAAAGGACTACCATAAGGAGGCAAACCATTCTAAGTTGTCCTTAGTTGACTGACTCAAATTAGGAAGATCTATATATAGACAATTCTCACAAGGAGCTTAGTCAAATTTAGAACATTATAGTTATTAAATAAATTATTGGACCAACTTAGTTAGAATTGTCCCTCATACGAAGCTTATGAGATGAGGGGGGCGCATCCCACCACTGGACTAAGCAAACCGGCCTGGCCGACCGGCATCTCAAGTACGTACCACTCTACCAGTTGGAGTTTAGACAATGATCACTGTGTGTGAATCAAATTGATGCAAAAACAAAAAAAAAAAGAAAAAAAAATTGAATTCCGACCGAGAGCACACCACATCTCGTCACACGCATCGATTGTCAGTCCGTCGCACCATTGAGCGAAAGCCCTCGTGCAAGACCTTGTGTAAGGTCGGTCAGGCCTTACCGTCCGACGCTAAGACAACGCTCGCGGATAGTTTAATTAGGTAGCTGCATGCATATATGTATCCTAAATGCTTTGCCACTAATTCTGGTATAGTAGGGTTGCGATTATACTGTTGAATAAATTTGGACCCATATGATATATACTTAATTAGACGCATTTAGGTTTCAACAAATTATTTTATGGTGATAAAGTGATGGAGCGGATATATTTGTAGCACGCTTTTTTCTTTTTAATTGTTTAATTTGTTAAAAGAGGGGTCCAATTAAGTCAGCAACTCAGCACATACTTGATACGAGACATGAAGACAATCTAATGAAGAAAACATTTATGTGTACCTACGTGGCCCAACTAAGCAGTATTATTGAGACGTCTTTGTGGGCAAATTATTGTGTGGAACAACATGGTCCACACAATGTTATGTGGATCATAACAAAAAGTACATTTTTAATATATTAAATGTACATTATTTTTGTACTAAATGTACATTATACAATATAACGTACATTCAGAACAAAAATAATGTACATCCCCTGAATACAATGTACATTATTTTTGTATTGAATGTACATTATTTTACAGTAGACAAAATATGGTCCGCACAACTTTTGTGGAACATGGTCCATACAATAATGATTGGTGTTTGTGCTCATTATAGTGTTGTACTTGCGCACTTTGAAGATGACGTATTTCTAAAGGGCTGAAAGTTATACGCCTTATGGTGAAAGATTTATAAATAGATATTAGTGGATAGTTGTTAACTGATTGAGTTAATGAATTTGACTAGTTGATATTTGATAGCATTAATTGATTGTGGGGAAATGTTCGGTAAATTGCTGGTAGCTGATTACATACAAAATGACTTTCTTAAAAAGTTAATCGAGAAAAACTGTTTTGAACAACTTTTTTAATTTTAGCATTTTTATTTGAATAATAATATCCAAAAGTAAATCTGGTGCCTGACTACTGTGTCCAAGTTGAATTGGCCTGGTGTGATTATTGATTTTGTCCATACATATTGTTGTATAAAAGTGGATGATCTCAAAGCTAAGTGGAGACAGGGGGGAAGATATATATAGCACATTTAAGTGTGAAGTGGACAGAAGATGAAGGCAGGGAGCACATGATGACATGTAATTAAGGATGCAAAATCTTCATCCATCACAAGATGTGATAATCGAAGGGCCCCGAGGTGATGAACATACTTTGATTGGATTGGATTTCAAAGGACAGTGACCCTTCAACCTAATTCTTGCTTTTCACTACTAAATTGCTTTCTCTATATATATATAAGCTCAGGAGATCCTACATTCCCTACTTATTGTACCACTTTTCTCAATCTCACCCGGCCCTCAAAAGGTGAAGTCTCTTACCACCGGACCCCGGACTTCGATCCAATAAAATTGTGAAGAGGTAAATTGAAGTGACTCAGTGCCTTTTTAAGTGGGAGAACTCGTGCCTACAGGTGTCCACTGAGAGTACGTAGTTGACCATATTGTGAAACTATTACACTGTAACTATCAATGTCGCTGGATCTTGAGTCCTCCCATTCGATCTACCACCTAAGTACCAACTGAACTGTCCGTGTGGCGTTTTCTCAATCCCATGCATACATAGTGTTGTAGTGTAAAACTTAAATGATTTACTTTTTTTGCTGGGTAGGATTACAAGACGAGTTTCACTCAAAGTGTACATTCAAGTAACGGCTATGAATTTTCTCATAAATAAAGAAGTAATTAAACTTTGTGGTGATAATAACAGATTTCCAAATATGTACAACAGTGTAATAAATAAGTTGTTGTGGGGGGTCCAGGTGCATGGACAGGGTGTAAATATGGTAAATATTAGAGCATAGATTTTCTGATGCAATTGCTGCAATGTACAGACACTAAAGAGACAAGCAACCACAGCTATTTATCCAAATGGATGTCATATTTGTCTCAGAAAACCTCTTGCTCATCAATCCTTGGACCACTCCCCAAACTACTCTCTTCTTGATATTGATATTTCATCATAATAACCTCTTTATTGTCCAACAATTCTTCGGTTTCTTTCTGTGTTTTTCTTTCTTATATATATGAATTCTATGGATATGGATCCAAGATTTATTTGAATTTGTTACTTCAAATTGAATTCGTTAATGCTTCTTCTTTATAATGAATAGATGTTTCATGATCACATTGTTTCATTTAAAATTTATATTTCATTTTTATTTTGCATATTGCTTCTTCCAAAAGGTTAAATTCCCAATCTAAGAGTCCCCCACACCCCGCCTCGACAAAGCATTGGGGAGGGACTGCTGCCGTTGAAGTTCGACAAAGCATTGGGGAGTTTTCTCTAAAAAGGATTTCGGGTTAAATTAGTATCATCATACTGACCAGAACTATATGGTCAAATGGTACTCAGGTTGGACTTCCATTTGAAAGGTTGTAAGTTCAAGCCTCACCTAGTAGCATTCAAAAAAAATATATATATCATTATACTGATAGCAATATGCAAAAAAAGAAAAAAAAAATATTCCCACATTTATGTCAAAAAGTATATATGTTCAATGTATTACTTTCTTCTTTTTTATTTTTTATTTCTAAATTTGTTTCTGTAAAATGTTTTGCAATATGATATATACTAGTAATTCACCCGCGCGATGCATGCATGAGGAAAAAAATTATGTTATTATAAATATAAATAAAAAATAGAAAAAATAAAAATATTTTAAATTGTTTAATATAATAATATTTTTTGAGCTTCCATTGGTCAAGTATTTATTATTTTTATAGAATACAAAATTACAATTAAAATTTTGTATGGTAAAATAATCTCTACTTAGGTACATATTTAAATAAACTTATAGAGAGAATTTACATAATTACATTGATTTATTCTTAATTGTATTTCATCTATATTATAATTTTCACAATATGAATAATAACTAAGGGGGTTGTATTCAATCATGACTTTAATAGAGTTTTAAAGACTTTTATGAACTTTAAAAGTTTGGAGGTATTCAATCCAATCTTTTAGAGAGTCTTTAAAAGTCAGGCGATATTCAATCAAGAATTTTAAAGAGTCTTTAAAAGTCGTGTGGTATTCGATTAAGACTTTTAAAGAGTCTTTAAAAGTCATGTGGTATTCAAAAAGTTATGAACTTTTGTAGACTTTTTAATTTTAGGACTTTTGTAGACTTTTCTTTCTCAAATATAAATAGTTGAAATCCAACCATCAACCCCAAGATTTCAAAATTTTCTTTCTAACAACTTTGAATGTTTTCTCTCTCTATTTAAACTCCATTTTTCTCCCTATTTAAACTTTATAAACCTATCTAAATTCAATAAAATTATTTTTTTCTTCATTATCCTATATTTTCCTCATACCTAAACTCTACCAATTTTTCTCTCTTTTCTAAACTTTACAATCTTCCTCTAAAAATTCGAAATAATATTATTTTTACTTCATTATTGCTTGTATATATTGATTTTTATTTTTTTCTATGAATTTTTTTATCCCTAACTTTCTCTAATTCTCCCTAAATACATGAACAAAGCAAATTTTTCATTGTTAAATTTTAGTATATGTTTCATAATATTCATATAAATACTTATATATTTTTATTTTTATACTTTTTATGTTTATATTTGTAATATATATATATATATATATATATATATATATATATATATATATATATATATATATATATATATATTTTAACAACAGGTTACTACGAATAGCAAACTACTGTTCGCAATAATAATTTGGGATTGCAAACAGTAGCACCTTGTTGTTGTTCGCTGTCTCAAATTGCTATTGCAAATAATAATTCTTTCCGTGATGCCTAGCAATATATCAAGAATAATTTTTTTATATTTATATATATTATTAATATTAGATTTTTATTTTATTTTATGCAACTTTAATTATATTTTTAAATATTCTATTTGACCAATTCTTTTATTATAAATTTTATTGTTCAATTATTGTTATGAATTTCTAATGAAATAGTTTTTTTTTTTGGTTGATGTTTATTAATAATATATATAAGTAATTAGCATATAAGTCTCAGCATACTATGAATAAAAATAATAATGTTGAGAATGTTGATGTGGGTGAAGAACTATATAATAAGAAGAATTTTATGATATATTATAAATGTTTTGTAAGAAAATTATAAATGATAAGAATCAAAATCATTGAAAGTTTGTAAGGATGCATTCAATTTAGACTTTCAATGACTTTCGTAGACTTTTTAAAATAAAAAGTTGATAAAAGTCTATGAATGTTTTTTATATAGACTTTTATAGAGTCTTATAAAGTTTTAAAAAGTTTTGAACAACTCTATGAAAGTCAATCAAAGTTTATTAAAATCAATCATTTTAAAAGTCTTTAAAACTCTACAAAAGTCATGATTGAATACACCCCCTAAGATAATTACATTTAGAAAGCAAATTTCAAATTTTGTATGAGTAAATTTAAACTCCAATTGAACACAGTTTTTTATATGATTATATAATATATTCTTTATGCACATGCATGTCATTCCATAAACCCAAATGTCATTCTATAAGCCCAAGACCACTTTTTGTGGAGATAATTCAAATGGATTTTTTTTTTCTTTTAAAAGTGCTAAGTTTAGAAATCCAGAAAAAAACATTAAAGACGCATACGATATATACATTTATATATTTAAATTTTTATTTATGGCTCAAATGCTTCTTTTTAAAAAAAAAATTCTGAAGTCCAATAATTGACTCATGGCCCGCAGCATTTGCTTTCTTCATCCCTTCTTGCTTTTGCCATTTCTTTGAAGTATTTGAGAAGATAGAAAAGTACACTCCACAATCTCTACCTGTAGAAGGTGGTTCCTTAATGTATGTCTCCATTTTTTCTACCACTTTCCATGATTCTTCTCTTTTGTTTACTCCTTTTTTTTTAATGGTAGGTGTGATTGTTAGAGCCTCCTCTACATTCTACCGCCTTTTGTCTCCTCCGCCGCCATGGCCACGAAAATACACAAATGGTAGAACAAATTGCTGTAGTTTACGCTCACATGGATTTGATCTGGGGTGTTTTATAGGAGAAAAATTATATGTAGAGGCTTGCATTAATTGCACCGTTTCGGATATCGAATAGGCTTTTATCAAAAATTTAATTAATATTGTAATCCCAAGAAGCACCATAAATAACAAAATCATATCAAATAGACTTTCATTGTAAAGCGAGAGATTTAATTAATATTGCATCTTTTCATATTTTCTATTAATCAGAATCTTTAATCATAATATCATAACATTTAATAACTCCATTAATCAATAAATGTAATCATTTGTTATGGACGAGAAAAAAATAGCTATTTTATTTTTCAAATGTTGTGTTTTTTCTTTTTATAGTAAAAGGTGTTGTGGCTATTTTATAATAATAAGGATAGAGATAATAATTGTAACAATAATTGCTCACCAAAATAATAATTGTAACATTAATTACTTCCCAAACCGTATAGCTTTATTATAGTTAAGATTCCTCGAACACAATCCAATTTCATGCCTGTTACACCATCAATTATGGCATGAAATTCCTTAATAAAGAATAAGGACCTGGTCTTTAGCTCTTGAAAAAAAAAATCAAACTTTTTACCTACAAGTAATTATAACAAATTATTTATAGCATTATCTTTACAAATAAGTTTCTCAAATTAAATATTTATTAAACAGACATTCACCTTAGTAAGAACTACACTTAATGTGGTGTCCTCCCACTGAAAATACCGGCCGTTGAGTCACCGTAATTTACCCGGTCCTCCATCATCATGTTGGATTGGGATGTGAGGCTCTTGAGGCAAAAATTTCACATTTTGTGGGCAAGAACAAATTATGGGAATGTTTGGTACAACTCTTAAACATAGGAATTGTATTCAAATTCAAGTTTCATGTTTGTTTGTTAATTTTTTTTTTTTTTTTTTTAAACCTAGCATTTTGTACGTGCAATGCACAAAAGTTCAAGTCCAATATTTTAAATATTTATTGATAAAATAATTAATAATTTTTAGTTCGAATTATATTTCACAATTGCATAAAGTGGTAGATTTTAGTTATTAATTTAAAAAATATAGAGAAAAAGAAAAGAGGGATCGGAAGAATTTATATCTTTAGTTTGTTGTTTGTTTGTATAAATTCAATGTGCTGGTTGGAATGAATGATATTTAAATCCCTTCAGAATGATATATTTTATTCCAGAGGGAAAGTCAACTTTTACATTGCAAAATGAAAAATAAGAATTATGAAAAAACAAACAAAACAAAAACAAAAACAAAATTCCATCACGATTCTTGTTCATCGAAATTCATAATTCAAGATTTATTTTTTGTTCTAATTTATTATTATTGTTGTTATTATTATTATTATTATTATTATTATTATTATTATTATTATTATTATTATTATTATTATTTCTTAAAACATTGATTTGAATTTCAATTTTTAGATCAAACAACCAAACTACTTTTATTAAAATCTATTCCAATTATTAAATATTTAACTAGTTTTTGCCCCGTGCGATGCACGACATAAAATTTAAGTAACTTTATTATTGATAATATTTTAAAAACAATAAAATAAAATATTAATCATGAAATTAAAACTTATTCTGAAATGTGTTTTTCTTTAACAATACTAAATTGGTTGTTATATCAAACATCACATACTGTTAGCATATATTATAAAGAATTGTGTTATAACATATCACATGAGATTTAAAAAGTGTACATTAAAATAATTATATATATATATATATATATATATATATATATATATATATATATATATATATATACACACACACACACACACACACACACACACACACACACACATTTTTATAAAAAAAATTTTAAAAATTAGGAAATCAAACAATATACAATAAAAAATTATGAAATTAAATTTTCTTATATATGAAAACATTTATTAATATGATTTGCAATTAAAGCCTATAATACATATACTTAACAATATATAAATAAAAAATACAGTATCATCATCATACATTGAAACTAACTACGAAAATCTTTTCTTAAACATTGCTAAATAATAATTATTATATATGTACAACATATATAAATCTAAACTAAATATAAAATATTTTATGACATGAAAGAAAAAATAAAACCTGCTTAACAATAAATTAATTTATATAATAAAATGTTAACTTAAAAATACTGGAATGTATTACCTGCTTCATCATTAAATAACAATAATTGTGGATTAACATGTATTGAAAATAGATAAGTATGCTGCATTATATACCTTTAAATTATGCAATTTCATTTAATTGGTATTTAATACTTTAAAATGATGCAATTTCATTTAAGCGGGAAATTGATTGGCAAAAAACATTTTACTATTATATAGAGTAAGATAAGATAAGATTTTAATTAATTCATGTTTCGAATCTTATGTTTCAACCAATCATCCCTAAAATTTTATCTTCTTTCTCTTGACTTAGTTTTTGTTCTAATTTTTTTCTTTTAAACATTGATTTGAATTTCATTTTTTAGATCAAATAGCCAAACTACTTTTATTAAAATCTATTTCATTTTAATTAATTCATATTCGGAATCTTATGATTGAACTAATCATCCGTTTTAATTTAAGAAATGAAACTCCATGCTCTTTGCCGTTAGTTGCTAAATAATCAACAAAATAATCGTATTGTATAAAATCGTAAATGCTCGTGCAAACTTGTGGATTCCACATTCAATATATACGAAGACGTACGATAGCACGTACAATAGCTCTCAAAATAATATATATTATTTTTATACCTATTACGGTAAACATTTTTTATTTTTAAATTTTTGTTATATATATTTGATAAGTTAATTATCAGGTAATCTTATTAAGTTCAAGTATTTGAGTGCAGATGAGATTTATAATTTATAGATTTAATCCTCACAACACAAATTTTCAATTGAAGAGGTAAAGAGTAAAGACGCTCACGACGAGTCGGGAAGTATTAAAGTTCCTTCTTTCACTCTCGTTCCCTTGTTCAGTGAAGTAAGATAACTTTTATAATGTGAGGAGGGATGACATGCTCGAATTCTCACTATCGAGGAACATGTGGCACTCGCTCATAGGCTAGTCATATCGGTCATGCCACACATGGCACTAACGTGATCTGGACAGGCCGGTGTAACAACCAAGTGGATACTTCACGGTTGGTTGGCCGTCTGATCGAGTAGGATCCACTTTTTGACCTTGGAGACTAAGAGACTCAATACTAGAGCCATATAAGGATAAAAGTCGTTAGATATGCATTGTATATCACCATCAATAATAATCTAGCTTGTATAAGCAATAATAGCAAACAAGATTATCTTTGTAATAAGACAAGTTTTTTGTTATAGTACAATTTGTCCACTTGATTATGAGAAGAGAGTTAGTTGGACTGTTGAAGGAATCGAAGATGATGAGATGTTATGGCTTTTAAAAGAAATACACAAAAAAAAATAAATTGAATTAGTTAATAAGAATTTTACGACCAAATATTATAACAAAAACTTTTTTTTTTTTTTGAAATATGGCGTACCAATATATTAATTAAAAAATTGAATGATAGAGTCGGGAGGGATTAAATCCCAGTACACAGAATGATCCTGATCATGGGCTAATCTAGCAAGAGTATGCGCATGTAAATTTAAAGTTCTTGGAATAAAACTAAGCGAACAATTAACGAAACTACTAATAGCTATCCTGCACTGCTCAACCAGAATTCCAGTATACGATAAGTTCGGTGTAGTTACTGCATGAACCGCATTCTTTAAGACAAGACAATCCGTAAGAATATCCACCTCGTTCTCGTTTCGGTCTTTAAGCCAGGACAAGGCTTCCTTGCATGCTAGTGCTTCTGCCATAAGAGGAGTTAAACACCCCGGGAGTTTTCCGCTTGCCGCTGCTTTGAACAAACCATTCGGATCGAGCAAGACCGCCCCATAGGTTGCATTTCTCGTTCCCGGATCGTATCCGGCGTCGACGTAGCACGCCGTCCGCCCGGCTGCCACTGTCTGCACCCCGCCGGCCGGTGCCGCCGCTGGGCGAGAATGATGTGCCGTGTAGCTCGCCTCCCCTGCAGCTGCACGGCGCCACACCACCTCCGGTCTCCGTACCGCATGGTCCCAGACCGCCTCGTTTCTGGCCCTCCATAAAAAATAGAGGACCCCCACAACGCGTCTGACCTGTTCGCCTGTGAGCATATCCATAACAGTCATAAGCCAGTTCGGGAAAGATGTTGAAAAAATATTCATAATAGGCAATCCCGAAATATTCCATACGGCTCTAGAATAATCACATAAAACTAATGAGTGCATAACATTCTCATTTGTAAGACCACACAACATGCATGTTGGGTTCACATCTACCCTCTTTATAATCAAATTTGTTGTGGTTGGGAGTATATCACACACCGCTCTCCATAAAAAAGTTTTCCACTTGGGGGGACTTTCAACTTCCACAATGTAATCCATTTATCAAATTCTCCCAAGGTGTGATTAAATTCTCCCATTAGACGCCTATAAGCATCCTTTACAGTGTAGCAACCATTCGCATCATTATGCCAATACCATGTGTCTTTATAGTCTGGGCTCACAGGTATTCTCAATATACGATCCACATCCTCTGGTTCAAATAAATCTGTTAAAATATGGGGGTCCCATGTTTTTGTTTGCTGATCTATTAAACCTGCAACAACTGCATCCCTTAATGGTTCAGGCATTACTGTTTGAACCAAGGGACTAGGATTATCCTGCAACCACGGATGACCCCATATCAAAGTCTCCTGGCCATTTCCAATTCTCCTGCGGACGTGGGCAATAACAAAATCATGAGCAGCCATAATACTTCGCCAACAAAAGCTGGGATTATTTCCCACCGTTGCATCAAGAAAAGAAGTTTTTGGGAAATATCTTGCTTTATATATTCGTGCTGCCAGAGATCCTGGATTCGTTAAGAAACGCCATGCCTGTTTACCCAACATTGCCAGATTAAAATTCCTCAGGTCTTTAAACCCCAATCCACCAAACTTCTTAGGGATACACAATTTATTCCATGCTTTCCAGTGGATTCCTCTGTCTGGCCCTTTCCCCCACCAATACCTATTCATGGCCCTTTGTATCGACTCGCAAACTGATTCAGGGAGCAAAAAAACACTCATTGAAAATGTAAGCATAGACTGAGCCACACTTTTCAAAAGCACCTCTTTGCCAGCCTGTGATAACAATTTCTTGTTCCACGAGAAAACTCTCTGTCTGATTTTATCTTCTATATAAGAGAAAACAGCCCTTTTATTTCTCCCTATAAAAGAGGGTAACCCCAGATATTTTCCAAAGTTTCTTGCCTGTTCCACGCCCAGACATTCGGCCACCTCCTCTCTCATCTGTTCCGCAGTATTCTTACTATAGCATATATTAGATTTATGATAGTTTACCAACTGACCAGATAACTCCCCATACCTTTCCAAACACTGCTTAACCACCATAGCTTCCTGGACATTTGCTTTAAAGAACAACAAACTATCATCAGCAAAAAATAGGTGTGATATTGGGGGGCTCCCCTAGCCACTCTACAACCGTGAATAGATCCTACTGCCTGTTCTTTCTGCAAAAGCATGGATAAACCTTCAGCACAAATAATAAATAAGAAAGGTGAAAGTGGATCTCCCTGTCTGAGACCCCTTGTTGGTTGCACCTGACCTCCACTCACGCCATTGATCATCACACTGTATGATACAGTGGTAACACATGTCATTATCAGCTTAATCCACCTTTCATCAAAACCCATTACTTCCAGCATCCTTTTCAAGAATGGCCACTCCATCCTATCATAGGCTTTCGCCATATCCAGTTTAAGTGCTCCCCACCCAGCCACTCCACACTGTTTACGATTCAAAAAGTGGCCCACCTCTGCCGCCACAAGTATATTATCCGTTATAAGCCTTCCTGGAATGAAGGCACTTTGAGAGTCTGAAATCAGATCCCCCAGCATAGGTTTCAACCTGTTAGCAATCATTTTTGCCATAATCCTGTATAATACATTACTGAGGGCAATAGGCCTCAAATCCGCCACAGTTGTAGGATCATTCTTTTTCAGGACCAAAACAATATTAGTCGCATTCAAATCACCCGGGACTTCACCTGAATTCAAACAATTAACAGCAAAAGTAGACACATCCTCCCCAACTATATCCCAAAAACGCTGATAAAATCCGGGATTCATCCCATCCGGTCCCGGTGCCTTGTCAGGATACATGGAAAATAAAGCAGTTTTGACCTCGGCCACATCATAGGGACACAACAATGCCTTATTCTGGTCAGTTGTCACACGGGGCCCAAACTCATCAAACAAAGGATCCTCACACACAGGATTACTAGTAGCAAAAATTGTATTGAAATAGTTGATTACTACATTATTCATATCCTGTCCCTCCACCCATACCCCATTCTCATTCAACAGCTTAGAAACAGTATTCTTTTTCTTTCTAGCAGAAGCGTACCTGTGATAATATTTCGTATTCGCATCTGCGCCACGAAGCCAATGCTGCTTCGCTCTCTGCCTCCAAAAGACATCTTCCTGGGCTTCTAACTGGGAGATCTGGTTATTTAACAGCTGGAACTGAGCCAAAGATGCCGAATCCCTCCTACCTCGGATCCACCCCTGCTCCCTGCGGAGTCGCCGGATATGCTCTCCAAACTTATGAAAATGGTCACCGCCCCAGCGCATCAGTCTATCCCCACATCGTTGTTGACAATTCAACAACCCCTCTGTCCTCCCCCCTTGCCAGGCAGTTTCCACCACTCCTCTACACCCCTCATCAAGCAGCCATGCCATCTCAAACCTGAACCTCCTCGGAACCCTTCCTCCTCCCCTTTTTCGTGCATTCATATCAAGAAACAGAGATGAATGATCCGAGTTACTAGTAATTATGTTCTCCACACCCGCCCCTCCATGCACGTCACACCACTCCATCGTTGCCAGTACCTTATCTAGTCTCTCCTCCAACCATTGATCCGTTCCACTATACTTCTCCCATGTGAACTGGTATCCCCTCATAGGTAACTGGCGCAATCCACACTCATCCACAGCTTCACTGAAACCCCGGAGAAAGCTATCTGGATGTGGATTGGTTCCCCTTTTCTTATGCTGGAATAAGAGATCATTAAAATCTCCTATTACAACCCACGGAAGCGGAGACTTCCCCACCAAAGATTTAAGCAACTCCCATGATTCTCGCCTTTGACTACTCTTAGGGAAGCCATAGAAACACGTCATACGCCATGTCTCTCCTGATGACATTCGGACCTCAATATCCACATGGTTTTTCGAATAGCCCAGTAGTGTAGCTGTATTATTCCTCCTCCACAACAAAGCCAGTCCCCCACCATTCCTCACACTATCCACATAGAACAAACCTTCAAAACCTATTCTCACACAGAGTCTCTCCGCATGATCTCGCTTCACCATTGTTTCCATTAGAAATACAAAGTCAGGCTTCTTACCGGACACAAGGTCCACAATCTCTCGAACTGTACGTGGATTGCCCAAGCCACGACAGTTCCAACTTATCGTACTCATGATGATGGGCGGGACTGGACTCCAGCTCCCGCCGTTCGCAAGTTTTTTGACATATCGGTCATAGCCACATCTTCTCTTTCCCCCTTAACCCCCCGGCGGCGCTTGACAGTTGCCACCACTCCCTCCACCCTCTCCCCAACCCCCATACTTCCCTCCCTTATCTCCCCCTCTTCCCGCCCCCATGCACCGCCACCTTCCACCCCCTCCCCCGCCTCCTCCCTCACCCTAGGTTTCGGCTTCCCCCCAACCGGCACTAGCCAATTCTCCCCCACCGCCCTCGGCGCTCCCTTATTTCCTCCCGCCCGTAACCCTAGAAACGGGTGCATCTCAACCGGTGTCGGCCTCTCACGTGCTTTCAGACAGAACATGTGGACATGACCCAACATCCCACAAAACGAACAGTGTTTGTGCAGACGTTCATACCGAAAAGTTATCCAGCTTACCGACTTATCCCGCTTCACCAACTTCATGCCACGCCTCAACGGCTTCCCTACCGCAATAGACACACGGATTCGGTAGAACGTAAGCCATGGTGCCCCTGCGAATCTCTCATCATGCTTCACAAACTTGCCTATAAAGTTCCCAGCCTGCTCAAGTACTGTATCCGACGTATATCCCATCGGCAATCCATGCAACTGAACCCACATATCAATTGAATTCAGCTCCACATCCCCCGGCACTGTTCCGGCCACCACCTCCCGGCATACCAAAGTATTATTCTCAAAACCCCATGGACCCCCATCCAAGACATAATCTATGTCCGTCCTATGATAAAAGACAAACAAGAAAAGTCCCTGTTGGATCTCCGTAACCTGCACCCCCCTCACCGGTTGCCATACGCATGCCATAACCTGCTTCATGAAATCCAATTTCACCAGCTTCGTAGTAAAGAACCTCCCAACAACAGCCCATGTCTCCTCATCATCATCCTGGAGTTCCCCAACTCCTTCCCCCTCCGGCACGAACTCGTCACGTTCGTCCTCCAAGTCAAACCCTTCCCACCGTGCAGTCAGCCTCTCAACGTCGCTGCTGTCTTCCGCCATGCCTGCCCCGTACTGCCTGCCTCGCTTCTCGTCAGAAAAGAAGCCGACGCTCCTTGTCGGTGAAAAACCGGCGTTACACACCGTAGAGATCCGATCGGAAAACGCAAAGAAACTTAATTTTACATCTTTATTATGAATATTTATAATATAAATATATTAGCTAAATTTGTAATGTTCTCTTTTTTTTTTTTTTTTTGATAGGAATTTTGTAATGTTCTATATATTATATATATGTTGAATATAGCCCTTAGCTTCACGTTTGTAGGATTCAAAGTTCAAATTCATAACCTTTCGCATAAGATTGACCCTGACACCAACTTAAAAGATATTTTTTGTCTCAACTAAACGAATGAATTTGCTTGCTTTAGCAATTAGGTAGAAGTGATATTCTAATTCCCTTCAACCAAACGGGTTGTAAGTATTGTTACGAAAGTGAAGAGAGAGAGAGAGAGTTTCTAATGTGTTGTAGTATATTGTCTCAAACTGTCATATAGAATAGAGAATACAAGGCCCTATAAATAGGTGCTAAAGACTACGAATAGGAAACAAGTTTTCATATACCCTACTTTCCTAAATAGGGATTCTATATATCAAATATGTATTCTATATTCCATAACACTCCCCCTCAAGTTGGAGCATATATTTTAATAATGCCCAACTTGTTACACAAATGAGTGATAACGTAACCCAAAATAACTAAATAACAAATAACTCAAGTCCATTTAGGACACTCCTTGTTGGAACCGTTGGTAGGAAAAACAAATAATAATCAAAAAATAAGATTATTATTTTATGGAAAACAAGGGAAGGAAAGATGGAGAAAAATTGGCTAGTGTTTGGTGTTGAGTTTTTGCAAGAGTCAAGTGAGCACTCTTTCCTTAAAACCTTATTTGTCACCTCCCAAAGATGCTAGGAGCGTTGTGGCCTAGGCTTCCCAGGATAAAACTTGCCAGTGATTCAATGTTTGAGCACTCAAACAAGGAATCCGGCGAGCAAGACACGGTTATGAACACAGTAGACTAAAGAAGGAGTAGAAGCAGAGAGGTTTTGAGGCTAAAAGATGAACTTTCGTGTTCTATATTTCTGTGCGTTAAAACTCTACTGCCCAACTCCTCCTTATATAGGGGTGGAGGATTTAAATAGCTTTTATTATGCACTTAATGTAACACCCCCCCCCCCCCCCCCCCCTAAAACAGGCTAATTAAAACCTTAAAACATGCAGATAACACAACTAAACAACAAACACAGCGGAAGACTAAAGGATAACTGGATAAATAAAAATCCAAGTCATGGGGTGTTATGCCACGTCCACCAACAAAGATGAACGCTACCACAGAATCTGCATTGTTTACAACTATCCAAAAAAACTCAACAGTCTACAACTAGAGCGGCACACAGGCCATAAACCAATGGGAGAGCTATGCTAACAGGCACTAGACTGCGCACTCACCTAGACATCACCTGAAAGAACACAACAAAACATGGGACGACGCCCAGTCAGCGAATAAAGCTGGTAACCCACCAATACATGTGAAATAACATACATAAGTAAGATATAAGTTGTAAAGCCATTTTCGAAACGGAATACATAAGTATATAAGTCAAAACCAAGATCAATAGTCAACACAAGACTCAACACTCTCAACAAGGATACGAGAACACATCCCAAAACCACAAAGGATAACCACAACACAAAAGATAACGACAAGACCAATGGCATTACATGCCCTTGTGACTACACACGTCACAAGAAAGAGATTCATAACCACGGCTACACAAGCCCTCGTGACATCACCCATCACGAGTTGATATGCCTTCCTTATGCCCGGTTCCAACCTTATGGCTACCCCCAACCTTGTATCTTCTTTCCAACCATTACCTCCAGGACCCCTGTACTTCTTAGTCCAACCTTTTCCCTCCTGGACCGTCGTCCCCCACCAACAAACCACCAACAAGACCACCAATTTCATAGTACACGAGGGTACCGTACACACACACGGCAACACATGCTACCCAAGAAACACGTGAACCTTACACAAAGGTCACAACTCCATAATCACGTCACGGCTATCACGAGGACCACTGCAATACCTTGGTGACTAGTGTCTCATACCACTAATCGTGCAATCCAGGTAAAGCCACACACACATCACACCACAACAGGAATCAATCAACAGATCACAACGAAGATATGAAACCATACTCAATCAAGGAATGGGTCACAGCCCAACAACAACAACGATGAATAACACAAGTTATCATCAACCATTAAGAAGGTACAAACAACACACATGCTAGCATTTAAACACCGAACTAGCATGCTTATCAAACGGGTAAACCGAAGGTAGTTCCGAAGAACACACAAGACTCATCACGGTTCAACGAAACACAATGTTGAACACTTAGCACGATTCACGACACCAAAACCTACATGGAATCCTAGCATATAGTTCTAGACATACGAAACATCAAGAAGACACTCAAATAGTTCCACAAAAGAACATCGGTAAGTCAAAAGACCAAATACTAAGTCAAAAGAATCACGGGGAACAAATCCCAATCAAACACCACGGTGTTCCCCGCGGGTGGACCCACGGGTAGGTTCCCACCCGTGGTCCCGCCCGCGGGTACACTACCCACCGGCCTACGTTCCCCGTGGGTGGGCGGCGGGATGGAGCTCTACCCGTCGTTCCGCCCGCGGATACATATACCTGTACAAAATAATCCCTTCGGGGATTTTCAACTCCAAGCTCAAATTCAAATCCAAAACATGTCAAATCTTACCAAATACAACAAAATGACTTGAATCAAAGGAAATGCCAAGCAATGGCACACAAGAACCCTAAACACAAGCTCTAGATATGCATTTTCACAAGATCATGCATCAACACTCACATTTCATAGCAAAACACATGTAGAATCCAAGAAATATTCACATATAGGTAAGCAAAATAGGTATTGTAGAGCATGGGTTACCTCTTGTAGACTAAAGACTTCACTTTACACCTCAACAAGCTCCTCACAAGGCTCACTTTCCAAACCCACTTCAAGAACAAACCAAAAGATCATAAAGATCCTAGCTTTAAGAAAAGACACCTTAGATAAAATCAAAAACACAAGATGAACTTAGATCTTACCCTCCTAGATGCCCAAATATAGGAAAGGTTGAATCTTGGAAGCAACTCTTGAAATCTTGGCAAGGTTCCAACTTGGCTTGGAAGAAAAGCTACTCATCTTTTAGAGAGAGGGTGGAGCTAGATTTTTAGAAAAGTGTAAGGATAGAATGAAGATGGTCTACTAGGTTAGGTTACATTACCAACAAGTGAAAGGTCAAGAATACCCTTATTAACATTAGGAAATGTAAGGAACAAGGGAACTCCTTACAAAGCTCAAGGTACAACTTTGACTTTGGGGTTGACTAGTCAATTACTAGTCCCCAAGTATTGAATTTTCAGGATTTTAGGAATTAATTCACTAATTGAAATAGGATTAATTACTTAATTAATCCATTAATGGAATTTGGATTTTGGGGTGTCACACTTAAGGGCACCCCTCCACCTTCTTGTAACAGCAATCATTAGCATGGCCTTCAATTCAAAAATTAAAAATTGAAATTAACTCAAAAAATTAATTCCGTAACAATAGAATTGAACACTGAACGGTCACAAAACTGCACAGGTTCGTGTAGGCCGAAAGTTCTGCGAACAACAGTTCGCAGGTGCCGGCGCACTCGAGCTTGAATCAAGCCTTTTTCAATCTCGTCTAGTTGGAATTTGATTTGCACCCCCACCCACCCCCCCGCGCGCGCGCCAGAGAGCCTCTATGGTATACAATTCTACAAGCTTCAAAAGAGATCTTGTATATAAGGGGGGCAAATCCACTTTCCAAACCAATGTGGGACAAAAGCTCACTTTTTCCCTTCATTTTCCAACTCAAATGGGTCTACTTTGAGAATCAATATCTCATTCACCCATTATCCGTTTTGAGCGTACAATATATCGATCTCTTCGTCTCACTACGAAGAATCCAAATCCACTTTGACCCGACCCAAATCGGAAGTGGACCTACTGATAATTGTACCACAAAATATCCATTTAATATGCCATTTTATGCCATTTTAAGCTATTTTTTCCAACACTCCTTTGAAACGAAAGCCTTGAACGCCACCAATCCCACGAACAACGGGTGAACACACAGTGACCGAACAAGCTTGAGATTGGATACTCATACTCCCCCTCCAACGAAAGCTTCGAACGCCACGAGTCCCACGAATAATAGGGGAACACAAAGTGACCGAACAAGCTTGAGATTGGATACTCCCCTGAAACGAAAGCTGTAAACGCCACCAATCCCGCAACTTCGGGTGAACCAAAAGTGGACCGAACAAGCTTGAACACACAAAGTAAAGAAAACAAATTCCAAACTGGAGGACACAAATTCTTTCCTAGCAAAAGGGAAATATCTTGACTAACAACAGGGAAGTATGCTCCAAATGACGAGCATAAAAAAGGAGAGACAACACCAAAACGAAAGGAGAGAGAGGACCAAAACTAATACTTGAACTATACATTTATGTTTTATATGTTATATAATCAACACTGCTCAAACCAAATATTAATATGCTCATTCGAATTTAGATTAATTCGTTACTCGATCTTGAACCTGACTCAACAATAATCAATTGAAATGGAACAATAATCACCAAATTGATCTCCAGTAAGTAAGCTCATGAATTTGAGCTGCTTAGACTCCTCCTAGGCCAAACAAACAAACCATAAATGCAGAATCAAAGTGACAGGAAATATCTAAAGAGTTCCATTTAAGGATATTTGTTTACAGGGGGCAAGAATCTAGTAAAGAAAACAATGTATGTAAGAAATAAATATAAGAGTAGAAAAGAAACAAAAGAAATGTGGGGTGGAAATAAAGTATGATGCAACTTAACAGTTTTCTGATTAGTACAAGTGGAGTATAGGTTGTAGATTACCAAAGTGTCCTTTAATTTGTTGTATATATATATATATATATATATATATATATATATATATATGGTGCAGATAAGCATCATATGATGAGGGTGGGTGGGTGGGTATAGTAGCAAGCAACCTGCGCATGCAAATCATCAACGTGGAACTACAAATACCAAACCCCTTTTATCAGTTCACCTTCCCTTTTGCATCATGGACCATCTCATCTCATCTCCCTTCAATCCTATCTAGCTTCTATTATAATTCTTCATGCAATTAAGTTTAAATTTAATTTTTGCTTTCATATCTACAAATCTACATTATATTCTATTCTATTGTAGAATAATACGTAAGATAGATTGTATATGAAAAGTTCCCTTAAAGGTTAATGTTTTGTTAGTAGGTATTAACCGTATTTTTCTGGGCACCCATGGAGTGAAGTGAACACATATAACGTCATTCAGTTAACCTTGCACTTTAGTACTATCAAGCTCATTGCCCTTACTTGACCTCCTATCTTTTAGCTGATCTGAGATTAGTAGTCAAACCTTCGGTCTGTATTCAGGTTTACATCGTGGTGCCTTTGGATTTAAAAGTTTGGACCTTCTATCACATATAGCTTAAAAGATTTTTTAAAATTAATGACATTGAACAAATATGAGATATCATGGATGTGACTTGTTCATGTTTTATACAATCAATATATTCAAAAAGAAAAAAAAAAAAAAAAAAGTACATATAAGACAAATTATTGTCTAGCTATATTATAATTGATTAATTTTCAATTGAAGAAATTCTATAACTTGACAATCAATCAATAAAAATACATTATGTTAAAGGAAAAAAAGAAAATTATTCTGCCTAAATATCAGAAATATTCTTTTCTTTTTCTTGAAAATTAATTAATAGTGTAATATAATAGAAAGATAAAAGGGAGGGAACAAAAATATGATAGTTGACAGAGCACGTGACATGCACGCCTATGCATCCATTCATCCCATTACATTCTTTCACCTAATTCAGAGCATTCTCAAGTCACGTGTTTTACACGTGCCAACTCACATTTCCACTCCCCAGCCGTTAACTTAACGGCTACTCTCAAGTTGACGCACACCAGTTACTTACTTACACCTAAACAACGTAGAGTGTAGGAGATTAACAAAAAGGCTTACAATAAAACATCCGATAATACAAATATAATAATATTTTAATATTAAACACTCAGTTAACGGTGGTTTAAAACTTCGGAGACACTAATGCCTAGAATTTGTAAACCGCGCCGATTTTATCTCTCAAAGAGCCACGAGAGGATCCGACCCGAATATATCTCCGTAATCCAGGAAGTAATCGTCCGCCGGCAATGCCGACAGCCCGAACCCGGTATCATGACTTGACCCGATAAACATGCCGCAGCATTCTTCCTCGAAAATCTTGTCGGAAAAACCCGTTACGTCGAACACTTCGGGTACGGGTACCGGGTTGTCGAACTTGAACAAGTCGTTTGAGAATAATGGGTCGAACGGAGAGAAGTCCGGGAAGTTTTCCGGCACGGAAGTGTAGTCGGAGAAGTCTTGGCTCATTTCGACGGCGTCGTTTGGCAGGGGTGGAAGGAACGACTCCGTTTCGGGTTCTTCGTTGAAGAACAAAACGGATTTGGGAGAGCGTTGGTTGTTGTGGGACTCTTCGCCGGAGTTGTAGCCGGAATCTACTGATTTCGGCGGCTTGCGCTCCTCCGGTGGAGCCTTGACGGCGGCGGCGGCGGTTGGAGCGGAGAAGTTGGTCAGCGCGTCAGGCCCACGCATCTGGATGGCCGCGTTGTCGTAAACCATAGCGGCTTCTTCGGCGGTGTTGAAGGTTCCTAACCATACCCGCCGGCGGCTGAGAGGATCTCTTATTTCCGCCGCCCATTTCCCCCACGGCCGCTGCCTCACTCCTCTAAACTTCGTCACATTTTCCACCTTCCCGGAGTTCCCAACCGCCGGCGTCTCCGCCTTCTTCCGCCGCTTCGCCGCCGTGGGCCCACTCCTCACAACGCCGTTACAGCTTGCGTTACCGTCATCTCTCCCCCACGCCTCAAACGTGACCTCATTCACGTATTTCTTCACTCTTCTTCGCCAAAACAACCCTCCCTCCCCCTCCTCATCACCGGAGGAATCAGTAGCATCGCTATCAGTCACCGATATCCTCACAACTCTGGGCAACCCAGCATTCGTCTCCGACGACCTCATCCCGGAACACCCACCGTCCGGCAAATGCCTAACCGTCGTGGTTTGCCGTTTGTGCTCACTGTACTTCACTCTAGTGGACAACATGCCTTCTTCTTCCATATCTCCACCTCAGATTCGCATGGAAGGTTTAAACTTTAAAACTCCGAATCAAAAAGCAAAAAAGCACAAAGATTCCTAGAGCAAATTAAAGAGAGAACAAACTACCCATGCCTACGCACGAGCCTCGTAACCAAATCTAGAAAAGTTACAGAAAAGTGATTCAAAAAAATTAAAAAAAGAGAAAGAGAAGAGGATATGATTAGAAGAACCCCCACTGAAGAACAACCCAGAGAAGTTAAAAACTTTAAAGCAGAGTGGAGAATTTTTCCAAGAAAGTTTACGAGAGAAAAAGCGGAAAAGTGGAAGGGGAATCAGTTGGTTCTGCTAGTGTATATTAGAGTAAAAGAAGCTGGGGAGAAAAATATCTCAGACAAAAATGGTGAAATGTTTGAAGACCAGACAGAGAACAAAGTGAAGTGAGAGAGAGAGAGTGTTCTTTTGCGGTGAAGAAGGAAACCAATGCGAACTGTTTTATAGGATCCGGCGTAGACTAAACATCAAAACCTCTTTTTTCTTTTTTTGTTCTTAATCTTAATTAATGAGATTAATTTCATAATTAGTGTGGGAGTTAATGGCCATTAGAGTTACGGGTATGGAGCGGGTACGGTTAGATATTTTACGAATTACCGCACCGCCGCATAATATGGGTGGGACTCGATTTTGACCGAGGACGTGGGACCCGCGCCATTCGGGCTGACTCAGCAACGTGTGATACGAGTCACCGTTAAACCGTTAACACCTGCCTTACTAGATCTTGTTAATTATAATTTATACTTTTACCGCATTATTTATGTATGTACTTGTATCAGAAATTCAGATGTATAGTAAAATAGTAATTGCATGCTTTTTAATGATTTTTTTAAAATAATGAGTTGTTTTTTTTTTATAAAAAAAAGTTTATAATTCTATTAAACACTAAATATTATTTAAAATTTTTTAATGTTTTTTGGGGAAATATTTTTTTAAAAGGTTTGGGGAAATATTTAGTGCAAGTAAAGCTAGCAAACCTAATTAATAAGCAGTAATTATGATTAATTTATCCGATTTAATATTTACTCTTTTTTATTATTTTTAGAGTGATAAGAGAAACACCTGGTCACTACTCAAGCAAGGGTCATGTGGTGCACGGGGTAAATTCTGCCTTATAACTTAATTGGCAAAAGATCACAATAAGGTGAATCAACATATATTGCTCTCATTAACCAAGAAGGTCAATAGGCCGCTTCACGAAAAGTCAAACTTGTAACTTTATGGTTATTAAGTCAGTAGTTTGATTAACTTGTATTGGATTACACTTTATTTACTTTTTTATAACTTAAATTTTCTGACTTTACTCGACTATATATCATAGACGTCATGGACCCGCGCTCTTAGACCTATAAAGAGGCAAATAATTAAATCAATTTAACTTTGAATGTGAACACCAAATTGTATACTTGTCTGCCCAAAAAATTTAACCAAAACTTAAACCACCCATATTTGTGGGTAAAATTAATTGAATCCCTTCCTATCGCCTCCTCGAACTCTTACCATATCACCAAAAAAAATGTCTCAAATAAACATATAATTTTCATTCACTATATCAATAGCAAGGTGATTTAATATTTATTTACAGTACAAGAAGGTGGCATGGGCAGGCAACCTAGGATTTGCTGCCCTTTTTTTAATTTGTATTTTGCTGCTACGGTGCATGATCTCTTTTTCTTATGTTTCAACTTTCAATTGTTTAATACTTCTCACCAACCCCTACATAACCCAGCCATTACTATAGACATATGCCATTCTGAGATTTTGTTCATTACATCTTCAGAAAGTTGATAAAAGAATATATATAACTAATATAATTATAAATTCATAAGTTAAGTTTTTTCTTTATAAGAGATATATATACCAGCTAAAAAACTTTAGAAGTATGATATGATTCTAAGTTACATGTAGAACTCAAGAGAAGGATCCAACTGAGTTGCTGCGTCTCTTGAACTATGAGTTCGTGTATGTGTTAAAATCTATATTAATCTCACAATATTTTTTTTTTTTTTTGTACATATCCCACAATAATATATGAAACTAGCTCGCATGACAGCTCAGTTGGTCACATGAGTAAAATTTGGGAACAATGACTTCAGATCGAGTCTCATCAACGACAGTGTAAGAACAACCTCTCAAAGTGAGGATGACTTCTTGTGCACAGTAAGCAATGGTCTAACCTCTGTGTTTAGCTAAGTTACCATAATTTACATTCTCCCAAATGCTCTGTTCGGCCAGAACATGGGGAGGCCTTGGAGTTGGGGATTCAACCGTTTGGAAACAATATATGAAACTAGTCCAAATGAGTATTAGTCAAGCTCTATTTAATTAAGACAACTTTCTCAAATCTTTTAACCTTAATTCCAAGTGGTTTACAATTAAAAAAAACCCCATTACTTCTTGAGCTAATAGGTCGGTGGAAATCTTAAAGAACAATGTATTAGTTTGTGGGAGAATGGAAACATGTTTGGAGGTAAGGAAACAGCGGGAAGTAAAACATCATGGAAGGAACGTACGAGGAAGGGAAGCGGATTGGAGTAAAGTTCTGAGATTTCTAGGTTGCATGCATGGGCCGGTCCAAGGTTATTGGGTTCCTTGAGGAGCAAGAAGTCCAAGTGTTTGTGTACGACACATCAAACAAACATGCCGCTTTGCTTGTATTTTTTCGCATTTATAATTTAATTACGACAATTATTTCTTGGTCGGTTGACTAATAATTGCAAAGTCATTACTTGCTGCCTGCTTACATACTTACGTAGATGTATATATTTATCGCATAGTCCTTTCATTTGTTGTTTTGTATAGTTGTGGAAATATATTTAACTTTCAAGAGCACCAAAACTATGTACAAACAAGTAGAAAGAAATGGAGCCACTCCAGTTAAATTGGTCGAACTATTAGTTTAGTAATCATATGGATTCAAGTTTGGCTCACAATGACAATGTATGACTACACAAATTAAACACTAGGTATGTTGAGCCAAACAAATGTAAAACATATCTAGTAAAAATTAACATACAGAATTTAATTCAAACGTTTTCATAAAATTTTTTGGAAAAAGTGTCAAATTGACTCCCTAAGTCATTTGGATAATGCAATTAGGTCCCCTAAAAAAAAAAAAAAAAAAAAAAAAAAAGAAAGAGATGCATTAAGATTCCCTAAACCTGTAAAATTATTCAATCGAGTCCAAATCAACATTGTATAGCAGGTTAATTTTTCCCAAGCTTGACACATGTCACTTTTAAAATATATTTTTTATTTTTATGTTTTAAAATTTTGTATTTATTAATTTTTTTTTTTTTTAAAAAGAGTTTCACCCACCGAGATCCAGATCTGGACCTCATGTTTGACAGCCGTAGCTTCTGACGCGGTCGTCTATGAAGGAGGCAGTCACTGGCTGTCCGGTGGCTGAAACTCTTTTTTTTTTTTAATAAATAATTTAATAAATAAATAAACTATTTTTAAAGAATAAAAATAAAAAATAAAAATATATTTTTAAAGTGACATGTGTCAAGTTTGGAAAAATTTAACCTGCTATACAAGTTGATTTGAACTCAAGTAAACAATTTTACAAGTTTAGAGAATCTAAATGAAACTTTTTTTATTTAGAGAGTCTAACTGCACTATCTAAATGACTTAAGGGATAAATTTGACATTTTTCCAAACTTTTTTAATCACCTTAATCTTTAGATTAGTCGAGACATCTAACTAGATGAGTTAACCCAAACCAAGTAAATCATAATGGATAGACAAACAACTGAGCCACAACTAACTAGTAGTAGATACATACTGACTAGTCTGGACTCTGGAGTGTAGTCTAAATTTAATCTTAACAATATATTTGCTATGTTTATTAATAAAATGTTACACAATCAACAAGTACAGTTGGCACGCGGGGGCACGAGGGTATATTGATTAACATATAATATTAATATTAATTTTATTTTGTAGCATTCAATTTCCACTTGCTTATATTAAATTACATTCCTAACTAAAAAAAAAAAAATGAAAAATCAGTATCAACCAAAGTAAGCTTTTGAACCGTTCGATAGCAACACGTACAATTTCCTTTTAACACGTATAGATAAGCTACCCACCATATCAGAACTAGAATTCAAGTTACTTTCATCCTTTAATTTTTCTTACTTGTTTTTTCCTAAACGGTTGCTAGAGGTATAATATGATGTAAACACATATTAAAAAATATATACTCCTGTCTCATTTTATCTCTCCTACTTACTATTCATTAGTTTTTTACTGAAACCCAAACAACCAATAGCGCCTCCACTAAGGCTCGAACTCATAATCTTCCAAATGAAAATCCAACCCTGGTACCATTGGACCACATAGTCCTGGTACTATTCATTAATTAAATCAACTATTTCTTCTTTGTTTATTTTCTTTAGTATTTTTTATTTATTTTTAAATTTGATTTTTTGTGTTTAATAGTACTTTTTGTGTTGTTTCTAAATATATAAATTTTGTATACTAATTCTAAACTTAATACTAGTATTTTCACCCGTGCGATGCACGGAATGGAATTGTTGTAATATATTAAGAATATTTAAATCGATATATAATTATTTAAGAGTTAATTTCACCCGAGGTCGTTTATATTTCCTGACAATTCCAAATTTAATCCTAGACTATAGTTATTAATTATTACAATTTATTCTATGTTACAACTCTTACGTTAATATTCTTACTATTATTATTAACACTTAATTACTTTTAGATATTATTATTACCACTTATATTATTATTATTATTATTATTATTATTATTATTATTATTATTATTATTATTATTATTATTAGTTTCTTTTCAAGTACTGTTAGTATATAATGGTCGTGAGACACAATAATAATATAACCATAAATAAATATTCTTGTATTGTATTCCGGAGTTAATGCCATTTTTGGTCCTAGACTTATTGAGGCATTGACATTTTTCATCATCCATAATAAAAATTGCCACTTAGTAGACACTGTTATTGGTCGTTGGACAATTTTGATCATCCGTCAATGAAGTCGTTTGTTGACCGTGAATTAGAAGGGCTTTTCTGTCTTTTTATGTCTTATTCTTCTAATCTTGTTTAGATCAGCGCTGCTGTGACTCCTGTGAGGCGAGACTTGGCGGCTAAGTAGTAACCGTCGGTAGTGAGTAGCAGCGAGGTTCTTCTCCGGCGAGTTGTGGGTACCGCGGCGAGCATACGAGGCAGTAACTCCTTCCGGCGACGGACCAGTAAGGCAGATCTGGCGGTGCAGCAACAGATCCGGCGAGGTTGGGGCCTTCACCGGTGGTTTTTGGTTCCGGCGAAGCAGAGAGGGCAGCAGGTCGGCGAACCCTCCTATGGTAAATAGCAGTTGTAGTTGTAGATGGCGTGATGTAAGAATTTGCACCTGTAAGTCCTCCCTTCCATATTGACCACAAATATCCTTCCCATCTCTCTCGCTCGCTCTCTCTCTGACCACAACTACTTGGTGCACAACCTCAAAAACTCTGTTATTCTACCTGAAATTCATTGAAGTTTTAAGCTAAAAATGTGGAATCCGCCGCTCCCCAAAAATCGCATTGTCTGAGGGGTTGGAATGGCTGGTGTTGACTTCCTGGCTGCTGTAGCTTCATTTCCCAACCCGGATGATAAAATTCGGAGCACCAGCTTTGAGGTTCAAGGAGGTGGTAACACTGGCAATGCTTTGATAAAACCCGGATGATAAAATACGTCTTGGTCTTAATCCAAGGATCATATCTAAGGTTGTTGATGACTCGCATGGCGAAAGAATACTTGATGAGCTTGAAAGGGATGGTGTTGATACATCTTTTATGGTGGTGTCCAAAGGAGGAAACACACCATTCACATATGTCATTGTTGACAACCAAAAAAAAAAAAAAAAAAACTCGCACGTGCATTTTCACTCCAGGATATCCACCCATGATATCTGAGGGTCTACATACCCAAATCAAAATTGTCTTCAGCACTTGGAGTAAATATTGTCTACTTAGATGGAAGGCTGCATGAGACTGCTTTGATTATAGTGCAGGAAGCAAAGAGTAGGGACATACCTATTATAGTTGATGCAGAAAGGTTAAGGGAGGGGTTTGGTGATATTCCTGACTTTGCTAGTTATGTTGTATGCTCGACAAAATTTCCACAGGCATGGACTAACGCCCTTTCTATTCCAACTGCACTTGTTTCCATTATCTTGAGATTGATGTCAAATGTAAAATTCGTGATTGTTAGTTGGGTGAAGATAGTTTCTTAATGTTAGAAAGGACTGAAGCGGATAACCTCAGTTTGAAGAAATGGATGTAGTAGTAACCAATGGATGAAGAAATACAAGGATTAGAACATAAAAAGACAGAAAAACCCTTCTAATTCACGGTCAACAAACGGTGTCAATGACGAAGGATCAAAACTGTCCAACGATCAATAACAATGACTACTAAGTGGCAATTTTTATTATGGAGGATGAAATGTGTCAATGCTCCAATAAGTCTAGGACCAAAAATGGCATTAACTCTTGTATTCCGTGAGTCACAATAATAATATAACAATAATTAAATATTGTTCAATTCTATATTCTTCTAGGATTTCTATTACCATCATTAATTATTCCCAAATTTACCATAATTAAATAATTTGACCAATTATAAAGAAAGATTATTAAATAATGCACGGGACAATTGTTTGATTAAAATTTTTAAAAATTAATTAATAAAACATAAGGTTCTCATAGTTTTTTCTTAGAAACACTTTAATAAATTATTTTTTTTTTTAGAAATTGGTGGGCCAAACCGCCTACGGCAGTTTGCAGTGGATAGATCTCGAAAAAATACGCGATTTCAAAAAAACATTTGTCCAAAACGGACAACGGAGTCAAAAGTTATGCCTAGCCGAACTTTTGACACTTTACAACTTAAAAAAAATAATAAAAATTTAAAGGCCGGTTCAGCCGGCGAGGCGGCCGCTAAGGAGGACGATTCCGGCCTTCCTCGCCGCGGCCAGCGACACGATTTTTGCAACAATGATATATAAAATAGATATAGATTAGAATAGAAATATTATTACACAATTTTATAATATTAGAATAGAATTTTAACGCAGAATTATTGTACGAATGGGAAAGTAGAAATCAATATATTTTATTAGGAAGAGAGATTTTTTAGGAATTGAGCGGGAAGTTAAAATTTCAGGATTTTGTTTTTATATATAGTATAGATTGTATTACACAATTTTATAATATTAGAATAGAATTTTAACGCAGAATTATTGTACGAATGGGAAAGTAGAATCAATATATTTTATTAGGAAGAGAGATTTTTTAGGAATTGGGCGGGAAGTTAAAATTTCAGGATTTTGTTTTTATATATAGTATAGATTGATTGTATTACACAATTTTATAATATTAGAATAAAATTTTAAAGCAGAATTATTGTACGAATGGGAAAGTAGAAATCAATATATTTTATTAGGAAGAGAGATTTTTTAGGAATTGGGCGGGAAGTTAAAATTTCAGGATTTTGTTTTTATATATAGTATAGATTGTATTACACAATTTTATAATGTTAGAATAGAATTTTAACGCAGAATTATTGTACGAATGAGAAAGTAGAATCAATATATTTTATTAGGAAGAGAGATTTTTTAGGAATTGGGCGGGAAGTTAAAATTTCAGGATTTTGTTTTTATATATAGTATAGATAGATTGTATTACACAATTTTATAATATTAGAATAGAATTTTAACGCATAATTATTGTACGAATGGGAAAGTAGAAATCAATATATTTTATTAGGAAGAGAGTTTTTTAGGAATTGGGCGGGAAGTTAAAATTTCAGGATTTTGTTTTTATATATAGTATAGATTGTATTACACAATTTTATAATGTTAGAATAGAATTTTAACGCAGAATTATTGTACGAATGAGAAAGTAGAATCAATATATTTTAGGGAAAAGGGTCAAATAGGCCCTCGAACTTTAGCTTAAAAGTCAATTAGTCCCCTAAATTTTTTAAAGGTGCAATTATACCCATCAACAATTCATTTAGGTGCAATGAAGCCCAAAAACAAATTAATGACCTGCTATCACAAGTCATTAGACTTCAGGCCACCTTCCGGCGAATTTTCCGGCAAAAAAAAAAAAAAAAAAGTGACCGGCGAAATTTTCGGCAAAAAGAAGTGACGGGCGAAATTTTCGGCAAATCTGGGTCGGTTGCTAGTCACCATTTTTTTGCCGAAAAATTCGCTGGAATGTGGCCTGAACCCTAATGACCTGTAATAACAGGTCATTAACTTGTTTTTGGGCTTCATTGCAACTAAATGAATTGTTGATGGGTGTAATTGCACCTTTAAAAAGTTTAGGGGCCTAATTGACTTTTAAGCTAAAGTTCGAGGGCCTATTTGACCATTTTCTCTATATTTTATTAGGAAGAGAGATTTTTTAAGAATTGGGCGGGAAGTTAAAATTTCAGGATTTTGTTTTTATATATAGTATAGATTATGAAAAATTGAGTTAAAAATAACTTCAGTCAAGCCTCGTTAACCAAACTAGACACATAAAATGGGATGAAGGGAGATTTTTTTTTTTTTTTTTTTTTTTTTGGTACGCCAGAGGGACCCAAAAGTCTCAAAATTAATAAATTCTTCTTGTAGGATAGCTACGCCTCTCGCATTGGAGAATAAAGCCTTGATGCCTTCTGGGATTGCGCGCTTCAGGATCATCGTCCCCTAGTCGGTACATTGGCCAAATATTCTATTGTATTTAGAATCAATAGCACGAATTGCTAGGGGACTGGGGAACATTCATGTTCACCATGTTAAGAGGTCAGCGAATATAGTGGCTCATGCACTCGTTCGGGCAATTATTTTTATGTCTGTCCTGGAATCGTGATCTGTGATCCCTCCTGCATGTATCTCTGAGTTATTAAGTCATTAATGAAGTTTGTTATTTAAAAAAAAAAAAAGAATCAACAGCACGAATGTAGGATAATTATAACGAACTATGTGCATGCTCATGGTTAAGAAGTCAATTTGGGCATACCAAGTGAGGTAGGTCATACAACTATACAAGTTTTCCTTGTGAAGTATATGTCCTTTATCTAAGTCTTTTCTCATGAAGTATATTAATTAACCTCAACAGTTCTGTACTATGATAGTAGATTGATAGGTAACAAATATTGTAATTTCTTATAGGAAAAATGACAATTTTTTCTCCGCGCGAGAGAACCTCTATATTATATAATTCAACTATCTATAAAATGGTTATATATATATATATATATATATATATATATATATATATATATAATGATGTAAATATCTTTCTTTCTTTTTTTTCAATGTGAGACAAGTGCTTAATTCAAGTATTTCTACCTTCATTTTCTAAGTCAAATGGTCTACTTTGAAATTAATTTCTCATTCACTCATTATCTGTTTCAAGTGTAAAATATATCAATCTCTTCGTCTCACTACGAAGAACCCAAATCCACTTCAACCTCGATCCAAAAACGGAAGTGGACCCACATATATTTATACCACAAAATACCACTTACAAATTACAATGTCATTTTTAATAATTTTTTTTCCAACACTTTTAACATTTTTTCTCCCTGAATTATTTATGTATCCAGATTATTTTAAAAGTGGACATGGCGATTCCACTCTCTTCCCCCTTGTTAAATAGGCTTTTGGATTACTGTTAAAAAATAAGGGCAAAATAGGAAGGTATTTCATTTGTTTTTCTTCTCCGACAAATTATTGTTTATATATGAAAATAAGAATAAATGCGAAAAAGAACAAGCACCATTTACAAATATTATAATTATAATTTTAACCCAATATTAACAACAAAATTAATGCTAGTAATGTTTCAAAAAAAATTATGCTAGCTAGAAACAAAATTAAGATTTAAACACAAATAATACATTAATGCTAAATTTGTGTTTAAGTCTTAATTTTGTTACTAACATTAATTTAAAATTATATTTATATATTTTGCAAATGATGTATGTTCTTTTTTTCTTTTTTTTTTTTTTAAATATATTCTGATTCCACATGTAAGCAATAATTTGTTGGTGAAAGAAAAGTGTTTTGAAATACTAATTTTACCCTTATTATCAACAACCTAAAAACCTATATATTTAACATGGAGGGGCAAAAAGCAACATTTTAAAATAATTGACGGAACAAATGTAAATAAATAAATAATTTAAAAAGCAAAAAATGTCATAAGTATATAATTCAGGGAGAAAAAATATTATTTTCTCTTTCTTATATCTATTGATTGAATACCCTATATTATATGTAAATATTTGATACAAATAGCGTTGTCCACTTGTCCGTAATCTAATTAGGCTAGCCTGACGCGTAAACTTAAAATCAAGAGATTAACTTGATAGCCTTGATTAGTCTTTTAAAGCCTACCCAATGATTTGCCGATTTGTCTTTTAATTATATTTGGATTATACATCATCACTTTGTGCCTTGACGTTAATCTTTGTTTTCTTCTTATTATTTAGCCGTAAGGCAACTTGCTTTAATCGGATTCTCAGCCCCAAGAGTGTTTTAAGTATTAAAGATTAAGGAATAATTAATTTTCATTAACTAATGTTAATTGAGGTTGAAGATCTTACCGGGTTAGATTTGTTCACAAACAAAAGACATAAAAAAGGTTGTCATTAAGCATTAAGAATGAATGCATAATGCTAATACTTCGGCGGCACAAATGGCATTATCTAGAAAAGACTGCACAGAAATTTTTAATTAATTTGTTTTCTTTATTCTTATTTAGTTGTGTTAGTCAAGGAGTCAAGGTATATATATATGGTATTTCAATCAAAATTCACTCCATAAAAATAACAACCATCCAAAATAGCAGTGATAAACTCCTTATAAGTTTGTTATTTTAAATATAAAAAAAGTAATTTAATTGGTAAAATTAATATTTACTCAACAATATTCTATTGAGATCCCGCTCTAAAGTTAAAGAGAAGATTGGAATAAGCTGTGAAATGTTTGATTATTCTTGCCCTAAAGTGGATTGAACATGATTTTCGTACCCAAATGTTATAAGTATGATTTTTAACAACATTTTCTTAGTTGAGGTTGTCACACAAGGTTTTTCTACTATGTGATTTACATCTCATGTGTTGTTTATAGAGTAAATACCCAAAATGGTCCCTCGACTATAGCTAAATTCACAAATTAGTCATCGACTTTCAATTTCAACCAATTAAGTCCTTAACTTTATAATTTTAACACAACTTGGTCCTCTGTCTATTTGACCATTTGTTGACTGTGGATTTTGAGGATATATATGTAATTTCATGGTCCATCGTCGGGGTTTTAAGGTTCCGATTGCATTTTCAGACCGCACTGTTACATTTGAATCCACTGCCGAAAGCAATCTACCAAATCCGGTCGCCTTTCTTCATCCTCCCTTTGAATTCAATGTAGTTGAGTTCGTACCAGTGCGAAGAAGGCGGTGTGTTTCCGAACCGGTGCAACGTCATCCTGGAGGCCTCCACGTGCTCCGACGAGAGCTAAAGGTTATTCTGGAGATCGTCGATCACGGTCAACAAATGGTCAAATAGATGGAGGACCAAATCGTGTCAAAATTGCAAAGTTAAGGACTTAATTGGTTGAAATTGAAAGTCAAGAACCAATTTGTGAATTTAGCTATAGTATGTGGACCATTTTAGGTATTTACTCTTGTTTATATGTTATTATAAAGGAACATGATTTACTTATTACACACCAACAACTAATGGTCATGAGTTACTCTCGTCACCCAAAAAATGATTAGAATAAGACTTGCCAACACCTTATCAGTTGAGCCCGTCGCACAAAACTAAGTCTCTTAACAATTTACTTCTCCGGTGTAATTTGTGACAGAAGCAGTGTTTACTAATATATGTACACTCTCATTTAATGATGTCAGATATTCCTCGCCACCCAAGAAGATTTGAATATGAGTATATGAGTTATATAGATTAAAATTTTAAATTAAGACAAAAGAAGAGCCAAGTAGCTAATTAATTAGGTGTGGCGTTTTCTTCTTGGTACACAGCTAACACAACAACGTGCATGAAAACCATGGACAAGGACAAGAAACACAAGTACACTAGATTCGACAAATACCCTTTTTTTGATGTTTTTGTTTTGATCCTAATTTCTAGGTTTCTTTTTTGTGTAATATATGCAAAGTTACGTTGTGGAGGGTTAGTTTAACGTTTAAGCAGAACGATGATGGGCTACAAGTCAAATCAATAGCATCAGCCCCAAGATCTCCTTCGAGCCTCAAAACACTCCGACTTAAGAATTTGTTTGTTATTATTGGAGACATCAAATTGGAATTTTCCACTCCTTAAGTCAAATGTTGTGCATTCAGTCCTAGATATATGACCTTGGTTATAGTAATGTGTTCTTCCTACACAATTATGAACCCATTATCTAATTCTATTTGAACACAATTATGAACCCATTATCTAATTCTGATACAAATAGGACATATATTTTCAGCGTGGTAGGAGATTGGGTAGTGCATGATTTTTTTTGGGTAAAAAAAAAAAAAAATTTACAGTCACTACTTAATGATGTGCATTAGGTAAATTATGTTCATATATAATAACCTGCGAACTACACATGAGAGATAAATTGCAGTTGGAAGACCATGTGCTACAAGCACGATCAAGAGAGTGTTGGCAAGAATAGAACTTGTGACCTTCAGATACAAGAATCATGTTTCATATACTTAACCACTTATTTGAGGACAATGGTAGAGCATGATTTTCATAATTAGATGGTCACAAGTCCAATTCTCATATCTGTATGGTGCATAATGTCTTAGGCGGATATCATTAGTGTTGGTGGATTAAAGCTACTTTTATGAGAATTGTTGGACATAAAAACTACTTTTATGAGAATTGTTGGACCTAATAGATGAGGGAATACTACCCGTCGTACAAAAGCTAACCCGAATAAGTCATACCCGAACATTTTGCTCACTTTGGTCAAAACTGGAGATCGGTTTCGTGACTGTATTGAGTTCGCTTGGGCTTCCCAACCTCCATATGGTTTGACTGACCCAAAGAAGCACAACGAGTGTTATAGGTCCGGATAATAGGTCTAATAAATGAGATCAAGAATATTCATGCACCTGGAGTCATCGACCTGAGCACCCAATTCAAAAACGATACGTGTATAATATATCGGAAGACCGACATATGTTCTTTTCAACCTTTATAAATACCCGAAGCATAGCGTCATAAAAGAGGGAGAGAAGAAGGCACTTATGTACATTGCAAGTATTTACCGACCATAATATTCACAATTTACACTATCATTAATAATCAAAACACCTACTCCGTATTTGTTAATGTTGTGATTAGACACAAGTACATTTATAATTTTTAAAATTGTGTAATTAATTGAATATTCATCACTTTTTTTTTGGGAATAATCACTTTTTTTTAATCATAGAATTTCCACTTAATTTCATCAAACATTGTTTGTTAATTTATTTAACCACGGAGCGTAAAGTCACGCGGTTATTCGTCACTGAATTCCAATGCTATGTGTAATTGAAATTTCACTTTTATTACTCCGTGCGCTGCTTTTCCTAGGTGCGTGCATCCAACACTTGTACATAATTAATTAATTAATTGTATGGGATAAATAAAATTAAAATACGGAATTGTATTAATGGGTTTTGCAATTGTAAAACAAGAATGTGATTTCGTACTTGAATTGGTACAGTACTAGACAAGTGGGCAATTAATAAACCCGTTTGTTTTAGGTGAACACAACCGGACCATGCGGGCCATGTTTCAAATTCGATGAATTAATGCGGTCTACATCGGTTCGGGCTTCGGGTCCCCAGCTCAACACTCGCCATCCACACTGGTATTTGGCTATGTCTGTTGAGTTATTGAGTCATCATAATTTATATCCTTCCAAATGTTCTGTCGAGTCGGGTTGTGAAGCCTTTGAGGTAATAGGATTGCTATTCCATAATGAATGGAATATGCAAGGAATAAAATATGAATTGTATTCAATTGTTTGGTTTGCGGAAGGAATAGATCGACTTTATGAATTATATTACAATGTTTGGTTGGTTTAAGTAATAGAATGAAATATATTTCAAAAGACATAAATACCCGTATAAAAATATGTGGTGGTGGTGGTGGCGGCGGTGGCGATGACGGTGGTGGTGGTGGTGCAGTAGCGGTGGTAGCAATGGCGGTGGTGGCGGCGGCGGCGATAGCAGTGGCGCCGATGGTGATGGTGGCAATGGCGGTGGTGGTGGGGTGGCGATGGTGGGGTCGTGGTGGTGGAGACGGCAACAGTGGTGTCGGTGGTAGCAATGGTAGGATATTTTCGATATTATAGTACTAAAGCTATTCCCAAATACTTGAGAATAGCTAATACCGGGGGGGGGGGGGGGGGGGGGGGGGGGGTGTCCCTAGGAATGGCTATTCCCCCTGCAAAGGGAATAGCTCATTCCCAGGAACGCTATTCCCATGAATAAAATGACAAAACAAACAATGGAATAGGGCTATTCCCGAGAATGGTATTCCATTCCTGACCTATTCCATGAACCAAATACGCCATTAAGGAGAAGAGTTAGTTTTTCTCCCCCTAAATAAAGGTATGTTTAAATTTTATTTCTTAAATTATGGTAGCTTTAAATTTGTTTCCTAAACTATAAGATTTTTTGTCATGTTAAGATTTTGTCATACGTCTGATTTGAAATTGTTATCATCATATTACAGTCTATGCTATGTCATACACATGTAATATCATATTTTTTTAAAAAAATACTATTAATGATAATTGAACTTTGGTTGTTTAAATAATACGGAGTAATTTAAAATTTTAACCATTATACCACAATACTAATTTGTTACGGTCGGTGACGAAGTGTAAATAAGTTTAAATTATCATATTTCGGTAAAATTTAAAAGCACATTTTTTTTGGTAGGGAATGGTACTAACTCTATTACAATGTAGTCTGCTCATATATTTTCTCAACCTACTAAGGCTCGAACTCACAACTTTCTAAATGGAAGTCCAATTTAAATACCATTAGACCACGTAATATAATTTTGGTATTTAAAAGCATCTTAATTTAGGAAGAAACTCTTTATTATAATACAATGGCACTGGCAGCAATCATGTCCCACTAACACATGTCTCCGGACGTGATACTAATGTGGTTGGAAGTGTTTGATAACATAGTAGTTTATCAATTAATTTTAGTTTATTTGATCACTATTCATTATTTGATTTGATTAAATAATTAATATAAATATTTAATTATTTTTTTTAACAACTTTTTCTTTAAAATATTAAAATGCAAAAAGCTATTCAAAATAATTTTTTCGATCAGTTTTTTGAGAAAGTTAGTTTGCATATAATAAATTATCAAGTAATATCTGATTTACAAAATATCTCTCTACAATTAGCTAATATTATCAACTAGTTAAACTCACTAACCCAATCATCTAACAGTTATTTATTAAACACCTCATTTATCTTGTGCAGTTTTGTATTTGAGAAGGGATCGAGTTTTCATTAAAATCATTTGCTATATAACATGTCAGTATATTATTCGTATTTGATATTTGATTAATAAATAGATTATTTTTTTTTAACATGATGTGGGTCGATGAATTCATAATAACCCATGAATACAAAAAAAAAGTTCTATTATTATATCATATCATATAGTATAAAAAAATTTGGTAAATAATTGTGATCCCGTAGCTTTATGTGTTGAGAAATTAAACCACAATGACGTAGAGAGTAGAAGACAAAACCACCTTTTCCTTTATTAAACTTTCATCCCCGCGTATCTTGATATTCTAAAAAACGAACCACTTTTTTTCTTTATTCTTTTTCGTTTTACTCCTTTTGTGGTTAAACCACACTTTTCCTTTCACTTTATTGGACCATGTCTTGACCACTTTTTAACCATTTCTTAATTAAAGATTTTGGAGTGTTCATCGCTTTGATTCTTTTAATGAAATTAATTTGTGTGATTTGTACTCATGTTTTTACATATATTTATAATGAAATGTTAGTTGTCTTATGGAGATTGAGTTTAGATAGGGGACATTAAGATACTAATACACGCTTGGAAGGAATGTATGGTCTATATAACTAGGATTTGGTGTTTTAATTCTATATAATTTCCTTCTTGTATAGTTGTGTGTGTATATATGCATACATAGAGCAAATAGAATATCACATGCGTGGTAGGGTTGACTATAAACTTTTTAGAGCATCCATTCATTGTTTTTAGTATTACTGACAATTAAAATGTAGTACTGTTCATCTATACTTTTTCAACCTATTGAAGCATAAAGAGTCAACACTATCTCCATTGAGGCTCGATCTCATGATCTTCTATATGGGAGAGTCACTATATGCCATCTGAACACAAGGTTACACCAATATAACGACAAATTATACCATGGACCAGGGTCTACCTTACATTGTAGACCATGGTCTAAAAATAACTTTTAAATTTTGTATCTATAATTGACACATTCTGTACCTGCAATTGATAGTTTCTGTACCTGTAGCTATCATATTATGTGTCAGCAATTATCATGTCATATTTTGTATCTATAGTTAACACATTCTATACCCACAGTTGATAGTTTCGTACCCCTATAGCTATCATATTATGTGTCTACAATTATCAAGTTATTTATTTATATGTACAGAAACTGTTAACGGTAGGTATATAATGTGTTAACTGAAGGTACATAATTTTTATATCAAGCTTCATAATGCAATATGAACTCTGGTTGATGGTATAATAATTGCGATATAACAATTGGAACAGTTCAAAGTGGGCTATGAAGGGAGACTACTTTTGTTTTGCTTTGTAATTAGTAGTTTAATTAATTGTATCATTATTCCCCTTTCATTTGTTTTGAGCCTTTTTAGCACCTAATATGGGTACCCATGCTATAACAAGCAAAATGATTATGGAACCACTAGAGAATATAAACACTGAAGTTGTTAGCTATTGATTCATTATTAGGTTAAAAATGGAAATGTGATGGAGATTTCCCAAAAAAAAAAAATAATAATAAAAAATCCAACTCATAAAAATTGAAAAATTCTCATGCATGTGGCGACTCGACACTCGAAAACTCGCGACTCGCGAGTGGCCATTATATTTCATCATGGTTATTAGTTATTACTATGACTGAACAACCCCAAGTCACCCTTTTGCACGTAGAGACTAGACCTCAAGTACATAATTAATTTTAATTAAACCTATATTAGTTCTAACAAAACCACCATACTAATAAAGTTTATCATATCTGAATGGGTCGAATTCGATCTTTACCGACACCTTTTTAGTCCAATCTATCGCACAAAGGGGTGTTTCGTAAATAGCTGTTAGCTTATTGGTTTGGAGAATTTGACTAGTTGATAGCATTAGCTGATTGTAAAAAGATGTTTGATTAATTAGTTGTTAGCTGAAAGCTTATTACATGCAAAATGATTTTATCAAAAAACTAATCGAAAAATCTGTTTTAAGCAGTTTTTTGAATTCTAGCATTTTGGAGCAATAAGTTGTTACAAAAACTAATTAATCAAACACTTATATTGGTTGTTTAACCAAGTCAAACAAACCAAAATTGGCCACTGTGTTACCAAATAGGACCAAGGTCTTTTTGGTGTGATATACCTCTTATATATGTGATTTGAGCACCATTAACCTATTATACAAGTGAAAACCTATCGAATATGGATAAGTGAAATGCTAATGCAACTGTAATGTAATAGAGCTAGTAGCATTCAAAAAAAAAAAAAAAAAAAAAAAGTAATGTCAGAAGTTGGACTATTGTAAATGTATGTCGTGTTAAAGAGTTTATTACAAGATCACAATAATTTAATAAAAAAAATAAAAAAACTAGATGCTTTGCAGATCTTTTATAGTATAATTGTGTGAGACCTACGTGCTATATACTATATAGTGTATATATACCACTCGTGTACACGACCCCTTCGCATGGGCTAAAAGACATTTTTTCTTAGTAGGGTTTGCACATGCGAAAGAGAATTCAAATATTACAAAACAAATGTTCATTAAATATATATTAATAATTCCATACAAATATACAAACAACAAAAGACATGGGTCACAGAGTCCCATAATATATTTTTTAAAAAATAATAAAAATGACAGTAATTAAAAGAAGATACTAGTACTAGGCTTTCTTTGCCTTAACCTCTTGTCTTTAATTCTTTTTATTGTTATGGGGACACTAAACACATTAAATGCAAAGTTTAAAGATGAGAACAGACAAATCAGAGTTGCAAGGTGTTGTTCTTGACTCCATTTTTAGCGGTTTGAATTGCAGATTAAGTCAGGCTAATCTGACGCTCATGTTTTCATGGACGGACTGTACATACAATGTATCATATCAACAAGCTAATTAAGATTCCTATAATATATAGTGTTGTGTAAAGAGAGGACCATAAGTCTGAATTATTGCTTCACATTAATTTATATATGCCTGAATTTGTAACACATGCTCGCTATGTATGCAAATACTATATAAGATCCGGTCGGTGTTACATGCGTTGTTACAATATTATGTAGGTTAGTGTGGGTAGGTTGTTAATTATATATATATAGGAGTGCGTCAGGTGCGAATTGTCTGTCCAGGAAAAAAATGAGAACGCATGACATTTGTCTATGTGTTTAGATCTAACGGATGATAAACATCGATTTTTTAAAAAAAAAACACAGTGACATTTTCGTAAATAATTAAATATTGAAGTGCAAGTAAAATGTATTACAAGTGCAAGTAGCAGTTTCAGGTAGTGCACCTAAGTGCAAGTAAAATGTATTACAAGTGCAAGTAGCAGTTTCAGGTAGTGCACCTAAGTGCAAGTAAAATGTATTACAAGTGCAACTAAAATTTACACTGAGCATCGATACTAAGTGCACCTAGGTGCACGAATGTTAACAAGGTAAAATTACTTGCACTTGTAAGTGATTTTACTTGCAAATGTCCACTATCTACTTGCACTTATAACACATTTACTAACACCAAAGTTTGAGTTATTTACAAAAATACCACAGTGTTATTTTTTAAAAATTACATCTGATTCGTTGATCTGGACACGTAGACGGCTGTTATGTGTTCTGATTTCTCTCCTGGGCGCTGGTTCGCATTAGAGCGTGCCCATATATATATATATACACACACACACACACACACACACACACACATAATCAAATACAGATAGGCTAAATCATGCATCATTAGGTATGCATAAATGCACCACAACGTGTTCAGAAATGTACTAGAGTGAAATGCATCGCACCTTGATACATTTTTAAACACGATTGGATGCTTTATAAATTAAGTAATTTCATACCATTTTGCATATTCAAAATAAAAATAATAATAAGAACCTTAAAGGATATCTTTAAAAATTTCTTGAAAGGGTATGTTTATCTTGTTAGCAAAAGTCTATTATATAGAATACATTAAAGAAAAAAATAAAGAGAGCAAAAATTGAGAAATGATGTAGGTGTGTGTAGTAGGAACTGAAGCTCATATTTATGGAAGAGAGCAGAGCAGACCTATTTGTTACCCTAACCTATTTGTTAGCCTTTGCAGTTTTCTGCAGCTCTACTCCTTTTATTTTGTGCCAAAATTAAATGTATGCCCTCTTTTTTATTACCATTTTTTAAAAAATAAAATAAAATCGAGTTATAATGTATGTATTCCCGTTTCACCTTATACTTTTTGACAGTGTTACAAAAATCACGTCTAGTTTCAATTAATCGACGTTTAGGGGGTCGGTCTCCTAGGCACCTTAAGCGGTTCCCAGACGTCTAGCGATTTTTTCAATATTCTTTTTTAATATATTTTTTTTTTTCTTTTTATCTAATTAATGCAGATCGCGTAATGAGAGTATATATTTTCCAGAATACAGCTATTACAAGTATATTGTGAACATAAATGGAGTAAGAGCTACCATGAGCTGTTGGTTTTTGGGTGTATTTAAGAAGAGCCACAATTTTTGTTGGCAGATTTCATGTATCATAATGCTATTATGTTTGAAGTCTAAACTATGTAGTACACAAGAATTGTTCCTGCCTGCCTGCCTGCCTGCCTGCCTGTTCCCTTAATATTAACTCATTCTGGTAGGAATATAATTATGGAATTAATTATAATTATTAATAATTAATGGATTTCTACTTCTAGTACATAATAGTAAATAAATTATTTATTACTCCGTATAATTCTACCTAACACAAAAAATGTGAATTCAGTCAAATTACTGACATTGATGTTCTTGCAACTTGAAAGTGGTAGTCTGGTAGAAAATTATTCTGTGGACCCAGGTCCACCTTGTAATGTTGATCTGGGTCTAAAGATTCATAATTTACATACTAAGGGGGTGTTTAGTTGGCATGAATTGCGTTGGAATTGAATTGCAATTCAATGAAATGATAAACTACATTGTTTGGTTGGAGGGAATTGCAATTCCATGGAATTACAATTCCCTCAATTCATTGAATTGCAATTCATAGGGTTCATAGCCCCCCCCCCCCCCTCCCCCTCCCCCTCCCCCTCCCCCTATGAATTGCAATTCAATGAATTCATGCAAAAGGAAAGGGAATGAAAAGACATATTTGTCCTTGAATGTTATTATTAATATTATTACACAAAGGGTATTTTAGTCTTTATATCACTTCTCCCATTTTCATTATTCACCCCTACCAAACAATGTAATTGTAATTCCTACTTTATTCCTACATTATTCTTTTCCCACCAAATTACAATTCCTTTCCCCCTTAATTCCTTCCTTCCAACCAAACACCCCGTAAATGTTTACAATTTAAGTTTTAAAAATTCTACAATTTGCTATAACTATGTATTGTATTCACAAATTTTAAAAACTTAGAAATAAAATCTATATTTTAGATGTTCACAATTCTAATACTATAAATACATAATTTAGGACCAAGGTCCACCTTGCAAGGTGGACCTAGTCCATGATATAACAACTAGATTTGCCCAGTTGTTATATTATAGACCGTGGTGCATAATCGATTATGCACCGCGGCCCATATACGGCGCCGTTTCTTTAAGTAAAGAAACGGCCCGCCGTTAGAGTTAACGGAGTCTGTTTGTTTGGTATATTAAACACCAACTGACACTACAGTATATCCAAACCGACACTGCAGTTATATCAAAATGATACTGTAGTTATAGTGAAATGAAACTGCAGTGTATATAAACTGAAACTGAATAACATTTCACATATTTGAGTCTATATTGTACAATGAAGCTGTAATTATATCAAAATGATCATGTAGTTGTGTTTTAATAAAATTATAGTGTATATAAAATAAAATTAAATAACATTTTCACATATTTGAGTCTATAAATATCGAATGAAACTATAGTTATATCGAAATGAAACTGTAGTTGTGTTCAACTGAAACTGCAGTGTATACAAAATGACACTGAATAACAGAGTTACTTTTTGCAAAACAGTGCGAAACGGCAAAAATAAACACTGTTAATTTTCATTTAAAAAAAAGACGCGCGGTGCATAATATAATTTGCCAGATTTGCCATTTTGGGCTTTCATGTACTTATCAGATTCAAATGGAATTTAATTGGGCTGAAAGAAGTTGGGGTTATATTTGGGTTCGGCCTTTCATAAAGCATTTGGGCATTAATCCCCCGTGTCCAGCAGTCCAGCCTGGCAGTTGTCAATCGTTATGCTGTGGAATCGTGTCCACCTTGCAAGGTGGAAACGGTTTGAAACGACGCTATTTTCATGTGATTGAGTAACAGTGTTGTTAGTGGCACCGTTATCTTTCATAATTTCTATATTTTAGATTCATAATTTCTATATCGTAGATTCATAATTTCTATATTGTAGATTCATAATTTCTATACAGTGAATTCATTATTTCTAAGCCGTAAATTCATAATTTAAATACAGTAGAATCATAATTTCTATACTGCAGGTTCATAATATCTATATTGTAGATTCATAATTTCTGTACTGTAGATTCATAAAATCTAAACTGTATAGTTATCAAATAATGAACATATAGTTATGTGATTTGTGAATATAGAGTTTAACAATTGGGAATATGAACATCGAAAATTACGAACATATAGCTCTAGAATTATGAACATATGTTTATAAAATTATGAACATGTAGCTCTATCACATGTGCACAAACCTAGTACTCTAGATTCATAATTTCTATACCGTAGATTCATAATTTAAATAGCGTAGATTCACAATTTCTACTGAGTGTATTTAATGACTCCTGGGTGATGACCCTGTTTGGTAACATAATTAGTTTTTTGTAACATTTTATTACTCCAAAATGCTAAAATTCAAAAAGTTGTTCAAAACAGTTTTTTCAATCAACTTTTTGAGAAAGCCATTTTGAATGTAATCACTTATCAGCTAACAGTTAATTTACGAAATATTTTTCTACAATCAGCTAATACTATCATTTAGTCAAATCTACTAACCTAACTAGCTAACACTTATTTATCAAACACTCTGATGCCGTATCAATTATGCTATGGTGAGAGCTCTACGCATAGAGAAATAGTGACATTTAATGCCATCAAACTTGGGTTTTTGCAATCGTTATGCTATGGATCCGTATCCAGCATGCATTGTGGACACGGTAACAGTGCCGTTAGTCGCACCGTTATTTTCCATTTTTTTTAAAAAATTTCAGACCACTTCTTTATAGGAGTATATGTTCATAATTTTATCACTATATGTTCATAATTGTAAGTTCATAATGTCAGAGTTCTGTGTTCATAATTCCATAACTGTACATTCATACTTCCATAATTGTACATTCATAATTCCGTAACTGTACATTCATAATTCAATAACTGTAAATTCATAATTTTCGAAGCTCTATATTCATAATTTTATCACTATATGTTCATATTGTAAGTTCATAATGTCAGAGCTCTGTGTTTATAATTCCATAACTGTACAATCATAATTCCATAACTGTACATTCATAATTCTATAACTGTACATTCATAATTCCATAACTCTACATTCATAATTCCATAACTGTACATTCATAATTTTTGAAGCTCTATGTTCACAATTTTAGAGCTCTATGTTCATAATTTTATCACTATATGTTCATAATTGTAAGTTCATAATGTTAGAGCTCTGTGTTCATAATTCCATAATTTACATTCATAATTTCGTAACTGTAAATTCATAATGTCATAACTGTATATTCATAATGCCACAAACGAATAACGTCGTTAACGGCGAGACAAAAGCAACTTTTTTTAAAAAAAAAAACTAGAATGCCGCGTTTTCCTTGAAAACGACGTCGTTTTGGACTCGTGTCCACAATGCACTGTGGACACGAGTACACAACATAATTTGCAGGGTTTTTGGGTATGGGCTACTTCGCTTGGACTTGGTAATTTTTGTTGAGTTAATTACTAAAATAGCTCATTGACTATAGCGAAATTACCAATTTAATCCTCGACTGTTTTTTTTTACTAATTAAGTCCCTCAACTTTAAAAATTTTAATCAATTTTGTCCTCCGTTAGTTTTGCCGTTAGACTCCGTTAACTTGTGACTAAATTGATAATTTTGTTATATTCAATGGACCATTTCAGTAATTAACTTTAAGGGTGTCAAATCGGTTCTGTCGAACCGAACCGAACCGAACCATCCCGAACATCGGAACATTGTAATAATTAACAGTGTAGTTAGTGGCACCGTTATCTTTCATAATTTCTATACTGTAGATTCATAATTTCTATATCGTATATTCATAATTTCTATATTGTATATTCATAATTTCTATACACAGATTCATTATTTCTAAACCGTAAATTCATAATTTAAATACAGTAGAATCATAATTTCTATATTGCAGATTCATAATATCTGTACTGTAGATTCATAATTTCTGTACTATAGATTCATAATTTCTAAACTGTATAGTTATCAAATTATGAACATATAGTTATGTGATTTGTAAATATAGAGTTTAACAACTGGGAATATGAACATCGAAAACTACGAACAAATAGCTCTAGAATTATGAACATATGTTTATAAAATTATGAACATGTAGCTCTATCACATGTTCACAAACTTAATACTGTAGATTCATAATTTCTATACCGTAGATTCATAATTTAAATAGAGTAGATTCATAATTTCTACTGAGTGTATTTAATGACTCCTGGGTGATGACCCTGTTTGGTAACATAATTAGTTTTTTGTAACATTTTATTACTCCAAAATGCTAAAATTAAAAAAATTGTTCAAAACAGCTTTTTCGATCAACTTTTTGTGAAAGTAATTTTGAGTGTAATCACTTATCAGCTAACAGTTAATTTACGAAATATTTTTCTACAATCAGCTAATACTATCATTTAGTCAAATCTACTAACCTAACTAGCTAACACTTATTTATCAAACACTCCGATACCTTATCAATTATGCTATGGTGACACCCACATGGGTAGCTCAATTGGTCACAGAGGTGAAACTTTGATAGAATGACCAGGGATCGAGCCTCACCAGCAGTAGTGTGGGAGAAACCTCTCAAAGTGAAGGGGGTTCTTTTTGCGCAGGCGGTGAGCACGGTCTAGCCTCAGTGGTTCATTTTGGGGTTCTTCCTTTTGGAAGAATTATGCTATGGTGACAGCTCTACGCATAGAGAAATAGTGACATTTAATGCCATCAAATAAATGTCCATCAAACTTGGGTTTTTGCAATCGTTATGCTATGGATCTGTGTCCAGCATGCATTGTGGACACGGTAACAGTGGCACCGTTATCTTTTTTTTTTTTTTTTTTTTTTTTTTTTTTTTTTTTTTTTTAATTTTAGACCACTTCGTTATAGAAGTATATGTTCATAATTTTATCACTATATGTTCATAATTGTAAGTTCATAATGTCAGGGTTCTGTGTTTATAATTCCATAATTGTACATTCATACTTCCATAACTGTACATTCATAATTCCGTAACTGTACATTTATAATTCAATAACTGTAAATTCATAATTTTCGAAGCTCTATGTTCACAATTTTAGAGTTCTATGTTCATAATTTTATCACTATATGTTCATATTGTAAGTTCATAATGTCTGAGCTCTGTATTCATAATTCCATAACTGTACAATCATAATTCCATAACTGTACATTCATAATTCTATAACTGTACATTCATAATTCCATAACTGTACATTCATAATTTTTGAAGCTCTATGTTCACAATTTTAGAGCTCTATGTTCATAATTTTATCACTATATGTTCATAATGTCAGAGCTATGTGTTCATAATATTAGAGCTATGTGTTCATAATTCCATAACTTACAGTCATAATTTCGTAACTGTAAATTCATAATTCCATAACTGCACATTCATAATTCCACAAACGAATAACGTCGTTAACGGCGAGACAAAAGTAACTTAAAAAAAAAAAAAAAAAAAAAAAAAAAAAAAAAACTAGAATGTCGCGTTTTCCCTGAAAACGACGTCGTTTTGGACTCGTGTCCACAATGCACTGTGAACACAAGTCCACAACATAATTTGCGGGGTTTTTGGGTATGGGCCACTTCGCTTGGACTAGGTAATTTTTGTTGAGTTAATTATTAAAATAGTCCATTGACTATAACGAAATTACTAATTTGACCCTCGACTATTTTTTTTGACTAATTAAGTCCCTCAACTTTAAAAATTTTAACCAATTTTGTCCTCTGTTAATTTTTTCGTTAGACTCCGTTAACTTGTAACTAAATTGATAATTTTGCTATATTCAAGGGATCATTTCAATAATTAACTTTAAGGGTGGCAAATCGGTTCGGTTGAATCGAACCGAACCGAACCATACCGAACATTGTAATAATTAACCATACAGAACGATTCAGTTAAAAGCCGAAAGAAAATACCGTTTGATTTTATTAAAAATAATAATAATAATAATAATAATAATAATAATAATAATAAAGAAGTAAATCTAAATCCTTTGATGCCTCCTTTACCATTCAACTGAACCGTACTATTATTATTATTATTATTATTATTATTATTATTATTATTATTAAACAAAATCAAATTGTATTTCCTATCAATTTTAACCGAATCGTTCGATACGGTTAATTACTTTAATGTTCGGTACGGTTTAGTTCAGAAAAACCAAACCGAATTATCCACACTGAAATGGTCCTTTGACTATAAAAAAAAAAATTACCAATTTGGTCCCAAGTTAACGGAAGTCTAACGGCAAAACTAATGGAGGACCAAATTGGTTGAGATTTTTAAAGTTGAAGACTTAATTGGTCAAAAAAAATAGTTGAGGACCAAATTGGTAATTTCACTATAGTCAAGTGACCATTTTGATAATTAACTCTTTTTGTTGGATTGGGTTAATTTGACTATCTACATTCTTAATATTTCATCCATGCTGCCTTGTAAGGCAAATTATTGTGTGGACCATGGTCCACATAATTGTGTGGATCATGAATATCAAGTACATTTTTAATATATTAAAAGTGTATTGTTTTTGTACTGAAAGTATATTATTTTTGTACTGAAAGTACATTATATAAAATAACGTACCCTTAGAGCATCCACATCAGTTGGGGAGATTTGGGGAATAATGTAAGAGTGATTAGGAAAGATAATGTGGGAGGAGAGAGATAAAAAAAAATCAAAAAAAATTAAAATATAAAAAAAAAACTAATGAAATCAGACGTGTCAGGCGCGCCGACTAGCGAGCCTGACGCGTCTCCGGGCGCGCCTGGCGCGACCTTCCTCTTGGACTGCGCGATACGCGCAGTCCGTGCGTTGCTCTATTTTTTTCTTCTTCCATTCTCCCACTCTTTGCAGGAGAATTAATTTTGTATTTTTTCTTCTCCACATTGGTTATTATCTTCAACATGAGAGAATTCAACTTACATTATCCCCATATTATGCATTGATGTGGTTGCTCTTAGGGATGTCAATTGAACCCGCACCCGACGGGGAACCCGATTCCCCGCCCCTACAGGGACGGGGATGGGGACAGAAATAGGGAACAGGGATGAGGATGGGGACAATTTTGAATTCCCCGTTGGGGACGGGGGCGGGGATGGGGAGTACTCTCCCCGCCCCGCCCCGTCCCCGATATATATATATATATATATATATATATATATATATATATATATATATATATATATATATATATATATATATATATATATATATATATATATATATATCCGGATCAGGTGAGGATCTAATCTTAGGTGAGGACGTGATGACTAATCTTGTGCGTTTGTTTTTTTATTTGGATGGTCCAGATTTGAGTTCTTGAGATGACATGGATTGATTTTTTTTGTTAAAGTGGGATAATAGTGTCTTTTTTTTTTTTTAAAGTGTGAACGCATGTATAATTCTTGGCCAAATTGGTTTCCTATTTTCTTGGATCAATCACCGTTGCAATTTGGAGCTGCGATTTCTTAATCATTGATTGAGTGTTCGCCCATGCAAACTAATCAGTATTTTTTATTTTTTTTCGCTTGTTCTTTTGAGTATAATATTGTCTATATTTGGATTGTCGTGTATATGTATAAATGCCTGGGTAGTACGATTGTGCATTCATGTGTGCTGATTGTGCAACCTAGTGTTGTAAGTTGTGCACTATAGGCTAGGGAGTTGTGCATTATAGCACATAGTTCAATGCATCGTAGAACATTGGATGTTCACTGTATGATTTTTTGGCAGGGTTTGAATGCACAACAATGAAGTTATTGATGCACAACACTCAGTATAGGAATGCATAACATTTTGTATAAGAATGCACATCTTTTAATAAGACTAATTTACCCTAAATTTAATATTTTAATATTTTAAAGGGATTTGTTTTCTTAATCCGTGTGATTTGTTTCTTTTTATCTCAATCATACATCATTCTGATTTAATGGTCTAGATTAGTCCTCACGTCCTCACCTAAGATTAGGTCCTCACCTGATCCGGACCCTATATATATATATATATATATATATATATATATATATATATATATATATATATATATATATATATATATATATATATATATATATATATATTGCTATACAACACACAAAAATATAGTACTTTGTATACAATATATATAATTTTAGAAGTATTCTTGTCTTTGTATGTCATGCATATTTAAATAAAATGTTTAATTGTAAAATATTGAATACAACTTTGAGTTGGGGATGAATATATATGCGTTATTTATTTAAATGTTTTATAATGTTTAATTTTAATTTTTTTTTATAACTTATTAACGGGGGTGGGAATTCCCCGTCCCCGAATAATCCCCGTGGGGATGGGGATGGGGGGAATTTTTCATTCCCTGGCGGGGATGGGGATGGGGACGAGGAATGAGAAGAAAGTTGGGGACGGGGATGGGGGATGTCCCCCGCCCCCACCCCGCCCCGTTGACATCCCTAGTCGCTCTTAGTATATTAAAAAAGTACTTTAAAAAATGTACCTTACCGTGTCCAATCATTATTATGTGGGTCACAAATAAAAAGTACATTATTTGTATATATAAAGTATATTATTTGAAAATATATTATTTTGTATACTATCAAATAATGTACCTTTAGTATACAAATAATGTATTTTTAGTATATTAAAATTGTATGTTATATTCTGAAAAAGTATATTATTTAAATACTGGAAGTATATTATTTTATATAATGTATATTCAGTACACAAATAATGTATTTTTAATATATTAAAAATATATTTTTTTTTATGAATAACACAACACTGTTTGGATCATGGTTCACAAAAATTTGTCGTTTTATAAATAATAGACTTGACTTTTAATCTTATAGACATTAATAGAGTTTTTTCCCAAAATGGTCCCTCGACTATTGCTCATTCTCAATTTTGCATTTCGACTTTTAATTGCACCCAATGTGGTCCCTTGACTTTTAAAAACTCCTCCAAATTGGTCCTCCGTTAGAAATTCCGTCTATTGAGTGTTAAAATGAAGGGCATTTTCGTCCATTTACCTATTATATGCCTAATATACTCTGAAAAATAGTCAAGGAACCATTTTGGGAATAGTCGAGGGATTATTTTGAGAAAAACTCATTTATTTATTTCATTTTTGTTTATTTCCATTTTTGTAAGACTATCAAATTAGAGTTTCTATACATTTTTTTTTACAAATATAAATAGTTAAAATCTACAATCAAACCTCAAAATTTTAAACTTTCTATACAAATTTGTTCCTTCTGTCTAAACATACAAACTTTTCCTCTAATCCTATCAAGTTTTACAATAAGTTCCGTAAATTTCAAAAATATAATACTCATATACTTTTTATGTTCACACACACACACACACACACACACACTAAAACTTCAATAGACAATCAATCACTATGTATCATATTAAATATTACTTTTACCATTAAAAATAACATTACTATTTTTATTAGTTTAGATACCCAAAATGTACTCTTCACTTCTCGGTCACTATGGCTATCAATTGTATGTCTTAAAGGACAAGTAAAATAAACCAAATGCAAAAATAATTAGCACAAAACAAACAATTCTAAACCTAAAGTCTCATCATTTACCAATATTACAAGTTTGTGTCATTTTGAAGTTTGTTTGTATTTTATATATGAATGTTAATAAACTTAAATTTGAAATTTAAACTTGTTTACCAAAGTACGTAAAAAAATAATAAATTTATTTTAACTATAAAAGTAATATTTAATGTAATACATAGTGATTAATTGTCTTTTGAAGTTTTAATATGATTATATGATTATATATATATATATATATATATATATATATATATATATATATATATATATATATATATATGTATATGAACATAAAAAGATAAAAATAAAAAGTATATGAGTATTTATGAATGTTACGAAATTTATTGTAAAACTTGACAGGGATAGGGAAAAAATTTGTACGTTTAGACAAAAGGAAAAAATTTGTACGTTTAGACAAAAGGAAAAAAATTGTAGAGAACATTTAAAATTTTGAGATTTGATTGTGGATTTTAACTATTTATATTTGTAAGAAAAAAAAATGTAAAAGAAATTCTAATTTGATAGTGTTAAAAAATTGAAATAAATAAATGAGTTTTTCTCAAAATGATCCCTCGACTATTCCCAAAATGGTCCTTCGACTATTTTTCAGAGTATATTAGGCATATAATATGTGAATGGAGGAAAATGCCCTTCATTTTAACACTCAATAGATGGAATTTCTAACAGAGGACCAATTTGAGGGAGTTTTTAAAAGTCAAGGGACCACATTGGATGCAATTAAAAGTCGAAATGTAAAATTGAGAATAAGCGATAGCCGAGGAACCATTTTGAGAAAAAACTCACATTAATATACAAAAGAAAAATGAAAACAAAAAAGAAAATTTTCATTTTTGATCTCAAAGTACTTATTCACCATTTTTTTTGGTCAAAAAAGAAAAAAGTACTTAGTCACCTACTCACCTTTGTATCTATAGTTTTTAATTGCTTGCCTCCATCAATCAATCGTTATACCGTGCACCAGGGCACACATTGCTATGTGCGCCCCGCGCATCTCAAAACGACATCATTTTGTTAATTTCAGGTATTAAATTTTGTGCATTCTATTATGTAATTCTGTACATTCGAAATATGAAAATTTTCAGTTATAAAATTCTGTGTTTCCAAGTATAAAATTTTGTGTTTTCAGGTATAAAATTCTGTACATTCTATTATATAACTCTATACATTCGAAACATGTATTTTTTTTAAAAGAGTTAAGAGTTTATGTGTATTATGTTAAGAATTTATGTATATTATGTATTATGTTAGATTATGTGTATTATCCTTTCAAAAAAGATTACGTGTATTCAGTTATAAAATTCTGTGTTTTCAAGTATAAAATTCTGTGTATTCTATTATATAATTCTGTACATTCAAAACATAAATTTGTTTTAAGGAATTAACAGCAGACACGCGAAAAGGTACAAAATGACGTCGTTTTGGGCCAGGACGCACAGTGCATTGTGCGCCATGGTGCACGGTATAATTTGCCTCCATCAATGGTTCCCTAACATATATTATTTGCCTATGAGGTTAATGCTTTCATGGATCATGATCGAGCTTATAGTCTAAGAAAAAATTGTAATTTATGCCCCTCACAAATATATCATTTATTTATGTCACTTTTAAATTATTAGTGGTTTAAATATTACCTATCAATTTTTAAAACGTGACATATATTACCCGGAGCAAACGTGCCATAAAAGTAAAATAACATAGCACAATTGCATACTATACTTACAAAAGTCAACACCCAAAAACCAAATCCATTAGTAGGACCCAAAAATGCAATTTCCAAAAAAAAAAAAGAAAGTGAAGATGCATATCATAGCTTAACAAGTCCATCTCTGCAATTACTGTACTGTGATCATCAGATTATTACAAAGAAGAATCCCCGGACTCCACTGAGATAGTGAATATACATTTAAACACCGCTGGAATCAGATTAAAATTAAAGCTAGATGGCAACAATGTGGGACATGAATCACTTCAACTTCTTCATTCAATTCTGCAGATTCTAAGAGCATTCCTGCTCAATCGAGGATGGTGACAGCCTCGATGCGCCATTTTCACAAGATCTCCGGTTCTCCAAATGATCGTTCCTCCTCACGCCTTCGATCATTTTAACAACTTCTGGCATTTTGGGTCTCTGATCCGGCATCCTGACCACACACGACAGAGCAATCTGCAACATCTCCACCATCTCTTCCTCTATGTCTGGGATCTTCAGCAGCTTCACATCAAACACTTCAGCAGTCCACTCCTCCCGGACCACCGAGTGCACCCACCGCACCAGGTGGATGATCTCGTCCCCGCTCGTGGTGTGGACGGGGGATTTCCCGGTCAGGAGCTCGAGCAACAGCACTCCAAAGCTGTAGACGTCCGAAGGGTGTGCTGCTTTTCGCGTGTCCACCACTTCTGGGGCTCGGTACCCAGCAGCACGAGCTACTGGCGGAGCCAACGAGCTCATTATTGCTGACAGACCCACATCGGATACGCACCCGTATTGCTTTGAGTTCAGAAAGATGTTCGAGGACTTGATGTTCCCGTGAACTAGCTTCCCACCCGCCTCACCATGGACTCGGGCTATACCCCTCGCTGCACCAATCGCTATTCTTAGCCGTGTTTCCCAATCCAAAGGCCCCCTACTTTCCCCCGTTTTACCTGCACAGTTAAGGGGGTACTTTTAGTCTCTAAAGGGACCATAGTCTCTCTTTTTATCAGGTGACGCGGAGATTCGAACCCATAACCTTTGGTATGACTTTGATATCAAATTGAAGCATGTACTCTATCTCAATTAAAAGTCTAAGCTGATTATTGGATTGCACATTAATGGGTAATTGCTCAACAGAGAACACAGCTGCTAAAAATATTAAAGAACAAGAAGGCTGCAACATCATGGATCGAGAAAAGGTTAAGAAAACAGGAACACGGGAAATTATTGGCTGGTTTTTTCGTTTTTGCAGTTCATGGAACCTAAATCAAATGGATGGAATAGCATAAAGGCAAGGAATGAGAGGAAGGTGTCAATACATTAGGTGATGGAATGTACAGACAAACATAAACCTATTTATCTTCACAGGAAATTTATCCTTGTCCCAACATATATGCTCGATCACATGTTTGAACAACCCACTTCATTATTACATTCTACTTTCTAGGACCAAATACCTACCCAAAACTGGAAAAGGACCTCCCATCTCACTTGTAGCAAAAGGCATATATGTCCAATTGGTTAGGTCTTCCCTTTAAACGAATTGTCAGGCAAAATGGAATTTCTTCTTCCTCTAAATCCAATTTCATAAACATAACATAGTATACACCGATTTCATATTTGAACAAATTAAATAAATAGCTTTGGTACTGCATATTTTAATGTGTGAAACTAAAATTACTGAGGTCGAGTAAAGCGAGCATACCATGGAGCATTTCAGCGACGCTTCCCTGGGTGAAGTGATCAGAAACAATGAGCTTCTCGTCTTTGGAATAGTAATAAGCTCTAAGCTCAACCACATTCTCGTGTTTTATGTTCCCCACGACCTCCATCTGCTGCTCGAATTCCTTCTTCCCAACCCCCACTTCCTTCAACCTCTTCACCACCACCGTGATCGCGTCCTCCAGTATCGCCTTATAAGTCATCCCGAACGTTCCCTTCCCGAGCACCTCAGCAGAAGCTCTCAACAGGTCCTCCAAATCGAACACGTAATTACTACCCTCGAAGAAAACCAACCTATTGTTGGCATCTTGGCTCCTCGAAACCGCCTTCTCGGGGGACATATCTCCCTTCTCCAACTTCCCCAAGAACGCCTCCTCGTGCTGTCGTCTAAGACAACAAACGAGCAACAGAAAACCGAATCCTAGCGCCCCGACCACACCCACAGCAACCACAATTCCAAGCAACACTTTCTCACTCAATCTCCCAGCATTCTTGGATTTGGGAATTGGGTGTTGGGGCAGAGAAACAGGGGAGCTTGAAACAACATAAGACACATTGTTTCCCACAAAAACACTCCTGGGAAACCGTTGGAGTGAGCTGGGCACAGTGCCGGTAAGATTATTGTAAGACAAATTCAAGAACTGCAAACTGGGTAAGTTAAAGTCAGGGATTTGTCCAGAGATTGAGTTGTTAGCAAGATTAAGAGAGGTGAGCTTGGTCAACCCAGAAACTGAGGAGGGAATGGTAGCATTGAACCTATTGTTAGACAAGTTAAGACTGGTGAGATTCTTCCAAACCGAGAAATCCAAAGGCAAAGGGCCAGAGAAATTGTTGAACTGCAAGTAAAGATAGGAGAGGTTCTTCAAGTTAACAAAATCTAGAGGGAAGTTCCCAGAAATACCATTGGATCTGAGGCTCAAGATCTGCAATGCTGACAAACGGCCGATAGTATTCCCAGGAATTGGGCCGTGAAATCCCACCCCGGGCAGCCTCAATGCCACCACTCTAGACCCATCTTCACTGCACCCCACTCCAGTCCAGTTCATGCAAACCGAGAGCTCCTCGTTCCAGTTCAGAGATCTTAAATGGCGAAGGTTGTTCACAAACTCCAGCAACGCTTGCTTGTCATTCTCAACGAGACTGAAACCGCCTCGTGCCGCCACAAAAACCCCCAGCAACACCGCCACAAACAAAACGCTTAGCCTCTTCATTTCAAGATTGTTTCTTTCTTTCTTTAAGCTCCTCCACAAGACATGCCTTTTAGCTTCGGGAGCTACGGTGAAAGAAGCAAATTCCAAGAATGGTGTGTTGTGGGAAAGAAGAGAGTGTGGTTCTTAAAAATGGGGTTTAAAGTTTTAAGAAATATAAATGGAGGTCAGCAGAAGAAGGTTTGAAAGAAGAAGAGAGGTGAGAGGCGAGGGGATTTGGGTCAAAAGCGAATTTTTAGTTTTAATTTAAAGGAGGCGACTTTGGGTCAGAACCCCGATGAAGCTTTTCTTTTTGTTGTTTGCTCTTTCTTGTTTTTTCACTTTTCATACCTTCCCCAAATCCAAGAACCTGTATCAGAATGTGAGCAAAACAGCAAAATTTTTACTGTAAACACTAACCGCTCGTTTGGTTCGCTGGAAAATATTTGAAGGGAAATGGAATTGAAATTTCATGGAAAATAAATTCTAAGAAAATAGATTCCATTGTTTGGTTGGTGGAAAAGAAATTACTGGGAATATAAATTCCATTGTTTGGTTGAGTTTGGAATGGTAAGGAATAATGTGTATAATGACAAATATAACCCTACACAATAATAATAATAATAATAATAATATAATAATAATAAGAGTAATTAATAAAGAATGATGAGGGTAAAATTGTCATTTTAGTTTTCCATAAAAAATCTTTTCCATGGAAAACAAAATACCTAGCATGAGCTAGGAATTTGTTTTCCTCATTCTCAAGGAAAACTTTTTCCAATGGAAAATGTTTTCCATCCAACCAAACAACATAAAACTTCATTTTCCTTCACTTTTAGGAAAACATTTTTCATGGAAAATGTTTTCCATCCAACCAAACACCCCCTAACAGTGTGTTTGGTTGGAAAGAAGGAATTAAGTGAGAAAGGAATTGTAATTCGGTAAGAAAAGAATAAGGTGGGAATAAAGTAGGAATTACAATTACATTGTTTGGTAGTGAGGAATAATGAAAATGGGAGAAGTGATATAAAGACTAAAATACCCTTTGTGTAATAATTTTAATAATAACATTCAAGGACAAATATGTCTTTTCCTTCCCTTTCCTTTTGGATGAATTCATTGAATTGCAATTCATAGGTCCCCTATGAATTGCAATTCAATTCCAACACAATTCATGCCAACCAAACACCCCCTAAACACTCTAAACACCAATACATTACTCCCTCTTCTTCCTAGACATGTGTGCCTGTTTTCTGGGATGATTTCAGTCAAAATTATTCTGTTTTTCCCCCACACAAGGAGCCACTACACTACAATTGCCCGAGTTCGATCTTATATATATATGCCAATAACATAAATTATACTCTATTTGTCTCATTTGATCTGTCTTGTCTATTATTCATTGGTCCAACCAACTTTTCTTTCTTTATTATAATTTATTTATTTTTAAATTTGATTTTTTGAGTTTAATAGTACTTTTAATATAGTATCTAAATATATAAATTTTGTATACTAATACTAAACTTATGAAAAAAATTAAATTAAAAATAACTTCAGTCAAGCCTCGTTAACCAAACTAGACACATAAAATGGGACGGAGGGAGTACTATGGATTATGGTCTAATGAATCTCAGTGCTGCAGTATGCTTACTTCCCAGTAAGTGACTCATCTTGTGATGGCCGTAAGTCAAGCACGCTTAACCACAGAATTCTTTGGTTATTTGGTTGTCATATCCTACTTAAAACCAAGACATTAACCATTTAACTGCATCCCTCTATGGTAAGGCACAACGCCACGTCTCGAATCGAGCAAGAGATGAACTCGGCCAATCCGACCGACACCCCACTAATCTCCCTCTTGGAACTGGACTTGGCCCAACTTACGCCACATCCCATTTGGAACTAGACTCGACTTTCACATGCCATCGATTCGAACCTGTGACCTCGGCTCTGATACCAATTGATAGATCTCAACGCTGCACTATGCTTACTTCCTAGTGGGTCACCCATGTAAGTCAAGCATGCTTAACCACAGAGTTCTTTGGCCATTTGGTTGTTATATCCTACTTAAAACCATTTGGTGATAAGTAAGTTGACATTAACCATTTAATAACATCACTCCAATGGTAAGCCGTCACGTCTCGAATCGAGCATGGGCTGAACCCCGTCGACGCCCAACATTGTCTACGTTGCAATGTGAGCCACAGATAAATATTCATTTTTAGTATATTGAATGTTTATTTTTTAGTAATATACTTAAAAAGAAACTTCCAGTACACAAAATAATGAACATCCAATATACTAAAAATGAACATTTAGTATATTAATAAGGAAAATTGTATCAGTGTTCGATTTTAGACAATAGTTCATGATATAATAATGGGCCAATATCTATCTGAGTTATATCCATTTAATTTTTTAATCTAACAAGGTATAATTAAACTTTTGAAATATAAACTTGTTTTTTTCTTTAGGGGGCGTTTGGTTCAGGTTATATAAGATAACCAAGGGAATGTGACATTCCAAAGCTCACATTCCGGTGTTTGGTTCATATTATCTCAGGGAATCTAACATTCCCAAGGAATGTCACATTCTCTCCACATAGGATTTTGAAGGGAATGTGATTCCCTTCAAAATCTTAGGTAATCTAAGATAACCTTGGTTATGTTAGTTATATATATATATATATATATATATATATATATATATATATATATTATTATGTTATGTTAGTTTATAAAATAATTTTGTTTCTCAAGTTCAAGATTTTAGTTAATATTTTAAAATCATGTGATTATATATGATACCGTTATCTTATTTATTTATTTTAATTTTTAAATTTATTAAAATATATGAAAATATGTTAAGGATATTATAGTGTGTATAAAAGATAACCCTAAACCAAACATCATTATATTACATACCCCAATTTTAACCAAACACAGGAATCTAACATTCCCAGTAATATAATATTCCCAGCAATCTAACATTCCCTAGGTAATCTTACATTCCGTGAACCAAACGACCCCTTAATGTAATATCATAATGGTAGATAAAGAGGAGAAGATTGCTGAAAGGGATGATGCCGACATGGAATATGAGTAAAAAGATACGGAGTACATTAAAAGACAGGACAGATTTAGAGGAGAAAACAACAGTAATAAAAAAGTAATAATTTTTTTTTTAAAAAAAAAAGTCAAAAAAGAAAAGGGTAAAAGTCATAATTAGATAAGCAAACACGAGTGAAGAAAGGTATAATTGAACTTTTTTTAGTCATCATAGTTTACATTAATTGTAGTAATGATGAGTTGACTTGGTAGCTACCATAGTCATCGCATAATCATACTTTTACTCGAAGACAAAATGGACCAATAATTTACTGCTCACAATCGAATTCGAGGACAATTTAATAATGGTGACCGTAAAATAATAGGTGGTTAGAAATAGAAAATAATGCATGTTTAATTAATTACATAATTTATAAAAGTTATAGGGAAATATGCTCCGCAGTCTATTATTCGTAGTAGTTACCATTTATGCGATTATTATAGTATTATAAAATTTAAAACAAAGGGTTAATTGTTCGAAAAAGAGTGGTTAAGAGAGTGAAACGTGATTATTGTACTTAAACTAACGAGTTTGATTCTTGTTAATATTTTTTTGCACGCAAATTCGTCACGTAGGGTCATTCTAGTACAGTTAGTTTATCTTTTTTTGTGTAGTTTACGATTATTACACATGAGCGATATTTAATGACTCTCTCTAAAGAACATTTTTTTAGTGAGGCGACTCTTCAATTTTTCTAATAACTTGTCTTAAAATTTCCGACGAGCCATTAGTACGATAGAAAATGAGTCCATGGCTATGGAGGATGAGGATGGAAGGTCCTCATTCATTGTTGTAGAGAATGAGAACATTTTGTCTTCATCTTAGATGAAGATGGAAGGCCCTTGTCCATTGTTGTACACGATCTTCAATTCCTTGTCCTCTCATATCCATGGAGGATGTTTGTTCTCGTTCATGACTATGGAGAAGATGACCGTCATTTTATTTTTATTTTTTATTTTTGCAAATGTAGAAAAAAAAAAAAAAAACTAAAAACTAAAAAAAAAAAACAAAAAACAAAAACCTAAAAAGACATACACACAACATGTTAGCGAAAAAATGATATATCATCAGATAACTTGCTACTAATAATTACAAATAAAAAAAGTGCAAATTGCACTTGTTTTCTTACTTGAGTTTAAGGTTAATTTGAAATTTTAATGAGTTTGGAAATACAATTGAATTGTTCTAAATAATTTAAAAATTTATTTTAAACTTTTTTTTTTATATCTAAGTTCAAATCGTACGATAATAATTGCATAAACAAGCAATTAATTTAGTTATACCAACCAACTTCATATATAATAATATGATACTTCTTCCAAAAGAAGCAACAAGAAGCCCCCCTCACTTGGCATTTGGGAGGATGTAAATCATGATGACTCAACTGAACATGAACCACAGAGGCTAGACCGGTGCTCACTGCGCACAAGAAGTCCCCCTCACTTTGAGAGGTGACTCCCACACTACCGCTGGTGAGACTCGATCCTTGGTCATTCTTCCAAAGTTTCACCTCATAGAGTTTACCTGGTTACTATGATTTTATCTCATTATTTATTTATTTATTTTTTAAAGGATAGGATACCTCTTAGCACAATTAGTGGTGAACTTTGCAAAGCCTAATTATTGTGCTTTCGTAGGATCAGCATGTGAAATCACAGATCATCTGCTGCGGTTCAATCATTGAAACTTTAAATCTAAACCGCTTATTTTATACGTATGATTGTGTGTATTTATAAGTTGCAAATCATCTATTTTGTCTACCCACAAGTTTGAATGTCTTGAGACTAGCTAGAGCTTCGATCTCCCTCAACTATTATACTATATTGGCTTTGTCACATTGTTAATACTTTAGTGAAAGAATTCATTTTAGGTTTTAGTCACACAATTATAATACTCATCACCTATCAAGTTAAACAATCCATCTTTAAAGCCTCCCCAAGACACTCTTGAGACGAAAGAAACCTCCCGCCATAGAGATCGAAAGTCTGGGTCCCCTCGATCACCCTCCCTTGAACCTGAACAAGTCAAGAGAGATTCAACTGCACCACATTTTCTCGAATCCCCCAACTAGAGATGGAATTCCAAAGCCTAAACAACTTAGTTGAGAGCTCCGTGATTTAAAAATATCACCTTTTTTTTTTAAAAAGGATACTATAAGTTATAATGTTTTATAATTTAATTTCGAGGATTAACCGACCGATCCAAACATCATTTATGTATGAGGACAAAGCCCATTCCTCAGATAAAGATGTCTTCCGCGCTACTTGATAACTGTGTTTATGTCCTTGATTCTACCACATATATAGACCTATTTTGAGTGAAATATACTTTGGTTTTATACAAAATGTGCCTTACTATCATTTGTTTATATCCTTATGTACATAAATTGTTGATTTGAAGACAATCGTATGCTTTTCGGGGCATTTTGAGTGAATTTCGAGTCAATGTGAAGCTATGGAGGTGGCTAAAATGCTTCAAAGAGAGCCAAAGAGTGGTACTTTCAATGGATTTGATCACAAGAACAAAACAAGGGAAAAGTGGAGCAAAAGACCAAAGAGTTGTAATTCCCGCTAAATTTAGCGACACTTTAGTAGATCATATCTCACTCTAGGAATGTCAAATTCAAGTGATTGTTGCGCCATTGGAAAGAAGACTCGAAGGGCCACAACCTATGATGCAGCAGAAAACTCAATGCGTCGAGTTCCAAACTCGACGCGTCAAATCTTTCCAGAAGCTACGCGAAGATTGATGCTGAAAACTCGACGCATCGAGAATTCTGGGTGAATTTTGAAAAATTGTGCGGAAATTTCCTAATCTATTCCTATTAAGCTCCCGCTATAAAAGGCCATCTTCCCTCAAACCCTAGGGCATCAAGATGTGTTTTGGAGACAAGAAAGAGGAGAATCAAGAGGTACAAGTTGCCTCGGGAAGAAAGAAGAAAAGCTAGGAAGATTTGGGAGAATCTCTTGGTCTATTCTTTTACTATCTTTGATTACTTGTAAACTCTTTATTTTATTGCAATGGATTCTATATTAGCCATGTGTGGCTAAGTTATCTTAGAGATTCTTTGGTAAAAGTGTTTATAAACTTATGTGCCTAGTTCTCAGATTCTTTAATATATTTATATTTGGGTTTTATAACTTGTGTTGCAATTGTGATTCATATTGTTGATGCTAGTAGTTAGTGGCCATAATTACTTGTTTCATAGATAACTTTATGTCTTAACGGGAGTTAGGGTATAATTGAGAGCACCAACAATTGCACTTAACTATTGCACCTTTAGAGAGAGCATATATGTTAGGGAGTTAATTCTTAGCTATTGCATATCGGGATATAGTATTAGTTAAGAGTTTATATTGAATGCTTGTTCTTTCATTGTTGAGTGTTTATATCACGGGGGTGAATATTCACTTGGGTTAGAGATTACGAGAGTAACTCTTTCCCTTGTTTGCATTCTTATACTTGTTTAAACTCAGATTTAGTATTGTTCTTAAGATTGACACTATGTGATTAAATACTTGAATCGTAGGAATCTCACCCTCTCTCTATTGTTTTCACAAACTTGGTATTTTGCTCTTTAAATTAGTTTTATAATTAATCAATCATTCATGACTTTCGTTAGGATTAGCTTCTCATGAATAGATTAGTAGCTAGTGCTTGATACACCCCGCTCTTCCCTGTGAATCGATAACTCGATATTCCGGGTAATTATTTGTTTGAGAAATATACTGCAACCACTACTCTCCAGGCAAGAACAACCCCAACTCTTCATTCATTAGAGAACCAGAGTTAGTATTTGATAAATGATAACTCTTGGTCAAACTCAATAGAATTTTATCAATTCTTTTTTCTGTGGTTAAGTTAGCGAACTTAATCAAGATTATTTTTCTTTATCCTTAAGCCAATCACAACTGCATCCGGTCTTTAAACTTTCATAAATTGACCAACTTCGTTTCCAAAAAATAGATTAAATTTGGTCATTTAAAAGAATCAAAAATTAAACGTGGCCAAACTCGTGGTAATTCCTGTTTAAATGTGAAAATGGTATTGGCAATGCAAAGGTTGTTCATTAAAATTAGAAATACTTTTTTTTTTCTTTTCATTAAAAAAAAATTCTGTAGATAAATGTAATTCCTGATTTCTTATAAGGGTAGTCAGGGGCGCACGTCGCTATTCGGCTTGACTTGCACGCGTTTGACAAGTTCAATTCTAATTGAAAGCCTACATCCGTATTATATTGTAATTGTTCCCTGTTGTTTTTTTATGTTTCAATTTCTCGCCTACATATCAAAACTATGTATATTTTTTTGTTACAAATGTATCTTATAATTGTGGGATTAGTTATATAGTAAAAAGAAAAATGTATAGTATAAGGAGCTAGACATGTGCAAAGGGGACCAGAAGTGATATGTTGATTTGTAATTAATTCGTTGTTTTTGGGTTGGATGGGAATGAATGCAAGCTTGAAGAGATGTCGAGCGCAATGCATTGCCATGGACAAGTCCTTATCCTGTTTTTGGCGTCTCGGGACAACCTTTTACCTGCCCAAAATCAATGAAGTTTTAGTTCAACAATTATATATATATATTATGAACTGCAATGGACATTCACCACAAGTTTTTTTTTTTTTTTTTTCAAATAATTTAGGTGTGTTTGAAAATACGAAAAATGATTTCTGAATATCATTTTTCGGGTTTTCCGTGTTTGGGTGTGCCTAAAAAATTAAGTCAACGGAAATCATTTTCCGTTGACTAGAGAAAATATGGCTATTTTGGAGGAAAATGACATCCGCCAAAATTTGGCGGAAGTCATTTTTCACAGAACAAAAATAACCTAGACAATTTTCTAAAATGTAACCAAACATAGAAAATGAAACTACTTTTTAAAAAATAAATCATTTTCTAAAAAACATTTTCAAAAGTCATTTTCCTAATTTTTAAACACACAGTCAATAAATATTATTTTTTAAAATTGAAGGAATCGATAATAAGTTATATATATGAATACAACAATAATTTATTATTAACAATTAATATTTAAATCTAATTAAAATTATATAAAAATCAATAATATGAGTGTAAAATTTTAACTAGTATTGTTGGAGCGTTATGTTGTGCATCTGTGTGCATCATGCATGGTGCACACGGATGCAAAAACGACGTCGTTTTAATGTCGACTTAAAAAAAAATCCATAACTTTATAACTATACATCCAGAATTGCATAACTAGTTAACTACACATCCATAACTTCATAATTATACATTCAGAATTGCATAACCATACATCCATAACTTCATTACTATAAATCCAAAATTGCATAACTACATCATGCATAATTACACATCCATGACTTCATAACTATAAATCCAGAATTGCATAATTACACATCCATAATTTCATAACTACAAATTTCAGAATGAATAAACTAAAAATCTAGAATGAATGAACAACATAATACTGTTGCTGGGAATAGAAACTGATTTTTTTTTTTTAAAAAGTTAGACGCACGTTTTAAATCAAAACGACGTCATTTTTGCATCCGTGTGTACTAAATGCACACGAATGCACAACATAATTTGGCAGTATTGTTAAAGTGGGTGGACCACTTCAGTATGCCATTTGAACAAACCTAAGAAATTCCAGTCTACCACCACCAAAACTAGCCATAATTTTTAAAAATAAAAATTAATTTGATAATATATTAATTTAAAAAGTAAAATAGTTTAGATAAATAATAATATCAAATAAATTTGCGTGGCTGCTAAAGAAATATTGAGATCTGTGTATACCAACAAGATCTCAAGAATCAAGATATACCACAAAGATATACAAATAAGAAACAAAATCAGAATAGTAATTGTTTATTTTTTATTTTTAGTTAGAATTGGATGGGTTACTAGGTTAGTCACTAGTCACTTCACTCACTTATAGTTACTTAGCCACAAGGATTTTAAAAATTAATAATATAGCAAGCTGGCCAAGTGGGACAAATTATATCGTGGACCATGGTTCACAGTGCATTGTAGACTCTGGTTTAATACATAAAATTTAATCTTATAATGCATAAAATTCATGTTCATAATACACATACATATAAACATGATATAATGAACATGAATTCTGTAAATTCTGAGTATTATTATATCCGTAATGCGTAATGAAAATTGAAAAGTATTTGACAAAAAGAACATCGAAACAAAGAATATATACACAAAACATGAATGATATCATTGATATGCCTCAACCCCATATGCACTCGATAAGAACTAACACAAGGGGTTCCTCCTTATACCCACACAAAAGATTTCAAACCACAAGAAAAGTGAGACTATATTTAAGGAGAAAACTCCTTATTTTCTTAATGTGCAGTGGGACAAGGAGTAAAAGTAAGAATCTTATAACTTAGAGAGATCTTTTAACCTTCCCAACTCCGATCCCTAGTGTATGCATGTGAAATCCTGTCTGGTTCCTACTTGGTTTTTAAAATAAATTAATCATTTGTATTTAGTATTGTATTAGGAACAGAATAAATAATAAAAACAGTGCAAAAAAAAGTAAATGGAATCATAATATGTTCACATAGTTCGGATAACTTCTCCTACGTTTGCGGGGCCACACAAAGGTGATCGAAACCCAACTCCACTAGATGATCACAGATGATACAAGGTTCAATAGATTTCCATACAACAGCTATGTCCTACTCTCCAACACCAACTAATCATCATCATCTTGTGAGTTGGTAATGATGCAGGAATCAAAGTTCCCAACTTCTTCACCTTTCTTGAACCATTTGATAAGACTTTCACTCCGTGTAGAATACCCAATTACAACACAACTCTAGTCTAGATAGCCATATATAATAAATTGAGCCCGAATTAATTTAACAGACTTTGAATATTAAAACATCTATCAGGGAAGGTGGGGGAACTTTTCTGTATTTTTCAGCTTTAAAAAATCTCTGAAGATTCATCACAATTTATACTTGATACTCTTGAATTAAGCTTGCATGAATTTCCCCTTGAGAATCACCCACTCAAATCTTTACCCGGAAAAAGTTCATCAGAAACCATCTTTGCCTGAATGAATATCAACGACATCTTTTGTCTTCATGCATTAAAAGATCCCAGGCATAATTAATTAATGAACCAATAATACTAACTAAAATCTTAATTAGTCTAACAAATATATTGCCAATATATTCTATACAATATTATTTCACTTACAATTATGTATCCCCACCCCGGACCGGATAAGATTGTGGATAGGTAAATTATAGTGGCTCAACTTATCAACTGATGCTAGACTTTTGCTCATCACTGTGCACAAACTAAACTCCCTCATTTTGAGACTTGACCATTAATCTCTTGTGACAAATTTCACTTCTGTGACCATTTGAGTTCCTCATGCGGGTATCGCCACTCTTTATACGAAATAAGAGTAGATACAATAACTTTTAATAAATCATTACATCACTTTTATCTCACCACATCAAGCAATAGAAGAATGGAGCTAGGCAACCCCAACCGAGTTGGTCGGGCAATTGATTTGATAATTACAAAGTTTTAAGTTCAACTTCCTGTGCGAGTTGCCTATTAGTCTTCTTGATATGAGTCGATCAGGTATGGACAACCTAGACTGGTTGACCTCCTTATGGCCTTTTGCTGATTAGGATCATAAGACATGCTTCTTCTAAAACGCACATCTGAATAACAGTTGCAAGACTTTTTCTTAAATTAATGAAATAGAAGAATATAATGATGTGAAATGTTGATTATTATTGCCAATAATCTAGCTTCAATTCTAAAACCTAACCTACATGACATATATAGTACACAATGGAATAAAGAATAAGTCGATGGGTTAGAGGGTTTTGAATGTGTTGGTTGGTATGAATGCTCCATTATTAGAGAATTTCAAAAAGCATGAAACCCATAATGATAAGTGGACAACTGTCTAATGCCAACAATTTATACTTTGTAGTATTATATCAACCAGTAGCCTATCTATAACTTTGGATGGGATGTCATGCTATACAGAGGATTACTACTATATATTATATTATTAACAAGGATTTGGATTTTAATTAATTTCATCCTTCATTTGTCCATACATAAACATGGCGGCTTTTACAGGGTCGGATATATATGATATGATCAAATTCCATGTTCAACCTGTGGGGATACAAATCATGTGTCATGTGCTATGTATTGTCACCATATCATACCTTGTTTTGGTTGTTTTGTCATCTTAGTATTTGGTCATTATTTGATACCATAAGTTTGGCTTTGTTAGGTTTCAGATGTCATATGAGGTCGAGCTAGCTTAGTAGTCCCATTTTTTTTTTTCTTCCTTAGCTTCTATCAAGTTATAATTAATCACAAAAAAAAAATAATAAAAAATAAAAATAAAAATAAAAAATTAAATGGACCCAATATTAAAACCTGAGTCAACCATCGTGAAGACTTGTGAGTCGACATCGTAAGGCACAATCAATTGTAGGTGCAGAGACGCAAGAGATAAGGAAGAGTCAATGCGGAACTAAAAGAAGTGATTATCTAATAGAGCTAATAAAGTTGAAGCTAATGCAATAATAGATTGTGATCCGTGTCTACTTCTATAAATATAAAAATAAATAAATAAATAAAAATGTGTAAGAGCATCCACACTAGTGAATTTTTCTTGATTTTTTTGTGGGACCTATAATCAAGTGGATGATAGAGAAAGATGTGAAAGAATGTATTTTGATCTCTTGCAAGTAAAGGATTTTTGTGGGTCCCAATGAGAGAGAAATAAATGGAAAAAGGGAGCTGCTGTGCGCGTGAAGTGCACGTGCCCGCTGGCGCGTTATACCTTTACTTTTTTTTTTTTAAGTCAGATGCCTAGATTTTTTTGTTTTTTGTTTTCCCTCTTTTTTCTTCTTCTCTTTCCTTTATCTCTCTCCTACTAATGTGGATGCTCTAATAAGTTCATTAACATAGTTTTAAAACAAAATTATAGTTATTTATTATTATAAAAAAAATGTCACAGTCTTTTTCTATCTATAATAGTAGTCATAGTATCTTTTTGATATAGTGAAAATTTTCAATAATAAATATAAATATGTAGCTCAACAACAAATATGTTAATTGTAACTCATATGAACAAATAGCTAGGTTAATATGACGTGTCAAATGTCCTTTCATTTCAACTTTGCCTTCCAATTTGAATATCCAAACTTAAACGGAAACTTTATAAAAGATTAAAAAGGTTTTTTTTTTTTTTTTTTTTCTTGGTGACAAGAAAAATCATCAATCAACCTAGATGGGTGTTAAACTTTGAATCTTGTAGTTACCAAAACAACATTTCAATCAACTCACTGGGGTTGCTTTCCAAAGTTTCATTTTATCCGATCCATATAAAAATCGTTTGTATGAAATGAATATAACAAATTTAATGATGAAGGTAACGTAACATATGTCAGATTTATTATCGTGTTTTAAATTTCTTAAAATATTATTCTCTAAACTTATCCCTTTTGTATTTTCATTAGATGACTCCAAGCATTATGAGCAAATTATAATATGAGTTGAATATAGATAAGCTAAGTTTATGTCTCAATATATTATTGTATGAAATTTGGAAAGTAATGGAATCAGGAATTGGACACAAACGTCCATCAGTTTGGAAAGTGGACCATTACACTATTCTATCCAACATGAATCGCATTTTTATACTTTTAATATGGACACAAGCGTACACGGTACATCACTCATCAGTTAGCCGCCCATATGGAATCAGAATGTATAGTATAATAGAAACATTGAATCAAATAACAACAAATCAGAGTGGCGCAGCGGAAGCGTGGTGGGCCCATAACCCACAGGTCCCAGGATCGAAACCTGGCTCTGATAAGAGTAGCTTCCAAGTGCGAATAGTTTTTGCGGATGGGTATTTTCGTTCACAAAGTTGAGCTTTTGGCATTACCTTAATGAATAAAGGTTTCATGATACATACAACAATCTGGGGAAAAGATAAAAGACATTTGCACTCACACAATTAATGGCTATGATACATATAATAGTAATAACATTTTGAGTGGGCAATAAATTAGTTATATATCTGCATTCTGGGTTTGTGGATGTATAAATAAGAGCTAGATTGTAGGCATTACAGCTAGCTCCAATCGCCCAGTCCACTCCTCGCCTGGCTTCAACGTGATTGGTTTCTCGACTGCTGCTCCATTCACACACAGCATCTGCTTGTACTCTTCGTCTCCAAAATCCATTATCGCTCTCGATTTCCTTTCCCATGGATTCCAAACAACTGTTCACAATTAAATATCCTTCAATATTTGCAGTTATGGAACAAACAATCAATTAACTGCTCATTTTGCATTGTGTTTTCTATATATACTGATACATTTTTGGTGAGTGCAGTCTGTTGAGCATATAACCATTAATGTGCAATCCAACTATCAGCTTAAGCTTTTAGTTGAGATGGAGCACATGCTTCAATTCAGTCTCTCAGGGATTTAAATTACATTACCTACGTCCGGAAGCCCTTCCTTCCTTATAACGAAAGTCCGCTTCTTCTCATGATCAAAGACTGCAACTACATCTGAAGAGCTGAGATAAACTCGATCCACCTGTATGTATTTACAGGGAGAAGAAATGAATCAATGGCTTGAGTTGAGAGGAAAGTAAGAGTTTAAAGAAACTTCCATCTGCATTAAACTGCTTTTTTCTAACAATAACAGGCAGGCAGGCAGGCGTTGGTTTACCTCGGATTCAAATGTCAATGCATCGCCCTGCTCTGTGAAGCGTTCTCTGTTGCAGAGGTTGTCGAGATAATCAAGAGTTTCTATGCCTTCCACTCTTACTTCACTGTAACAACAAGTTACATTCAGATAAAATTATGGTGCAACCATCCAAGATGTACTTCAGAAACCATGCAAAGGCTTTAATCAACGCTAAATCTCTTATAAAATAGCACTCGAGAAGTCTAAATGTTACCTGATATCGGATACTGAAAAGTAGGTCTGGTAGGCAAATGAGAAACTAAAAGGCTTGCAGTTGATATTCCTCACGCGTGATATCAAGATGAGCGACCCATCACTCGTCACAGCAACTCTAAGACGAAATTCAAAACTGGAACAAGTGAAAAGGAACAGAGAATTACCCACACAAGACAACTACTTCTTACACTAATTAAGCATGGAAAACAATCTAATGTTAGATTAGATTATGCGAATGTTGGTATAGCTGATATCACTCCCAACCATTCAAGAATCTAGATATGTTGTAAAACTTGCTAAAGAAACAGCTTCTTATAATTATATAATCAAAGGAGCATTATAAATCATACCCATGAGGCCAAAGTTTAAGATCATCCTCGCAAGGCTTAAATAGCAAGTCGGTATATGTCTTGCCATTGGAATCATTGGGGTGTAGAGGTGGAGGATTATCATCAATGACCCACATCTTGTTTCTTGCAAATCCATGATCCTCTAGGGAACCCCGACATCCAAACTTCAATTCATACACATATTAGATTAGAGCAAGTAGTAAATCAGTTAAATATCAAACGCTCTACTGCACCCAAATACAATAGAAGCATGCATACCTGTGGGAAACAAATAGGAATCCCTCCTCTCACAGCTTTTGGTGGCTTAAAAATTGCCTGCTTACATAATAGCAATGAGTAAGCCACTTCATGAAGAGAAGAAAATATTTCCCAAAATGAAATCCTGCCAACTTTTTCCATTCTTTCTTCACTCTCATTCTCTTGTATTTATCGGTTTATTGCTTTTGCAGATCATTCTCTTTTAGCAAATCAACTTTTAATAAGATAAGAACCAACCACATCGACACGCTCAAGATCCAAAATCTCATTTTCAGCAACACAACCTAAAAGTTTATGGCCCCATTTGGTAAAATAGTTAACCTATCAGCCAAGTTTGACTTGTTTGACCACTATTAGCTGTTTGACTTGGTTAAACAACCATGAGTGTTTGATTAATTAGCATTTTGTAACAGCTTATTGCTCCAAAATACTAAAATTCAAAAAGCTGCTCAAAACAACTTTTTCGATCAACTTTTTTAGAAAGTCATTTTGTATGTAATTAGCTATCAGCAAACAGCTAATTTACCAAACAACCTTTCTACAATTAGCTAATACTATCAACTAGTCAAACTCATTAACCCAATCAGCTAACAGCTATCAACTAACAACTATTTACCAAACACCCCATATATATATTAGATGAACTTAATATATAGTAAAATCCCAGAAAGGGATGATATAATTCTAGAATCTAATAATCCATTTTTTATGAACAAACTATCAATTTATAAAGAGTTTTAGATATATTTGTTGAATCATTCATCAATGCCACCAAGTGCCAATCCCCATATCCAGAAGAAACCATTAGAGCAAAAAAAAAAAAAAAAGAAAAAAAGTATATCAGTATATGATAAATGATGAGGCAAAGCACACCTTGCTACTGGTGAATAGTAATTCTTCACCATGGTCAGTCTTCCATGAAAGAACCTGTCCTCCATGTAGGCTCACCTAAGTAATAATAGCAACCTCATTAAACAAGAACTTAGCATAGATCTTAGGGAGACGGGTTCAGGAATATGCATCGCTTATTCTTAAGTTGAGAAAACTAACCCGAGCTGAAGCTCCTCTGCAATTCTGAAGCAGAACTTGATCAACTCCATTCTTATCCTTGATAACTTCTACTCCTGCTTTCAGGTCCACGTCTACTGTAGAATTATCCATTTCAAGAACACAAAATAGGTATGAATAGGAAGAAGAAAGCTTTCTCTGTAACACACCGTATACCTCTAGTGTGACTTTATACTGATCATGCTAACTAATACTAAGAAGACAAAAACACAAACACCTGGTATGCAAAAACTTAAGGCTCAGCAATCACTGCAGCAGTTGAGAATCAAAGCTTTTCCTTGACAACTTTCTTGTGACAAACAGTTATCCCGTGAAAACAAACCAAAAATCATAACTACCCCCAGTTCTTTGACTTCTTTCCCACCTCTAAAACTGCTGAAAAATTCAATTTCCCTTTAAACCCTATGCACCCACAAAGAATCTAATTTTTGTCAAGAAATGAACAAATTCTCATAAATTCAGGAGTCAATTTTTCCCCAAACACAACTCCAGATTTTAAAGAAAGAAAATCATCCACATAGTCTAGAAAACCAAGAACCCACAAGAGTTCCAAATTTATGGCCACAGAATCATAAATTTCAGCTCAATAAATTAAGGTAACTGTTTTCTTTTTCTTTCTTCAAATAGAACTTCAATAAAAGGACAGAGAATGAGCAAAGAAAACTGAACCCCAATTCACACAAATGGCCGCAAAATATACCCTTTCAGAGAGACATTGTGTCTTTTGTTTTGATACTGACTTTCAGACTTGTCTTATCCCTAATAAACAATAAAGACTCAAAGGCCAGATCTTTCTAAGACCCCAGGACCAACCAGTGGTCATCTCAATATACCTATACATATAACAAAATATTGTTTGCAGACTGAGAATCAATTTGAAGTATATTTTTTGTAATTGAGCATGCGTGATAATGGCCTGCCAATGAATCAACTTCTCAAATGTCAAAGTCTGAATGGGATTAACCGCAATAACGACCCTTGAAAGCAACAGAGGGCTCTCCACGCCAAAGAAGTTGTCAAGTTACGAGGATTGAAGCCTTCAACTCTTCAAGGGAGATGTACCACACGAATGACACGATTAATTTAACATGACTTTAGTCCAATATCAATATGGAAGGTTGCCTTCTTGCCTTGGGGAAGGCAAGGCTACCTACTTTGACTGTACCATAAAAAAGTGGCAATGAATTATCATACAAGTGAATTCACATAGTATTTTCCTATTGAGTATACAAATAGGAAAACACTATTTGAAATCTCAAATTCAACTTTGAATTTTTATTCTCACTCTAAAATTTTTGATATGAATAATTTGCTAGGGGTCACATGATGAAAAGAGTTAATTACTGAAATGGTTCATTGACTATAGCGGAATTTACCAAATTGGTTATTGATTTTTTTTTTGTTTAATTAAGTCCTCAACTTTAAAAATCTTAACCAATTTGGTCATTCGTTTGTTTAGCTATCAGGAGTTCGTTTAGGGACTAAATTGGTAATTTCGCTATAGTCAAGGGACCATTTTGGTAGTTAACTCTTCTATTTAATAACAGAGGAAATGGCGCATGTGATGATTGTAGTGGTCCCTTGACTATAGCGAAATTACCAATTTGGTCCCGAGTAAACGGACGTCTGATGGCTAAATAAGCGGAGGACCAAATTGGTTAAAACTTGTAAAACTGAAGATTTAATTAGGCAAAAAAATAGTCATAGACTAAATTGGTAATTTTGCTATAGTCAAGAGACCATTTCGGTAACTAACTCTGATAAAAATAGCCTAGCATTGTTTAAAATGTTGGCCACATTATGAACTAAAAGTGAGAGAGTAGAATTTGAAAGTATGCATAATATGATAATAGTGCATGTGATGACTATAGTGCATGTAATTACTGAAAAGGTTCATTGACTATAGTGGAATTACCAAATCGGTTATTGAATTTTTTTTTTTTTGTTTAATTAAGTCCTCAACTAGAATCTTGTCACTCTTGTCCTATAGACTTGATAGAGTAAGATGATTTTTTTTTTTTGTTCTGAGAGATAAATTTGAACTTTTTTGACTTATTTGGTTCAAAAAAAAAAAAAAAAAGAATTTATGATGAATGAAATTAAGTTTCACGAAAAGAATTAGATGAATTTTATATTATTATTTGTTAGTAGAAAATAGATTGTAAAAAATAATTAATATAAAGATTCAAATGTATATATAGCAAATATATGTAAGAATGTTGGGTAATCAAAAGGTTACAAGTTTGACTTTTCGCATGAGTGACTTATTGACTTCTTGATTTGTGCAGGACTATCGTTACTTATGGCAACTTAGGCTATTTTACCTTTGTTGGCTGAGGTTAGAATGTGAGGCTTATCCAGTACACACCTTTGGATACTAGCGACAAGTTTCCAAACAAAAAATATAGGCAAAAACTTATGTGAGACTGTGAGACCGTCTCACGGATCCTTGTCCGTGAGACGCGTCGGGTCAAGATGAAAATGTAATATTTATACTGAAAAATATAATAAAAATTAGGAAAAAAATGGTTATTACTTATATGGGAAAGTGTAATATTTTTAAATTTTGATTCAAAAATATTACATTTTTTCCTCATAAATATTACATTTTCTCTTATAAGTAACAAATACTTACCAACATCACTTATAAGGGAAAATGTAATACTTTTGATGAAAAATATAATACTTTTACATCAAATTGCAAAAGTATTACATCTTTCTTCAAAAATAACAGTGTTGCAAAAATCGCGCCTAGACGCCGATTAATCGGCGCCTAGGCGCTAGGCGGCATTGCGCCGCCGCGAAGAAGGCCGTAATCGGCCATATCCGCGGCCGGCCGCCTAGCCGGCCGAACCCCGGTTTTTTTTTTTTTTTTTTTTTTTTTTGGGTTAATCACCAAAACGACGTCGTTTTGGCGATTAACCCAAAAAAAAAAAAAAAAAAAACGCGATTCAAATCGCGATTCTGAAGACCAGAAACGGAGAAACCCTTGCAGGGCTATTCAATATTTCAGACCTCCGGCCTCCGCAGTCCGCACACCGCTCCCGCCTCCACCGGCCGCCTCCGCCTACCGCCGCACGCCGCCACACAGCGCCACACAGCCTCCCACAGTCCGCACTCCAGGTAAGCCTATTTTGGTATTCACTATTCACTGAAATTTGCTTGTATGTTTTGTATGTGCAATTGTGCAATTTGAATGTGTTGAATAATTGAATAGGATGACATCTTTTGTATGTGCAATTTGCTTGTGTGTTTATCTGTAAAAGCCTAAAAGGCTATAGTTGAATGTGTTGATTCCAAGCTTACTCTATGACTGGATTAGTAGATATCAATGCATAATTGCATATTATTATTTTAATTTTTAAATGAGTATTTTATATAGTTATATAGTTATATATTTAATTATTTATATAATTAATAATTTTCAATTGCTATATTGCTAATTTGCTATTCAATTGCTATATTGCTAATTTGCTATTGAATTGCTAATTTGCTATTCAATTGCTATATGCCTATATTGCTATTCAATTGCTAATTTGGTATTCAATTGCTATATGCCTATATTACTATATTAGTATATTGTTAATTTGTTATTCAATTTGCTAAGTATTAACTATTAAGTATTATACTATTATTAATTAGGAAATGGAATTGGGAAGTGAAGATATTTCTCAACCACCAAATCAAACTCAAAGTGTTGGATCTTCTCAACCATCTACAACGTCAACTACAATAAAAAGAAAGTCCAATGATGTAGGTTGGGACTATGGGGTACTTAATGATCCTACTAAGTCATTGGACAAGATTAAATGTCTATTGTGCAAGAAAGTAATGTCTGGTGGGGTTTATCGGATCAAAGAGCATATTGCCGGTATTTCAGGGAATGTTAGCAAATGCCCCATAGCTTCAAAAGAAGATCAAATAAAATGTAGAGATGCTCTCATTATGGCGAAGAACAAAAAAAAGAACAAGAGAGCTGAAGAACTTAATATAAGAGCGGAGGTAAACATTGGTTCACATGAGAGTTTGAGTAATACGCCTACAAATAGTATTGATGTTGATGAGTTGCAAGAGTCTGAACAAATGAGGCCACCTCGTCCAATTGGCCCTATGGATAAGTTTGCTAACCAAATCAATCCTGAAATTTCTTTGAGTTCAAGAAGGGGCCCGGCGCAACAACGTATAATTGAGGCATTTGACAAGGAGAGGGTGAACCGAGTGAAAGAGTACATATGTAGATGGGCGTATGAAGCAGCTGTTCCATTTCATGTTCTTGAGAAAGATAGCTTCAAGTTGATGATTGAAGCTGCTGGTCAATTCGGTCCGGGAGCGCAGACACCAAATAGATATGAACTGAGTGAAACATATTTGAAAAAAGAGGTTGATCGCGTCAAGGACAGTTTGAAGGAACATGAGGCATTGTGGAAACAAAATGGCTGCTCAATTATGACTGACGCATGGACAGATAGGAAGAGAAGAAGCGTCATGAACTTGTGTGTAAATTCAAGATTAGGCATTGTTTTTCTATCTTCTAAAGAATGTTCAAGTGAGGCACACACAAGTCAGTTTATATTTGAATATGTGGAGCATGGGATTAAAGAAGTTGGAGAGAACAATGGTGTACAAATTGTCACAAATAATGCCGCAAACAACATGGGAGCGGCTAAATTGTTGAAGGAGAAGAGGCCACGACTATTTTGGACATGTTGTGCAACTCATTCCATTAATTTAATGCTTGAAAGCATTGCAGGTACCTTTCAATCTTTAAATCTTTATTCTTTAATCTTTATTCTTTAACTTTAAATCTTGTAATTGTTCATACTTCATACTTCATACTTGAATCCTTTGCAGGTTTACCCCGGTTCAAAAAAGTTCTTGATCAAGCAAAGAGCTTAACTATCTTTATCTATGCACACCACAAAACATTGGCAATGATGAGAACCTATACAAAGAAACGTGACATAATTAGGCCAGGTGTGACTAGGTTTGCTTCTGCATTTCTAACTTTACAGAGTTTACTTGCTAAGAAAATTGAATTAAAGGCTATGTTTAGTAGCAATGAATGGGAGGAATGTAAGTTTGCCAACACAGTTAAAGGGAAAGCTTCCTATGCTACTGTCACGAATACTTCATTTTGGCAAGGGGTTACATTATGCTTGAATGTTTTTGTACCGTTGGTGAAGGTGCTTCGTATTGTTGATCAAGATAAAAAACTTTCAATGGGATTTGTTTATGGTGAGCTTATGCAAGCCAAAGAGGACATTAAGAAGGCACTGAATGAAGTGGTAAGAAACTATGAGCCTATTATTAAGATAGTTGAAGAAAAGATGAGCAATAGGCTAGATTCTCCTCTTCATTTGATGGCTTTCATGTTGAATCCTTATTATCATTTTAAGGATCCTCGACTTCATTTGGATGTTAATGTTTCTCTTGGATGTATTGAGTTTCTTGAAACATATTACCATGACGATTTAGAAATGCAAAACAAGGTATTGAATGATGAATTTCCCATTTACAAGAGGAAAGATTGTGTATTTGGGAAGACACTTGCGGTCAAAGGATGTGAGACAAATAATGAGCGATATGATCCGGGTAAATGAGTTACATACTAGTTTTGAATTTTAAATTAAAATTTTATATATTTTGATTTTTTATACTTAATATTGTTTATACAATTTTGATGTAGCAATGTGGTGGTCAACTTATGGTGGGACAACTCCAAACTTGCAAACAATTGCGATAAAAATTCTATCTCTTACTTCAAGTTCATCGGGTTGTGAAAGGAATTGGAGTACATTTGAAGGGGTTAGTTAAATACTTAAATCTTTACTTAGTTATTTACTTCTTTTCTATTTTAGTATTCTATTTTTGATGGAATGATATATTTGACATTTGTTTTGCATATTTATAGATACATACAAAGAAAAGAAATAGGTTGGAATCTAATCGCCTAAACCATCTAGTCTTTGTGCAATTCAATGCAAACTTGATGAACAAAAGGAAAAAAGAGCAAAATGTTGAAATATTACTTAGTAGTGATGCAACCTTCGCACAAGATTGGATTGTTGAGGATGAAGTTGAGGTTGTTGGTGAAGATGAAGTGGCTACTAATGAGGAAGGTGATGACGCATTAAGACCACGACGGAGTTCTAGATTGAGGGAGCTTGAAGAAGATAACTTTGAATCCGAAAGTGAAGAAGAAGAAGTGGTGGTTGAGTTTGAAGATGATGAAAATCAAGTGATAGATGGGCAAGTGGAAGAACAACACCTTGAAAGTTGAATACTTGCATTTGAATATTTGATATGTTGTTAGTGTTTAATTGTCATGTACTTTGTGTCTTTGTTTGAAATTTGATGACTTGAACTCTTGAAGTATGAATGTATGAACTATGGTCTATGAACTATTTTAAATTTGATGACTTGAAGTATGAATGTATGAACTATGAACTTATGAAGTGTGTAGTATGAAATTATCAATGATTCAATATTTCAATGTATGAATGTATGAGTTGTGGAATGTGGACTAATAGTCTAATGGAGTAATAGGACTATAGGACTATAGGAAATTAGGAGTATAGGAATATGGAATATGGATTAAATGAATAAAAATAATTAACTTATTTAACTATACTACTATAGACTATAGTACATTAGTACATTAGTAGTTTAGTACTATACTACATTACTACATTAGTATATTACTATACATTATAATGTTATATAATTAATAATTTACACTTTTAAATAGTTTTAAGTTTTAACCATTTTAGATATATAGGTATTAAAATTTTATAATTTTAAAAAAAAAAAAAAAAAAAAAAATCGGTGGCGCCTAGCGTGTTTTGCAACCTTGAAAAATATTGATATTGAATTTTCCTGTATAAGTAACAAATAATTTATTCTTTATTAGTACTCCGTATTACATTTTTCAGTACAAGTATTATATTTTCATATTGACTGCCCTGACCTGACCCGACCCGACTCGACCCGATCATCTTATGAATAAGGATTCGCGAAAACGGTTTCACACAAGTGTGACCCTATAATTATTATTATTATTATTATTATTATTATTTTATATATATATATATATATATATATATATATATATATATATATATATATATATATATATATATATATATATATATATATATATAAGGATAACGTTGTCTCACTATGCTCTTTTTTTTTCCCTTTTTTTTGTTTTTCATTTTTGCAAGTGAGTACGATTTTAAAATTCCATAGGGACCCATGAAAGTTTAATTCATTAATGGTTCTTTTGGAAATTTTAAAAATATTTTTTACAAATTTTTTTTTTAAATGACTTATTTTTAAAAAATAATTTAATTTTTTAATATTTGGTTCAAGGTCAATATTTTTTCCTGTTTAATTCATTTTCCTAAAAGTGAATATATTATCCTTTATCCTTTATATAATAAAGCTATATGGTTTGGGAAATAATTAATGTTACAATTAATGTCACAACATCCTTTATTATTAAAAAAAAAAAAAGGCACAACATTTAAAAAATAAAATAGCTATATATTATATAATCATATAAAAAATATACTTTTGAAAAATAAAATAGCTATATATTATATAATCATATAAAAAATATGTTCAATTAGAGTTTAAATTTACACATACAAAATTTGAAATTTGCTTTCCAAATGTAATTATCTTAGTTATTATTCGTATTGTGAAAATTATAATATAGATGAAATACAATTAAGAATAAATCAATGTAATTATGTAAATTCTCTCTATAAGTTTATTTAAATATGCACATAATTAGAGATTATATTAACCATACAAAATTATCATTTTAATATTAATTTTAATTTTAATTGTAATTTTTTATTCTATAAAAATAATAAATACTTGACCAATGGAAGCTCGACAATATTATTATATTAAATAATTTAAAATATTTTAGTTTTTCTATTTTTTATTTATATTTATAATAACATAATTTTTTCTCGTGCATCGCGCGGGTGAATTACTAGTTTGTTATAATGATAATGATAATGATAATGATAATAATAATAATAATAATGATAATAATAATAATAATAATAATAATAATAATAATAATAATAATAATAATAATAATAATAAGGGGTGTTTGGTTGGAATGAATTACATTGTCATTGAATTGCAATTCAATGAAATGATAAACTATATTATTTGGTTGGAAGGAATTTCAATTCCATATTCATTGAATTGCAATTCATAGGTCCCCCTATGTATTGCAATTCAATGAATTCATCCATACAATGAATAGGGAAAAAGAAGGAAATGACATATTTGTCCTTGAATGTTATTAATAATATTATTACATAAGAGTATTTTAGTCTTTATATCACTTCTTCCAACTCCATTATTTCTCCCTACCAAACAATGTAATTGTAACTTCTACACCAAACGCCTTGTAAGTAGTGGTAGTAATAATAATGCAGAAACTAGTTTGAAAAGATATGAGAAAGAAGATAATGGGAAAATAAAGAAGAAATTTTTTTCTTGGACTAGAATGAACCCCCTTTGCCACTAGTGAGACTCGATCCTGGTCATTCTTCCAAAGTTTCACCTCTATAACCAGTTGAGCTACTCATGCGGGTAAAAATCTTTCTTTTCATTCTCCCTATTAAATATTAATGATGGTAGCCCAAGATACCTCCCCCACCCTAATTTCCATGATCTCACTCACATAATTCTTACACTCCACTCCCACATTCTTGCTAAAAGATAAAGAAGATTTGTTATAATTTATCACCTGTCCAGAAGTAGTGACAGACTTCTCCAAAACTTCCTTTAAAACCCTTCCAATGTATTTGCTCTACAGAACATGTAGCAATCGTCTCCAAAACAAATAAGTGTGATCATTGGTGCCCCTTTAGTAATCACAACTCCAGGGATGTTACCCACCTCCTCGTATATCTTGATCATTGCACTCAAGCCCTCCAATACCAAAATGAAAAATACGGAAAAAGGGGGTCACCTTGCCTTACACCTCTTGATGGAACAATCATTCCAATTTTGTCTCCTTCATTTATGATCTTGTATGCATGGTTGAAATGCATTCCTTTATTAAAGAAATCCAATGTGCATTAAAATCCAATTTCTCTAGGATAGCCGTAAACAACATCCAATCCTACTGTAAACACGACTCTTATCCAATTTTAGGACAGTAAATCCCACCTCCCTTGAGTTTTTCACTTCAAATAGTGGTGTACCTCATATGCAATCATTATGTTGTCGGTAATAAATCTTCCTGGCACGAACACAATCAGTGCTTCCGATATCAAGTTCTCCAAAATTGAACTCATCCTATTTGCAAGCACTTTGGAACAAATCTTATACAAGACATTGCATTGTGCAATAGATCTTAAGTCTCCCATTCCCTGTTGCTTAGCAATTTTTTACACCAACACAATCTAGGTCTTGTTAATCCCTTTAGGTAAAATTTCTCTCTGAACAAAATCTTCATAGAACCGTACTATACCGTTGCCCATAACATCACAATATTGTTGATAAAAGTCCGAATTGTTGATAAAAGCCTGAATTTAGACCATCTTGTTGATAAAGGATGAGGTTTTGGACTTCATAAATTTTCTGAGGGATACAATACAGCACATGTCTCATATCTCCTTTGGAAGACTTGAAAAGATTGAGGGATACAATACAGCACATGTCTCATATCTCCTTTGGAAGACTTGAAAAGATTGTTGTAGAATTCCCACATTAACAGGGCGATTGGTCGGAGATGGGGAATTACGTGGGAAAGGAATTGCAATTTCATGGGAGATGAATTACTAGGAATAAAGTGGGGATTTAAATTCCAGTGTTTGGTTTACAGGAATAGAATTACTGGGGATTTCAATTCCAATGTTTGGTATACATGAGAATTGAAAATGAATATAGTATAAAGTAAAAAATGTCCATTGTTGTTGTTAGGCATTAATTTTAGGTTAAAAAATGAAGGGATAATTTTGACTCATCACTATCTTTTGTTCTTCCTAAAATCACAGGAATTAAAATCTCAAAGGACATGAGATTTTAATTCCATGAAAATGGGGGAATTGCAATTCCTTTGAATTACAATTCCTTTCAACCAAACAAGAAAATTTTGTGGCCTTTGAAATTAAGTGGGAAGGAAATTTACAACCAAAAGTCCTGTAAATTGTTCAGATTACTCTCTTTTTCCACTCAATTGCCTTACTCGTCCTTTAGCCATGTGATTGTGTTGTTCCGTCTACGACGTATGACTGTGAGTTATGAAAGAATGTTGTGTTTAGGTCACCTTCCGTCAACCGAAACTCTTTGGACCACTATCTCCGATGGGTGTCCTATTGCTCTAGGGCCAGCAAATAGAACCTCTGTGCTTCGGCAAAAGAATCCACCCCTCTTCGATCTATTCAATGTCTGTATTTTAATTTTACTTTGAAGCTATTAATGCCTCCCCGTACTCTTAGTACCACGGAAAAGGTTCACAAGCTCACAGTTCAAGACCAAATGCATGTAATCAAGACCTATTTCAAAAGGAATTCTGCAAGGAGAGTGCAGACATCATTCATAGGATTCCGATTCAAGAGAAAATGTCGGAAATCAAACTTACAGGACATTTTAAATCTTATGTTCTTTTTATGCATATTTTTTTTAAACAGATGTTAAAATTAAATTCATTAAAAACCTTATAGTGACGAACTATCAAGAAAAGTCAAAAACTTTGGGTAAAATGTGAAACACAAGAGCCTTAGCTCTTTGATTAAAGGTGGGTGAACGTGAAGATTTGTCCCTTTTGCAAGGGGGAAGCAGATGTTGGAGTTTTCTGCACTGTGGATATACGGTTTGGAACGAAAAGGAAAAACCAAGGTTCTGTATCGTGTATAACACACTACCTTAAAAACATTTATGACCAGGGATTGAGTCGCATGTTTTCGACAGGCAAAACAGAACAAACTCGCAGGCAATAAACAATATGCAAGCTGACAGAATTTCGAAAGCAATAGCAGTAGCGTTCTACACTGTTTCTGTGTGTTTCTCACCATTCTGACAGCATGTATTTATAATACAATGTAGCAGAAGTGTAGCATCATCCCACCTCTCACTACCCACCTTTGTAGTGCTACAAAATAGCAGTAGACCAACTCTGCACACTCCTTCATGGAGTGGGAAAAAAGGTTTTGGGAGGCACACTCCTTCATGGAGTGGGAAAAAAAGTTTTGGGAGCAAAACGTTGACCCCACCACACGCCGTGCCGAGCCGAGCGGCGGCGGCGCGAGCGTGGTTTACCTCTTTTCCCTTCTCATAACACTTCAAACTAGTTTAAAAGCCTTGGAGTATATAAGCAAAGAAATAAGAGGCTAATCTTCCAATGTGGGACAACATGGATAGGCGCCTTTCCCTTTAAATGCTCCCAACAATCCCCCAACATGGATAGGCGCCTTTCCCTTTAAATGCTCCCAACAATCCCCCACCCTTAAAGGGATTTAGGCTGATGCTGACATTGCCTGAAAACGATCAAAGCAAATTTTCATGCCAGTATATAAAACTTGAACTGTCATATAGTGACATTAAGTACTTCTCTACGCAGGAGTGAATTTGATCTTGAACTCATTGAATAGACAAAGCTTGAACTTAATGCACTTAATTTTCTTTGGTCGCCTTGAATTATGTGAGGTCATACTCTTGACCCTGAATTATCCCTTGTTAGGTCTATTCCAGTGTAGACCTTCAACTCTGTCAAGTCTACCTCAACGTAGACCACCATGATTGGCTACAAAGCATGTGGGTTCCAGACCCATTTCCCTTGATGTATCAAGGATAGCCTTTCTATTTAGGCCCTTCATGAAAGGATCTGCAACATTCCTTTCAGATCTCACAAAAACCATTGTGATTACCCCATTTATTATCAACTGCCGTACAGACTCATGTCTGACTCTTATGTGTCTACGTTTCCCATTGTAGACACTATTTTGCGCAACACAGATGGCAGTCTGGGAATCACAATGTATGGGAACAGCAGGTGCAGGGCACCCCCACAATGGCACGTCTGCCAAAAGATTTCTCAGCCATTCGGCTTCCTGACTTGCTAGATCTAGTGCTATGAACTCTGATTCCATAGTTGATCTGGCTATACAGGATTGTTTGGTTGACTTCCATGAAATCGCGGCTCCACACATAGTGAACACGTATCCACTAGTTGAGCTTACATCATCATCGTCATTTACCGACTGAGTTTATTCACAGCAAATGCAAGATCTGGTCTAGTATAGTTCATCAAGAACATTAGACTCCCAATTATCTTTGCATATTCTTCTTGAGACACACTGGCCTCTATGTTTTTTGATAACTTGATGCTGGGATCATAGGGGGTTTTCGCCGGAGTTACATCATAACTCTCAAACCTCTTCAGGAGTTTCTCCGTGTAATGACTTTGGGATAAAAGGTAACCTTTCTCCGTTTTTGTAACCTTTATCCCGAGTATTACATCAGCCTCCCCAAGATCCTTCATATCAAACTTGTCACATAGAGTTCTTTTAGTCTCTTTTATAGCTCCTAGACTTGAGCTAAAGATAAGCATGTCATCTACATAGAGACAGATTATTACGATGCTAGACTCTACCTCTTTTGTGTATAAGCAGGCATCTGAGCGGTTAGTGGAATAACCTAGCTCTAACAAAGTTTTATGAAACTTTTCATACCACTGCTTAGGGGCTTGTTTCAAGCCATAAAGAGATCTTTTAAGTCTGCATACATTTCCTTCTTGTCCTGGATCAACACATCCGGGGGGTTGTTCCATGTAGATCTCCTCTTCTAGTTCACCATTTAGAAAAGCTGTTTTTACATCCATCTGATGTACTATCAACCTGTGTAAAGATGCTAAAGCAAATAGAACATGTATAGTAGCTATCTTTGTTACTGGTGAATAGGTATAGAAGTAATCCTCACCGAATTTCTGTGTGAAACCTTTAGCTACCAGCCTGGCTTTAAACCTTTCAATTGAACCATCTGGTCTCAATTTCCTCTTAAAAATCCATTTACAGCCTATGGGTTTACAACCCTTAGGCAAATCCACTATTTCCCACGTATGATTAGACTGTATGGAGTCTAACTCACTTTTGACTGCTTCTCTCCATAGAGTAGCGTCTACAGATCGCATAGCTTCTTGAATGGATTTTGGTTCTTCTTCTAACACAAGTTGACATATAAAATGATCACACAGTTCATTTAGATCTTTCAATTCAGTCATATACGTTATGAAGTCTGAGCCGAAGTTTTTCTCAATTCTAGGGCTTTTACTTCTTCTAGGCTCTTCTGAATTACATGAGAAATCAGGGAAAAAAAGATCATGTTGAACTTTATTCGCATCTAGTTCAAGAACACCCTTCAAGGGAAACACATGTTCAAAGAAAACTACATCTCTAGATTCACATATTGTACAGTTTTCTAAACACATAAATCTATAAGCTGCACTATTTTCAGCATACCCAATAAAAACGGCATCTAAGGTTTTAGGTCCCAAGTTGGACCTTTTAAAGGACGGGAGTCCTACCTTTGCCAAGCAGCCCCATACTTTAAAGTATTTAAGATTGGGCGCATGCCCTTTCCACAGTTCATAAGGGGTTTTTTCAAACCCTTTGTGCAATACCCAGTTTAGAATGTGGTTAGCTGTTAGAACAGCTTCCCCACACAACGAATCAGGAGCACCTGAACTGATTAGCATGGCGTTGATCATCTCTTTGAGAGTTCTATTTTTTCTTTCTGCTATGCCGTTTTGTTGGGGTGTATAGGGTGCAGTTACTTCATGTATAATGCCAGAAGATTCACACAGATCTTTCAGGAAATTTGATTCATACTCCCCTCCTCTATCGGATCTAAGTCTTTTGATCCTTTTTTCCAACTGATTTTCTACTTCATTTTTAAAAACAACAAACTTTTGTTCGGCTTCACTTTTTGTTCTCAATAAGTATAATTTTGTATAACGGGAAAAGTCATCAATAAATGTTATATAGTAACGCTTACCACCCCGACTTTCAGTGGTTTTAATGTCTGCTAAATCAGTGTGAACCAATTCTAGCAATGATGAAGTACGATGCTTTACAGTTAAAAAGGATGTTCTAGCAAATTTTGCCTCAGCGCATGTTTCACATGTATCATTAGATAGGTTTGGTAGCATATTCACGTTTTTCAGTCTATTTAAACATTTTGCACCAACATGTCCTAATCTAGCATACCAAACATTAATTGATACAGCAGTATAAGCAAAAGAAGCATTCTTATTATCACGAGCAGTCAGAGAAGAACCAGATACATCAGAGTGATTGTTAACTATAGAGACATCTAGTACAAAAAGACCTCCACGCAGATATCCCTTCCCAATGAACTTCTCACAACGAGTCATAACCAGACGGTCAGACTCAAAAACCATCTTAATTCCAGCCTTATTTAGAAGGCATCCGGAAATCAGGTTTCTTCGGAGGGAAGGGACATAAAGCACATTTTGCAACAGTAAATGTTTTCCAGAACAAAGCAGTAATTCTACTTTTCCTCTACCACTTACCTCGGAAACGCTGGAGTTTCCCATGAAGATTTGTTCTCCATCAGTGATAGGCTCAAAAGTTTTGAATGAAGCTTTGTTGTTGCAAAAATGTCGTGAAGCTCCAGTGTCCACAACCCATTCGTCTGGATTTTCCACCATGTTGGCCTCAGTTACTACTGCAGCTACTAAATCAGCATCTTCTGTGTTCTCCATCAGGTTAGCCTGGTTCTTCGGCCTCTCGTTGTTTGGTTTCTGACCATTCTGACTCGTAGACCCTTTGCGCTGATAGCATTGGGCAGCACGGTGGCCTCGTTTTCCACATACATAGCATTCACCACTATTGTTCCCTTTTTTCTGAATTTTTCCACCCTTGCCACGAGTGGAATTGTTATTCTTATAATTCTTCTTTTGGTTTCTAGAATTGTCACCAGGTTTTGATTTCTCAAAGCCAGAGTTAGTTTCAACAATATTAGCTTTAACATTGTCAGTAAGAGTAACAGACCTTTGAACCAGGCGGTTTTCTTCCTCGATATTCACGCTATTAATTAGTTGTTGCAGTGTGTAGCTCCTTCGATCATGTTTCATTTTATTCTTGAAGTCCACCCAGGAGTCGGGCAGTTTGTCAATCAAAGAATCACATAGGACTACTTCATTAACTATCCCACCTTCTGCTTTCATGTCACCGACTAAATTTTCAAACTCATGTACCTGTTCGATTACAGGTTTGGTGTCCACCATTTTAAAGTGTAACCAACGACCCACAGCATATTTGCGTCTCCCCACATCATCGGCCCCATAATCTCAATCATTAAATCCCAAATTGCTTTTGCAGATTTGTATTCAGAAAACATATCAAACAACGGGTCACTTACACGTTGGAGAATGGTTGTCCGGGCAATCTTGTTATCTTTTTCGTATTTGATGCGAGCTGCCTCGGCTGCTGATGTATCTTGCGCTGATGATGACTTTGGGTCTTTGGAAGCATCTGTAGACTTCGAGTCTGTCGCAGCAGTTGAAGCCGTGGTCTGCAGTGCAAGCTGTGTAGTAGGCGCATTAAATTTCGCAGGGTATGCAAAAAGGACATAGTCCACATCCTTTGATTCCAGAAGCATGATTAATTTTGCAGCCCATCTCTTGTAGTTCAAACCACCAGTGAGTGGTTGAATAGGAGCAATATCTGACACAATGTTTGGTATTGCTGACATTTGTGACTCGACTTGGTATATAAATGTTTTTAACTGTTGGAGTTTTCTGCACTGTGGATATACGGTTTGGAACGAAAAGGAAAAACCAAGGTTCTGTATCGTGCGTAACACACTACCTTAAAAACATTTACGACCAGGGATTGAGTCTCATGCTTTCGACAGGCAAAACAGAACAAACTCGCAGGCAATAAACAATATGCAGGCTGACAGAATTTCGAAAGCAGTAGCAGTAGCGTTCTGCACTGTTTCTGTGTGTTTCTTACCATTCTGACAGCATGTATTTATAATACAATGTAGCAGAAGTGTAGCATCATCCCACCTCTCACTACCCACCTTTGTAGTGCTACAAAATAGCAGTAGACCAACTCTGCACACTCCTTCATGGAGTGGTGCGGACAAGGTCATTACATGATCCACAAAAATAGGGTAAGAAAAAAAGTTTTGGGAGCAAAACTTCCCACCCCACCGCACATCATGACGAGCCGAACAAGCAGTAGTGGTGTGCGTGTGGTTTACCTCTTTTCCCTTCTTATAACACTTCAAACTAGTTTAAAAGCCTTGGAGTATATAAGCAAGGAAATAAGAGGCTAATCTTTCAATGTGGGACAACATGAATAGGCTAAAAGAAGTCTTTCCCTTTAAATACTCCCAACAGCAGAATCCAATATCCATGATGCACTTGTCTCAGGACGTACCCTACTCCCCCTAAATATGGGCTTTGACATGTACCAACATTCATATCAACTTTTTCTTGTACACCCTTGCTGATTCATGTATCTTAGGACAGAAACGTCAGGTTTGTATTAATGTGTGGTGGCTGTGGAAAAGTATAAATGATAAACATAACTCTTTGAACTGCACCATGAATTACTCTCAAGTCCATGAAAAGATAAGTTAAGTCTGTTTAATTTCGAGACTCAATACTAAACTATACACTTTTACAGACTAAGGAATTCAACCCAAACCCAAACTTCTAATGTTCACGACAAGAATCAAATATCCACCCTACTACTGAAAGCAAGTTTTATGTGTAGCTTCTTTTTGAAGATAAGTTTTCTAGTCATATGAATGTAATTGACAAGACTAGGATCATCCGTTTTGAGTTTAGGAAGGCTAAAAGCTTTGCCTTCTAGCGATTTAATCCCAGGTCAAAAGCTACTAATAAAAATGCAGAGGCTAAGATCTTCAAATCAACAAGCTTCAGTACTAGATTCTACACAACAGTGCCACGCCTGAAAGCTAAGCAGGCGAGCCAGGTGATGCGGAATAATTTAAAAAAAAAAAAAAAAAAAAAAAAAAAAAAATTCACCAGATCCTAACTTCCATATCAGATAACCAAACCTTGAAACTAACTGAAAGTGAGCCAAGAAGTGCAAAAACCATTGAGTTGCCTTTCCATCTAGACATTCAGTGTTGCAATGACAACAGGTTTGAATAGCCGGTGTTTGCCTGCGGAAAACGCTTCTGATTTGTGAACCAACATTTACAAGTCTGTCATAGTCATTTGAAACATCTGCAGTCTCCATTTTACTTCTTCTTGCAAGAGTCCTCATGCTTAGCTTTAGGGTCATTTGGAACCGCTTCTTCAGGCTGTCTGGGTTGGGTAGATTCCAGCTTCTCCTGCAATGTAAATCTCACATACGTAACAAATTTACGAGAGAAACAATGGGAGGATACATACAGTCACTGATGAGTGTGCATCACGCACTAATGTCAAAACTTTAAAAGTCATGAAATCCGAGTGGTACTAGCAAAAAATAGAAGTAACATGAGGGAAATGAGTAGTAGAATTACCATTAATGTAGCATTTTCGAGCCTCAATTTCTCCATATCCTCTTTCAACTTATTCATTTCAGACTTGAGATTAACATTATCCTTGTTCAGGGAGTCGTAGCTCCTCACCACCTCCTCATATTCAGCCTGTATTAAAATTACAAAAACAAGTTGAGTAATGTGGAAATCCCAAGCTATTTTCAGTAGTACAGCTATAAGTCGTAACTGTATTCTTTTCTATTTGTTTCCTATTTTAGAGAATTTGGTTCTCATCATAGGAAAATGCTAATTGTGCTCAAATTTGTACCTGCTAACATGGCTTCAAAATCCTTTAAACGGAGTATTATTGGCCTTTAAACTCACCACAAATTCATCAAAGCAAACCACATTAGCCAGTGCAAATTTGAGTGCACTAGCATTATCATTTCATATATAACCGATCCAACATCCTATTATTTGGCTTATAATTCCTGGAGACTAAATTTTGTAGGAATTGTTTCCTTGTTTATGGCTGGATTATACAGTCACATTAGTATTAACAACTGGTCTTGTTCATGACCAAAATCGATGAAGAAAGAAAACCTTCTATTCTCAGAAAAAGAAAAGAAAAGAAAAAAAAAAAACACACACACACACACACAACAATAACATCAACAACTTCAATGGTATCAACGCTTTTTATTGAAAGAGGCAGAATCCAAACGGAGTGGATGAAAATAGGGAATTTTTAAAACTTGAACAAAAATAGGTAAAACTACTCTCTTTAATGCATTTGAGTCAAACAATTCTTACGTTTTCAAAAAAAAAAATAAATAAATAAAAAGCATTGGTGAAAAATAGAAATTAGCTCGAAACGAATTTAAGAAATGCGTTTTGGTGTAAAAATTAATTCTCCGCTAAATATAAGAAATACATAGTATACTATATTAATGAATTAATTTTCATTTACTGGTGCCAAACACATTAGCTTAATCAGTTAATGTGTTTGAAATCTATTCTAATTTCAATATCTAATTTTAATAAAGCAGAGTAAGAGGAGAACACTATGGAAATTTCAGAAACTTGAATCCTTGTACATGGAAATGCAATGTCAATAATCCCTGGGAAACATAAGAATTAACCGATATCATGATGGTTTAATATGATGTGGTAATTTTTAGATATAAAAATAGAAGTTATAGTGTTTTCCTGGGGATTACTGAGATTGCATTTCCATATACAAGGGTTCGAGTTTCTAAAATTTCCGTAGTGTTTTCCTATGACTGACCGCACGCTCACTCTGTTTTATTGAGATTAGAATAGATGCCAAAGCAAAAATTAATCTGTTAATAGAATGGAGGATGTATTTTTCATATTTACCGGAGTACTAATATTTACACCCGGCCTAATTTATATTTTTCACCAATGCCAAAAGTAAATATTTGAAAACATAAGAAACGCATTTATGATTCTCCATCTTTGCCTCCTATCCACTGTGGTCGTACACCTCCAAAGTCTCATCTTCTCAAATACTTCCAGTTTCTAGTAATGGAGGATCTGGTTCTTCCACTAACTTTCTCGTCATAAGAAACAAAAATTGAACAGGCAGAATTAGGTCCCATTAAGTTATGATGTTTATACATGGAAAAAGGAAAGATGGCTTCTTGGGGTGAAAATTGCAAGACCAAGTATGGGCATTGCTGTCTCACCTCAAGGAGGTTGGGATGCTGGGTTGTAAGCTGTCTGTTGGGCCCGTGGTTGTAATAAAAAATGTCTACACTCCTGCTGCACAACAGACAACAGACACTCTGACCAAGGCTCTTCCCAACGCTAAGTTCAAAGAAATGAGATACAAGCTAGGCTTAATCAATACCTTACAGCCCAGCGCCCCAGCTTAAGGGAGAATGTGGAGACCCCAAGTTATTTTCAGTAGTATAGCTATAATTCTTAATTGTACTCTTTGTTATTTGTTTCCAAATTTCAAAGTTCATATAAGAGTGATCCTATTATGCAGTTTTTAATTGCCTGATCCTTAGGAAATTTATAGGGATTGTTTCCCTGTTTATGGTTGGACATTACCAGCCACATTTAAATAAATATCTGGTCCTGTTCACAAGCCGAACAGATTAAGAAAAACTTTTATCTGATTCTTAAAAACTTCAAGAAAAATACCAGCAAACTAAACAAAATCACAACATCCTACCTGCTTCCTTAGCCTAGATCTCCTTGCAGATTCTCTGTTAGCTTGCTTCCTTTTCTCCCTTTTCAGCTGCCGTTCATCCTGAAGAAGCAGATATTTCACCTCAAATTAACAAAAGGTAAACACTGATACTTTCAAACAGCTTAAGCCTTAAGGACAAATATCATTTGAGTAGGATGAGTGCATATTTCAGGTCTTTTTTTAATAAATTCTAGAGACTGACTACACTCCCTATTTTTCTAAAATGCATAAAAGTTGGTACAATTGTGATATTATAACAATGAATGATTAATCTTTTTGAAATGATAAAATAACAAAGGATCTGAACTCAAATGAAGAACAATTTACTAACACTACCTGGACCGACACTTCAATGGGAAACCTTACAGCATTACGAGCGAAGCATATTTCTGGAGTTCTATTTAAGGAAGGCTGTTCTTTAACAGTTTTAGGGTCCTCCATACCTTCATTACTTTCATCAGTGGAAGTCGCAATGTCATCACTGCACATGATATGCAATAATAAGAAAGTGAAACGAGAGTTGGCAAGCAAGCATGACCTTGACAACGACAAAAGTAATGGACAAGAAAGCTCGTTCACTTCTCATCTACCTAGTTCATACTAAGGAAGGATCAGAGGATGAAATTATGAAGGATATCAAACCTTTGTGATGTCCCATGGACAGATCCTTCAGCATTAACCTCAAAGTTGTCATTAGTAATTGGCACAGCAAGCCCATTATGCCATTTTAACCTTTTTGCTGAATTTTGATCAATAGCCTCTGATGGCTTAGGAACCAATTCCACGCTTGAAGTAACTGCAGCCTAAGGAAAACAATATTAAAAATTAATATCTTTCCATGGACACCAGAAACACAACTATTCTGTTATTTATGTATATGAACTTAATTACAGAGTATTATTTATAAAAGTAGACAGGAAAGAAATCTTATGACTTGCAAATGAACAAAACAATCCCTCAGATATTAACAAATTTTCCAAACAATTTGTAACAAGCAAATATTCATAGACAGAATGGAGAAAAGCCAGCACACCACTGATAGGAAATAAAAAGAAAATTATTAGCAGAAAGCACTACTTACTAGCGTGACTGCAGGATGAGCATAAACAATTCCTTGAGGGTACATCATTGGATAAGGCATCCCATATGGGGGCATGAATGGCTACAAATAATGACATTCAATATTTATAAAGACTAAGTCAGTGGTTGCTCCTCCAGAAATTTGCCAACCCAATATGCTTTAGAAGTTAGAACCTAGAGAAAAAAAAAAAAAGGAATGCAAATAAGCAAAATTATCAGGTAAAAGAAGGCACACCAGAGTACCTGTTGAGGGGGCCACATGTGAATCTGCGGAACATGCCCAGTTGGTAGTGAAGTGCTTAAATATGAAGATGGTACAGGAAATTGCTGTAGATGAAGCAAATGTATAGCTTAAAACCAGTTTCTATTAAAAAATGATATCTAAACAAGTTTTATGCAGTGATGTTTAGGCATAAAAACTGGGGGAGGCCGGTGCTTCCGCTATATAGAGACTTATAGAGGGATATAACCTGAATAATGTCAGGAAGACTATTGCATCTCCCTGAGGTGTAGATGAATAGCTTCTCAGAAATAACTGACATGGATTTACCTCTCCACCCAGTTTTAAAAAGTGCTAAACATGTCGTGAGCCTTTGAGCAAGCACATATTTCCTAATAATAGATACCCAGGTAAGGTTTGCCTTTTTCTCTCATATTCCCATTATTAACATGTTATCATCCATTCTAACTGGTGAATCATAGTCCTAGATTGAACATCTCCAAACAATCTATATCAAATTTCTTTCATTTCCTCTATGTGCACTGCTTGTGAATTGTCTTAAATGAAGTCATCTCTAATATAGTCATTTCTTGCATTTCCACACCTCCATTTTAACACTCCCTTTTAACTTACTGCCACTTCAGGGATTCTCCCACCACACTGATATAGCGATTCTTGTATCATTGGAAACACAAATTGATTAGCATGGAAAATTTTCACCATCTTTTCCCACATAGCTCATCTTATCTCAGTAAAAATATATTAATATCCAGTTCCAACAACCATTTATAATTAAAGGGGCAATGAACCAGAGGAAAGTTAAAATTAATACTAACAACTAGTGGAGATCCCTTCAACTGAACTTTAGGCATTTCTTTTCAACAGCATGAGGGACTAACCTGTGCCGGTTGAGATCCTAGGTCACATTTTGGTGAGTTATTTTCCTCATCTTTACCCATTGTGTGCTTCTACACCTACAAAGGGTAATGCAAATGAGCCGCTGTGGAGTCTTGACATGAAGTACTATGCTTTTCAATTAACTTTTTGACAACTCAAGCAAATTCATGATCCTCTGAAGAATTAAGAGTTGTAAAACAAGGAAAGCAAAGAGTAGATATACGAAAAGGGGGGCATCAAATGCTGCTATAGACCTATAGTAGTAGAACAGATACACACCCTAGATAATTACATAATGAAATGTTGCAAAAATATATCACCTCTGACAGAGTGACAGAACCATCCCTTTGTCTATGTAAAATTTTATTTTCCATGATTTTATTGTTGGTTTTCAATCATCGCAAAGCATTTTACAACTACTATGGACTGGAAAAATGGCATTTCATCATCAGCTATTGATGGAATGCTGCAATTCACTTGCCACGTCTTTTTTTTACTATCCAATAATATAATCCCGTGGTTTTGTTGGACTTTACCTAAATTTAGGACCTGAAGAATCTAGCCCCAGTTTACTGATAGCTATCTCTGCAATAGAACGGGGACCATCAATAAACTGCCAACATTAGCAGATTATAAAATCGATAATCCAATTCCTTCATAAATCAAGCTCATTACTTCCAGGTTGAAAATCAGCTCTCCAAATTAAGCAACCTAAAATATTTAATCCCTAATGAACAACAGTATGAAAGTTAACAAAACATCAAAGTTTGCCATTCTTACACACAACAACAGACATTGCCACATTCTGATTTGCTACGGAGTAACATATATAGTGATCTTCCTTCAATCCTTTTTTTCCAATGCTATTTTTATTTAGAAAAAAAAAAAAAAAAAATTGTCTTAAGTTAACTTTCGACTCTGCTGTGTTAATTTAAGTACAATCGACTTCAAACGAAATCCAATACGAAGCAGGATTGATAACGACACCAGTAAAGGAATAATAATCGAGGAAACCACTGAAAAAACAGATAAAGTAGAAGGAAAATATGCACACGTCTTGTTTGATCAGCTATCCTTGCATTCAGGCTTTCTACACTATATATATATACATGGAATTGATATAAGCAAGGGAATATGGCTTACAGCAATCGAATTCGTGACTGAATGTTACTCCGTCGATTATAAAACAAAGGAGAAATGTAAAGCGGCTTTTTCTGGGAATGCGGGGGTTGAGTCTCCAGTGAACGACGGTGGAACGAAGGTATTTTTGCAATCTGCAGAGAGAGAGAGAGAGAGAGGGAGGGAAGACGAAGAAGACAAAAAGGTGGGAAGATAGGCCACGTCAAGCGACGCGTGGTGGTCTACTTTTCACACTTGTACAACTTGGCATACATTTGGCGTTTACATATCCAATTTCCACACTCTTGTTTCATATTCAGTTCTTCTTCTTCTTTTTTTTTTTTTTTTTTCGAAAGCTTTTTTTTTTAATGCTATTTTTACTTTATTAAGTTTATATCCAGAAATTCTAACGTAATACGAGTACTCCGTAATAAAATTCTTTTTTTTTAATGCTTATTAATTGACTGATATATCCTGAGTTAGAAAAATTTATTTAATAATTAAATATAAAATAAAATCTGACATATATAGTGTCACTGTGTCACATGAAAGTAAATATTTGCAGGACAGAAATGATGAAAGATTTGTCATATTACTTTATTTTATTAACTTTTAGTTTTTTATTTTACTTTACCTATTTGATAATTTGTCAAATAGTTAAAATGTATATCAGAAAGTTTTCACATGTGAAAGTCTTCTCACTTTATATGAGACAAAACTCTCCATACTTTAACGGTCGGGCAATGTCCCATGAAGTCATGAACTAATACAAATCGGTGTTCTTAAACCATTAATCTTCCCCTTTTAATTGAACTTATGTGTCTACACAAATTCATAGGAAAGGTGAGTCATATATATATATATATATATATATATATATATATATATATATATATATATGAGAGAGAGAGAGGTTTTAGTAAAGAACATGATCCCAGTAAAAAGTGATGACTAATTTGATTCATACGTTCAGCGGATAAGAGTTGTTAAAAAATAAGAGTTAAAGATGAGGGGTCAATTTTATAAATACTGCAAACATGAAAATTTATAATAATTTTAAAATTAATCTCATATTTTTTTATTAAAATTCGAAGCAATGATAAACCCCTAACAGGGCGTTTGGTTGAAGGGATTTTAAATTCTCTTCCCACTTAATTCCAAAAGCCATAAAATTTCCTTGTTTAGTTGAAAGGAATTGCAATTCTATGGAATTGCAATTCCTCCATTTTCATGGAATTAAAATCCCATGTCCCCCTGGGATTTTAGGAAGAAAAAAATATAGTGATGAGTCAAAATTACCCCTCCCTTATTTAACCTAAAATAAATGTTTGACAACAACAGTTGATATTTTGGACTTTATACTACTTATTTCCTTTCAATTCTCATGTATACCAAACATTGGAATTGAAATTCCCAGTAATTCTATTCCTGTCAACCAAACATTTGAATTTAAATTCCCACTTTATTCCCATAATTCATCTCCCATGGAATTGCAAATCCTTTCCCACGTAATTCTCCCTCTCTAACCAAATGCTCTGTAATAGACGGCTAAAATCAATCCTCACTTTTTACAGAAGTGCTATTCTAATTTAAACCGATCAAGTAGGACCAGGGCAAACCGAAAGCTTTATAAGTAATGCCAGCTTGCGCTAGTAGGCTTTTTCATATATATATATATATATATATATATATATATATATATATATATATATATATATTTGAATACTATTGACTCTGTTACAATGTAATATCTATTCATAATGAACTCATGACTTCCTATTTGGGAGAGTCGCTTTGTGCCACTAGACTATCCACAAGGTCATCAAAAGAAATTACAATGGAAATCTGTCTAAATGCACTTAATGTGATTATAATTGAATTACATGGTATGACCAACAATTACATTTATGGTAATTATATATAAATGTATTTAATTTCTATAATTCGTATGATTATAATGGAACGGGTAAGGAAATTATGTTTGGGATTATCATATAATTCATATGATTATCACTGAAATTAAATGTAGAGAATCTCCTGCGCAATTACAGGAATTATGTAGGAATTACTAGGCAATCTGCCTACGCAATTAAATATATGGAGCCTGGTCTAATTATAAGTGCATTGATATACTTTCAAAAAAAAAAAAATAAGTGCATTGATATACCTAGATAAATGTTATATAAGTTTGAACTCCAAACTTAAAGATTTGGAGATTAATTAAATGGGTAGATTACGGAATGTGTCTCAATTAATTTACATACTCTCAAATGTTTATACACTAATGTCTACAATGTTAAATTCATACCTTTTTTTTTTCATCATTGTTAAGATCTAAACCCTACACCATGCGACTGCTAGTAAAGCAAAGGCAAATTATAATGTGGACTAGGGCATGGTGGACCATACTCCAAAACGACGTCATTTTATTTTTAATATCAACTAGTATTTCCACCCGTGAGATGCACGGAATGGAATTATTGTAATATATTAAGAATATTTAAATCGATATATAATTATTTAAGAGTTAATTTCACCAGAGGTCGCTTATCTTTCCTGACAATTCCAAATTTAATCCTAGACTATAGTTATTAATTATTACGATTTATTCTATGTTATAATTCTTAAGTTAATATTCTTACTATTATTATTAACACTTAATTACTTTTAGATATTATTATTACCACTTATATTATTATTATTAGTTTCTTTTCAAGTTCTGTTAGTATATAATGGCCGTGAGGCACAATAATAATATAATCATTATTAAATATTCTTGTATTGTATTCCGTGAGTCACAATAATAATATAACAATAATTACATATTCTTTTAGGATTCCTATTACCATCATTAATTATTCCCTAATTTACCATAATTAAATAATTTGACCAATTATAAAGAAAGATTATCAAATAATGCACGGGACAATTTTTTAATAAAAAATTTTAAAAATTCATTAATAAAATATAATGTTCTCATAGTTTTTTCTTAAAAACTATTTAATAAAGCATTTATTTTAGAAATTGGTGGGTCAAACCGCTTACGGCAGTTTGCGGTGGATAGATCTCAAAAAAAAAACAAAAGCGATTTCAAAAAAACATTTGTCCAAAACGGACAACCGAGTCAAAAGTTATACCGTGCTGAAGTTTTGACACATTACAATTTTAAAAAAAAAAAAATTAATCGCCGGTTCACCCGGAGAGGTGGCCGCGGAAGATGCCGATTCTGGCCTTCATCGCCACGGCCAGCAACGCGATTTTTGCAACATTGATATATAGTATAGATATAGATTAGAATAGGAATAGTTTGCAGAATTATTGTACGAATGGGAAAGTAGAAATCAATATATTTTATTAGGAAGAGAGATTTTTTAGGAATTGGGCGGGAAGTTAAAATTTCAGGATTTTGTTATTATACTAGTTTTTTACGCGCATTGCGCGATTGGGATAATGCCCAATTTTATTTTATTTTTTTTTAAATAAGTACTTTAAAGTATATTAAGGCAGGATTATATTGAAATTGTTCATGCATAGATAATTGAAGGTTGAATTTGCGTGTTTAAATAGGTAATTCTTCTCCCGAAGGTTGAGTCTCCAACCCCAAGGGCCCCCCACACTCCGACCCGACAGAGCATTGTGGGAGGTTGTAAATGCTGATACGCACAAGGAATCTGCCCACTTTGGACATAATTCCCGCACTGCCGCCGCCGAGGTTCAAATCTTGGTCTCTTCTCCCAAATACTATCCACTAAATCATTGAGCTAAGCCGGTGCGGGTTAAATAGGTAATTTTAAGTTTACAAATGCAAGATAATATAGTCAAGATTGATTATAATTTTCAATAAAATAATTGTATAGGTATGATTGAAACCAAATACGGAACATAAGGGAGAACAAATAAAAATTAGGGCATAAAATATTAAATATATACTAATATTGTTTGAGGAGATTCCGACATTAGGATTTGTGGTTAAATTCTATTAAGACTTTAATATTAGAATTAGATTAATGGTGTAATTATAATTCTATATTAGACTTTAATATTAGAATTAGACTAACGGTGAATTAACGAAAAAATTAAATGGATAATCATATAATTAAGGATAAATTAGAAAATCTTAAAAGAAAAAAGTTAAAACCTGGACAATATGAACCATTCATTTGATTTAATAATTTGGCGGTCATTTTTTCTACTCAATGTTAATAATTAAATAAATTCGCTGGTCAAATCCGCTAACGCTAACCCCTAACTGCTGATTGTCAAACAAGGACATTGCGAGGTAGTTCTCCCTTCAATTTGTTGTGTGATTTGAATACTCTCTTTGTCACAAAATCTCTCAAGTAGTTAATATGGTTGGCTTTATTAATTATATTTTTTTAATTTTTTCATGGTATTAATAAAATACCTGGTAAATAAATATATAGCATTATTTTGTATTATAACGTTGATATTTAATTAGAAAAATAGTGCACAAAAAATATAATAGATAATGTAGTGAATATAATCAATTGATGAATTTGAATGTAAAAATTTTTACATTTGAGAAAAATAAAGACAATATAACTAATGAAAATATTTCTTTTAATTAATTTATTGATAATTAATAAAAAAAAATTTCACTGAATAAAGACATTGTAAGGATAATGTAGCGAATATAATCAATTAATAAATTTGAATATAAAAAATTTTTATATTGAAGAAAAATAAAGACAATATAACTAATAAAATTATTTCTCTTAGTTAATTTATTGATAATGAATAATTTTTTTTTTGAATAAAGGCATTGTGGACACATAATTATAAATTAAAGAAATGCATATGTATTATTTTTTGTTGTAACTACTAAATTATTATTTATATAATTTAATAAGAGTAAAATAGAGTACTAATTATGTCAACTTTGATTGGGATGAGATTCGAACCTAAGACCTTTTTCTATTGAAATCAATGAGTAAGTTAACGGTGAACTAACGGCAATTCTTAAAATTTTAACGGAATTAGTAACGGTGTGTGGGTATTTTAGGAAATTTGAGTGTAAAATTTAAATCTGATCAATCTTTCAATCAATCTGAGCCATTCATTTGATTAAAATCTGTGACCGCCATTTTTTCTACCCATTATAGGCCTAACTCTCTTGGGCTCTTATTAGTATAGTAGATATAGTATAGACTAACCCGTGCATCACCTTTAATAACACCATCATGTATTATGTTCATAATATTTGTTCTATATGCCCATAAGCCTAAACCTTAATGTTCATAAACACTAAACTAAATATACATCATATGCATTTCCAATCACTCTATAGTAAGTTCATAATGTTCATTCTATATGTTCATAAAAAATAAAGTTTAATATACATAAACATTATGTTTACAGACTAATCGTGTTTAATAACATTTATTATGTACTATACTACTATGTTAATAATATTAGTTCTATATGTCCATAAATCTAAACCTTAATGTCCACAAACACTAAACTAAATGTACATCATATGTGCCAAGCACTTTGTGCTCAGGTGGCATGTAATGACCTCTCCCATGTGGAAGGTCATGAGATCGAGCCTCAGTGAAGGCGTTGTTGACTCTTTGTGCTTCATTAAGTTGAAAAAATATATTTGAACATTACAATGTAATAGAGTCAGTAGAATTCAAAAAAAAAAAAATGTATATCATATGTTTTTCCGTTCATTATATAGTAAGTTTGTAATGTTCCTTTTATATTTTCATAACAACAAAGCTTAATGTACATAAACATTATACTAGTATCATTCATGTTTAATAACACTCATCATGTACAATATTTATAATATTTGTTCTATATGTCCATAAACTTATACATTAACGTTCATAAACATTAAACTAAATATACAACATATATATTTCAATTCACTTTATAGTAGATTCATAATGTCCATTCTATATTTTCGTAAAAACAACACTTAATGGACATGAATATTACACTAAAATAATGACTTTATATACCTATATAAATAAATAAAATAATGGATAAGAGTCAAATAAGCTCTTAAAGTATAATTGATTGTACAATTACCCCTCAATCTATGAAAAACTCCAATTGAATCCTCCAATTCATCAAATTAGTACAATCCAACATATTAACCTATACACTTCCAGTTAAGCATGACATGTCACCATTGTTATCGCAAGTTGTCATTGTTGTCATTGCCAGTTGTCATCGTTGTCGTTGCCAACTGTCACCGTCCCGACTAGTGTCTTCATAACCTTATTCTGGAAAAGGTGACAGTCGTCACCTCCTTCCAAGTGGAAGGATGCGACAACGTTTTGCTTCCTTTCGTTCTACGAGTCAAAGTCACATCCTTTTATTTTGGAAGGAGGTAAGACGTTGCCTCCTTCTAGGTCAGAAAGAGCTGACAACATTTTTCCTCCTTCCAATCTGGAAGGAGGCAATGTCACCTCCTTATAATCTTGAAGGAGACAGGACGTCACCTCCTTCCAGTTCAAAAGGAGGTTAGATGCGACGATGTGTCGCCTCCTTCCATATTGGAAGGAGGCTGCGAACATCGTCAGCAGTAGTTAACAAAAAAAAAAAGGATAAAATAATTTTTTAAACAAATATTTGTTGACTGGTAACTTGTTGGTTATTGGTAAATAATTAGGTTTACTTGCACAATTTTATAGAGTTTAGTGATTTAAATGAAAATTTTTAAAGTTGGAGAACCTAATTATTTTTTCGCTGAAAGTTGAAGGATCTATTTGATCATTTTTTCATTAAATAATTACAAATTAGTAAATGGGAAAATGACATTTTTCCCCCCTAAATTATATGTTTATAGCACATTTTCTCCTGAATTATTCATGTAAGTATATTAGTCCCCTCAATTATTCTAAAAGTGACAATTTTCCCACTAATATATTAAATTGACATCTCTACCCTTAAAGTAAACATTTTATTTATTTTTATTCTCGAACAAATGATTGTCTATATGTAGGGATGACCACGGTTCGGTTCGAACTGAACCGGACACTATAGCAATCGAATTGAAAGTTTCCGATTATAATTCAGATCTAGAACCCAATATTTGGATTTCAGTTTATTAAAATTATGAATAGAAAAAACTAGATCGCGAACCGTGTATCGGCGATTCGAATTAGCATAACTACTAGTTTTAGTTTAAAATTAGAATTATACGGAGTAATATTTACAAATAGTGTAGGTTCTTTTTTACATTTATTCTGATTCTCACATATAAGTATATATGACCGCGATTTGGTTTTTATTTTGAATCGCCGATTCACGGTTCCGAATCCAGTTTGAACTGATGGTTCAAACTTTTTTTTTTTTTTTGATAAAAAGGAGGGGGTTACCCAGAAACTATCTACACATGATATCCCCTCAGGTAGAGGGCACCGATCTGGTCACGGCTAATTTCTTCACTAACTTCAAAAGGCATATCCGAGTGAGTTTGTAGCCCGATTGGGTGGGTAAGGGCTAGATTGGCTAGGGTGTCGGCGGCCCTGTTTTGCTCTCTATACACGTGTTCGACCTTCACCTCACTGAACCTTGCCATCTCTCGCGCACACCAGCTAATAGTATTCAGGTTGCAGCGCTGCCATGCGTTATCCATTGTCAGGTTGTCTATAGTCACCTTCGAGTCGCATTCCACCACCACCTTGGTTGCACCATACTCATTCGCCATCCTAAGACCATGCAGCACCGCCCACGCTTCCGCATCATCGATCGAGCATAGGCCAATGTTGTAAGTGAAGCCTCGGCACCACCTCCCTTGGTAATCTCGGAGCAAACCACCACATCCCGCTCGTCCGTCCCTTTTGCAGCACCCGTCGGTGTTGAGTTTGAACCAGCCGGCGTCAGGTTTCGTCCAATCCACACTGTGGACCTCCATCGCTTTTCTCCCCGTCCCCTCCACTTGTGTAGTCGCGAAAGCTGCACTCACATCCGCATCATAACTCTCGAGTCAGGCCATGTATCCCTTCGCCCCCCGCTTGCCCCTCATTGTATGCATGACTTCCTGAAAAATAAGAATGTTATCAGTTATCTGTCTCCCGAGAACAAAAGAGTTATGGCCATGTATCTATTTGATTGCTATATTATCTGTTCGGTTTGAACCAAATCGTGGTCATTATTTGTTGGAGAAAAAAAAATAAATGGAATATTTATTTTAAGGATAAATATGTCCATTTAACATTTTAGGGGGAAAACTGCCACTTAAATAATTCAAGGAGAAAAAGTGATATAAGTATATAACTCGGGGAAAAAGTGCTATTTTTCTTTACGAGGCATTTGGTTGGAAGGAAGGAATTAAGAGGGAAAGGAATTGTAATTCGGTGGGAATAAAGTAGAAATTCAAATTACGTTGTTTGATACTTGGTAGGGAGAAATAGAATTATTGGAATTGAGAAGGAAATAAGTTGTATAAAGATTAAAATACCCTTATGTAATAATAATAGTAATAACAACCAAGAGTAGTAATGTCATTTTATATGTTTTTCCTTTCTGAAATTCATTGAATTGCAATTCATGGGTGCAATTCTGTGAAATTGCAATTTTCTCCAACCAAACAATGTAATTAAGGCATTCATTGAATTGCAATTTAACTACAACTAAATTACAATGAACCAAACGCCCTCTTAATAAATTTGTATTGTAGTAAACTGCTTATAATTTTAAATTATTATTCTTGTAATTAAATGTACTGTTTGTATTGTAGTAAACTGCTCTCAGAATAGAGGAGAAATCTGAACTCCGAAGAGCCTCACGCTGAACTTCTCTGGCTCGATCCAATTCCAGATCCGAATATGAACGACGCAGATGTATCCAAGCAGATCCAGCAGATGGTCCGATTTATCCGCCAGGAAGCGGAGGAAAAGGCCAATGAGATTTCTGTCTCCGCCGAAGAAGTAATTATTGGTTGGTTTAAGTGGAATTTCGACTTGCAGAGTAATTGATTGAAATAATTTTGATGTGCTTCGTTTGCTATTAATTTTAGGAATTCAACATTGCGAAGCTGCAACTAGTGGAAGCAGAGAAGAAGAAGATCAGACAAGAGTATGAGCGCAAAGAGAAGCAAGTCGAAGTTCGTAAGAAAATGTAATTGCAATGTTTCCGGTATTTGAATTGCTTGATTTGCAGCTCTGCTCTTGCCACTAACTGTAACTGATGATCTGGTTAATGCGGTTTTTTAGTTTTAGCAATAGTCCATAGGCACATTGTGTTGGCTTTGTATTGCATCAGATTCTGAGCAATGCAAGATAATGATCAAATTAGATTACTAAAATACATTTAACAAGTCACAGATAGTAGGTTTGCCATTTTCTTTGAAATTCTGGTTGACATAAAAAAGATAAATACATATGATTATTTGTATACTTTTTGAGAGAATTTTCACATTGTAATGAAGCTTTGTTAGACCTACTATTAATATATGGGCTTTGTTGAGTAACTTGACTTTCTATTACATCGTATGTACCATTCTGTCTAACTGAGCATGCCTATTAAAGTTCATATTACCGAACAGATTCTTGAATTTGTGGTGTCTTCTTGCAGTGAGTACTCCATGCAGCTAAATAGTTCACGCATCAAAGTTCTTCAGGCTCAAGATGACTTGGTTAACTCTATGAAAGATGCAGCGTCAAAGGAGCTCTTGCATGTGAGCCATGACCACCACAGCTATAAGAAACTTCTGCATGATCTTATTGTTCAGGTAGTGAGTTTAAGCAAATCTTTTTATTGTAATGTGTTTCTCTTAGTTTTGGAATCAAATTATTGATGGTCCGAATGTCCGAGATTCATGATCTAAGCAAACACTTATTTTTATTTATTTATTTTGGGTGTAGGAATCTCAGGACAAGTAAGCTTTATGATGAAAAATTATTTAACCAATGTAGACCTTAGTTAGATGTCCAATGATGCCCGTTTTGGATGTCATTGTTTAAATATGTATATCATTCTAGAAGACCTCTGTATTAGTTTGATCCAAAAATTACTTAGAATGAGGATTTAACCTTGCCTTGTTCATTATTGCATTGGAGTGAGAAATATGAGTAATATTATTAAGAGCATTGTAGTATTAGATATGAAGTATCTTGTAGCACATTCTGCATGACTTATTCCACTAACCAGTGCCAGTTTTCTCACTATTTATATACTTTAAAGTTTATGTACTTGAATCAATTTAAAAAACTGTTCTTTAATTTAAAAACAATATTTTCATTTTAGAACTGAAATTATGCTTGGTGGCTTTGTTATTTGAAGCATGTGTTTTGTATTTTTAAGGATAATGATAACTTGCTAGTCTGAAGTTCTCTGCCTGCAATTATAACTGCAACACACTATGTTTCAGAGTTTGCTAAAGCTCAAAGAGCCTTCTGTTTTACTGCGCTGTCGGAAAGATGATGTGCACCTGGTGGAAGATGTCTTGCACTCTGCCAAGGAAGAATATGCAGAAAAGGAAAGGGTTCACCCACCTGAGATCATAATTGACCACATCCACCTTCCACCTGCTCCTTCTCATCATAATGCACATGGTCCTTTCTGGTATGTTTGTTTGAACCATTCTATTACGAAATGGAAACTGTGGAAATTGACTTTGTTATTTGAGCCCCTCTCACTAATTTTCTTATTTCCTTTTCTTACAGCTCTGGAGGAGTGGTCTTGGCGTCTCAAGATGGAAAAATTGTGTGTGAAAACACTCTAGATGCAAGATTGGAAGTTCTGTTCCGTAAAAAACTTCCAGAGGTAAATCCCTTTTATTTATCTCCTTTTTTCACTATCCATGTTAGGATGCTCTCAAGCATTTTACAGATCTCCATAGCACCGCAGTGTTGTTGCCATTTCCATTTTCTGGTTTCAACGAGTCTGATTGTTATTTCAAATGTTAACGGCTTCAATCTAATAAAAGTTGAAGGAAAAGGAAGACCTTAGCAATTTTACCTTGATAAAATTATCCAGTTAATTAATCAGCTGTGATCAGTGTATCAAATGTTATCAGTAATCTATGGAGTCATTCCCCTGCTCTACATTATTTATATATCTCTAGGTTGCCAAGTTCTTACACTTGTATACACTTTAACTAGATCTCCATTCTGTTAACTGCAGATCCGCAAGTTGCTATTTGGTCAGGTTGCAGCCTAATAGATTGGAGGTCTTCATACACATTCGGTTTTATTTCTTGATCTCTGTATTCTTAAATCTGCAACTCTGTGACAAGAAATGATATCGGTGATTTCCTACTCGTGTACTTCTGTAGCGATGTTTCATGGTTCTTGTTAACAGTTAACACCTACCTTCCATTTATGAAGCTATCATTCATTCATTTTAATTGAGGCATGGCAAAAATACTTGCTTTAAGGTAATATATTTCCGGAGATTCTAGCATCAGACTGGTATTGCCATTTTTTGCTGTAGTAAGTATAAATCATTTGAACCCTATGTTTTGGTGGCTTGAGAATTGAGTCACAAACTTGACTGTTGCTCCATGCAATTTATTACCAAACAAAGTGACTCCTTTCACTTAAACTCATTACCAAGTATTTAATTTTCATTATCATTCTGATTCCAAATGTTTGAACCAAACACACCATAAATGTTTGTAAGGAAAAAAAAAAAAAAAAAAAAAACTGTCAAATAAGTCTTTTAAGTTGAGTGGGTGGGAATGCTCAGTTTAATCTCCTATCAGTACAAAAGTACAGAGTACAATTTGGTTTAAATGTTGTAGCTAATATGTGACTTTCTGGTACTTGTGTGGATTTCAAGTGTACAATATATTTATTTTTTAATTTTTTTTGAGTAACGAGGGAAATACGTAATTACTATTTAAAATTGTGCATGATATAAATATCATTTTGTGATCCTAACTAAACAAAAAATTTCAAAATTTTTAATAAATAAAACAACCACAAGTGACTTGTCCTCTCCAATGTTAGATAGTTGTGTATATACTATTGATTAGAAAAACGTACTATTGATTAAAAAAGCTCACAACTACCCTGACATCGGAGACAACTAATAGTTGTTTATAGAATAAAAAATATGAGTAGCATTTAGACAAATATTATTTTTTTTTAAAATTAAAAAATAATGCATTTCATGTAAAAAATTTAAAGAACAAATTGCACTTTTGGTCCTGTGAGTATTAGGGTACTGACAATTTGAGTACGTGGCTTTCAAAACTCCCAATTTAGACCTTTAACTATGCAAAAATTGACACATTTGATCCTCCGGGCCAAATTGCCGGCCAATTTTGGCCGGAAAAACATAAATTGGTTCGAATTTATTTGTGTTGAGGGCAAAATCGTCATTTCACTCCCTTCTTCTTCATTCTCCCTTTCTTCTTCGTTCTTCTTCTTCTTCTTCTTTCTTTCTTCTTCTTTGCTGCTTTTTTACCGACCCAATACAATGCATGAGCCATGATTAATTAATTTAATAAAAAAAAATCATCTAAATTTCTCTCAAACCAAATTTGGTAAATCCAACAATCACCCATTTTCCAGTCTCCTAAATACATAAAAATAATACGGTTGTACATAAAAAACATATATGTAATCAATAAATACATAAACATATATTGTTGGCTCATGAACTTTCCAAGCCGCCGCTGAGGTCCCTCTCCGTCTCCGCCACTGTCGGCGACGCCCTGTCCGTTCTTAGAAGCTCGGAAGGCATCTCCATAAGCGTGTGGATATAGTGATTTATATATGAAGATTATTTCATGAAGGGAATTTAAGAAAATTTTGCGAAATGATTAATATATTCTTTAACAATTTAGAAATTCAAAATAAATTATTAATGATAACAAAAGCTACAAGTAATAGATTAAAGAAGCAGCAAAGAAGAAGAAAGAAAGAAGAAGAAGAACGAAGAAGAAAGGGGGAATGAAGAAGAAGGGAGTGAAATGACGATTTTGCCCTCAACACAAATAAATTCGAACCAATTTATGTTTTTCGGGGCAAAATTGGCTGGCAATTTGGTCCGGAGGACTAAATCTGCCAATTTTTGCATAGTTAAAGGTTTAAATTGGGAGTTTTGAAAGTCACGTACTCAAATTGTCAGTATCCTAATACTCACAGGACCAAAAGTGCAATTTGTTCAAATTTAAATAATACACACAATTTATTTTGTGTTATACAATTATTAATCAATTTCATGTACAAAATCTTTATGCTTAAGGTATATAATTTCGTAACATGATGTACAGAAATGCATAACACAATATAAATACACATGTTTTCCTTTTTTTTTTTTCTTTTTTTTTTTTTTGAAAAAAACACATGTTTTATATTTTACTTTTTTCTCAAATCTTATTTATGTAAATAATTTATCTCCTATATACATATAATTTCATAATACAAGACATAAATTCATCAAATAATACACACAATATATTTTGTGTTATACAACTATTAATTAATTTTATGTACAAAACCTTTATGCTTAAGATACAGAATTTCGTAACATAATATACATACACATACTTTCCAAAAAAAAAAAAAAAAAAAAATCTATGAGACGCAAATTGAACAACAAACGGATTCCATTAAGACGTGTGAGACGATTTTATAGGTGAATTTGTCTAAAATAAAGCCTAACAGAACAAAGATTTGAGTAAGGGTGTTGAATGCTAGTTTAACAAATATTATGTGGTTTAAATATAATATTGAGAATATATAGGGAAAGACTTGAAATATCTAAAACTGCTATTAGTTCGTTACCTGTCGCCTAAATCACGGTCAGACACGAGACTACAGACTCCGCCTTAGACAAAATATAGAAGAAATCTGAACTCCGAAGAGCATCGAACTCACCTTATCGGGTCGATCCAATTCCAGATCCGAATATGAATGACGCAGATGTATCCAAGCAGATCGAGCAGATGGTCCGATTTATCCGCCAGGAAGCGGAGGAAAAGGCCAATGAGATTTCTGTCTCCGCCGAAGAAGTAATTATTGGTTTATTTGGAATTTCGACTTACAGAGTAATTGATTGAAATAATTTTGATGTGCTTCGTTTGCTATTAATTTTAGGAATTCAACATTGAGAAGCTGCAACTAGTGGAAGCAGAGAAGAAGAAGATCAGACAAGAGTATGAACGCAAAGAGAAGCAAGTTGATGTTCGTAAGAAAATGTAATTGCAATTATTCCAGTATTTGATTTGAATTGCTTGATTTGCAGCTGTGCTTCTGCTACTAACTGTAACTGAAGAGTTTCTGGTTAATGCGGGTTTTAGTGTGATCAATAATAGTCCATTGAGTTTGTTGTATAAAATTCATGTTTTTTTATGGATTTAATTATATGCTTCTTTTGTGATATTAATTTGGTACTTGGTTGCACATTGTATTTGGCTTTGTTTTGCAATAGTGTGAGAGCAATGCAAGATATAGATCATAGTAGATTACTAAATACATTTAAGAAGTCACAGATAGTACTGAATTTAGTGATCATGTTTTATCATTTATCTTTCACTTGTTCATTCTTGTGATTATTAGTCTTTGCAAGACCTTTTGGAGCGCTTGCAGAGCAATCGCTGTAGCTTTGACTTTACATGGAATATTATAAGTAGAAATTGGGCTGTAGTATTATCAGAGACAAACTTGGGAAAAAATATTGAGTTTTAGACACTTATCTCCTCTAATGATGATGAAAGAATGTCTTACACAGTTCTTTAGTGGATAGACTTCATGAATATTTTGTTTCCTGTCTGATAATATATGTGCTTCAGTGTTCAGCACTCAACAACCCGCCTTTCCACTTTTTTCTCTACCTACCCTTTTCTGTTTCGAAGGTATTTATGCATTGTGTGAGAGGTTTACCATTTTCTTTGAAATTTTGACTGACATCAATAAGATAAATATATTATTGTTTTTATGTGACTTTCTGAGATATTTTTCACATATTAATGAAGTGTTGTTAGACCTACCATTAATATGTTATGATTCTCTCTTTGTTGAGTAACTTGACTCTGTATTATGTCGTGCAGACCATTCTGTCTAACTCAGCATGCTTATTTGATGTTCATATTACCAAAACTGATTCTTAAATTTGTGATGCTTGCTTGTAGTGAATACTCCATGCAGCTAAATAGTTCACGGATCAAGGTTCTTCAAGCTCAAGATGACTTGGTTAACTCTATGAAAGATGCCGCATCAAAGGAACTCTTGCATGTGAGCCATGATCATCACCACTATAAGAAACTTCTACATGATCTTATTGTTCAGGTAGTAAGGTTAAGCAAATCTTTTATTGTAATGTGTTTCAATTAATTTTGGAATCAAATTATGGATGGTTCGAGACTCATCTAAGCAAGCACTCCCTTTTCTGTATTTATATTGGGTGTGCAAATCTTAGGACTAGTAAGAGTTTTATGATGAGTTATTTTGTCAATCTAGAGCTTAGTCAGATATCCTATAATGTCCACTTTTTCCTTTTGAATGCCATCGCTTAAGTATGTATTTCATTTCTAGAAGGCCTCTGTAACAGTTTGACTCAAAGATTACTTAGAATCAGGATTTAACCTCCTTTGTTCAGTCTTGGCATTGGAATCGTGAAGTGTGAATTATATTATTAAGAGCATTTTAGTATTAGGTATGAAGCATCTTGTAGCAAATGCAATGGATCTAATTTTGTTCATTCTCCATGAACTTTTCCACTGACCAACTCCAGTTTTGTCAGTATATGTTTCAGCATTAAGTATATTGTAGGAAATGTGATGGCTATAGAGCAGTTTCTTCTTCCTTAATTCTTCTACTGGACATGCCAATTTCTGCAGTATTTATATACTAAAACTCTTAAAAGTATATGTAGTTAAACAACTGTTTATGTTTAATCTAAAAACAATATTCTCATTGTATAAATGAAATTAGGCTTGGTGGCTTCGTTATTTAGCATGTGTTTTGTATTTTTAAGGACAATGATAACTTGCTAGTCTGAAGTTCTCTGCTGCAATTATAACTGCAACACACTATGTTTCAGAGTTTGCTAAAGCTCAAAGAGCCTTCTGTTTTACTGCGCTGTCGGAAAGATGATGTGCACCTGGTGGAACATGTCTTGCACTCTGCCAAGGAAGAATATGCAGAAAAGGAAAGGGTTCACCCACCTGAGATCATAGTTGACCACATCCACCTTCCACCTGCTCCTTCCCATCATGATGCACACGGTCTTTTCTGGTATGTTTGTTTGACCCATTCTGTTACGAAATGGAAACTGTGGAAATTGAGTTTGTTATTTGAGCCCCTCTGACTAATTTTCTTATTTCCTTTTTACAGCTCTGGAGGAGTGGTCTTGGCGTCTCGAGATGGAAAAATTGTGTGTGAAAACACTCTAGATGCAAGATTGGAAGTTCTGTTCCGTAAAAAACTTCCAGAGGTAACTTTCATTTTGGTCCTTTTTTCACTATCCATGTAAGGATGCTTTCAGGCATTGTTGTCTTAGCACTGTAGTTTTGTTGCCATTTTCTGGTTTCAGTGAGTGTTATTTCAAATGTTAAGTGATTTAATTAAAAATAACACTATAAGTTAAAGGAAAAGCTCAGCCATTTTGCCTTCATAGACTTGTCCATTTCATCAATCACCTGTGATCAGGTTATCAAATGGTATCTTTAATCTATAGAATCTTTCCCCGTCTCTACATGATTTATATATCTTTTGGTTGCCCAAGTTCTTACTACTTGGATACACTTTAACTAGATCTCCTTTCTGTTAACTGCAGATCCGCAAGCTGTTATTTGGTCAGGTTGCAGCCTGATAGGTTGGATGTCTTTGTACTTATTTGCATCTATTTATTGATCTCTGAATTCTTAAGTTGGTTACTCGGTGAACTGAAATGTTATTAGTGATTTCCTGCTTTTGTTTCATGGTTCTCCTTAAGACCTACTTTCCATCCGTGAGGTGTCGTTCATTCTTTTTGGGTGAGGCATGGGAAAATACTCAATTTATGTGATATATTTCCTGAGTTCTTGCTTCAGACTGGTTTTCTCAATTTATTTCTGTAATAAGTGTAAATCACTTGAACCCCCCCTACCCTATGGGTTGGGATTTGGATAATAAAAGTTCATTGAGTCATAAACCTGATTGTTGCTCCTTGCAATTTTAAACCTCTGGTTTTGGAAAGCATTTTTGAGTCTCCACGCAAGTGATTTATGTACAATCTTGTGAGTTTTGTATTCAGTTTTCAATTATTGTGGTGTGAGCATTGGAAGGAAACTGGGAGCAATTGTAATTCCGAATCAAATAAAAATGGTTTCACTTTAAACAAATGCCTTGATAGAAGTGATAGAACATGCGAGCGAAAAAGGCCTCCAAAACAAGCCGGCTTTCAGAAGCATGAAAAGTCGTAAGCTTTTGACAAACATGAATCTGTTACATATATTTCCACATATGTGATGTTTGGTTCGGGAAATATTAGAATACATTATACATTGAGAATAGAATATTATTTTTAATTACTTATTCATTTAAATATTAATTTTTAATAATAAAATATGCTTATATTTTACATGTCAGTTCACAAAATTAAACAGTAAACAATAAATAATTAAATGTTAATTTTACGATATATGTTCTCATAATTAATGGACATGGCTCTTCCACTTCCCTATCCATCTAGTAATTTGATCCTCCTCTTGAACAATCGTTATAATGTTATATCGTAGACTATTCACATTGTCCAATACACATAATTTGACTTTATAATATATATATATATCACTATAATATAATTCATGTTTATAATACATAGAATTTATGTTCATAATACACATATACATAAATATGATATAATGAACATGAATTTTATACATTTGAATATAAATTCTGTGTATTATGTTAAGTGATTGTGTCTTCATTATATCGTTATTTATGTGTATGTGTATGTGTATTATTAACATAAATTCTACACATTATAAAGTCAAATTGTGTGTATTGGTGAGCACTGTAGATTCTGATCCACGATATAAATTGCCCTCTCTGAATAAACCAAAAAGGGAAGAACAACTCGTACATGTCTCGGTAGTGGCAATGTAGAGATTATGTTCAAAATAGATAATCCTACATTGACATTTGGCCCTATATATTTTTAGATGCTTTGTTGGACCGGAGTGTGAGGACCCTAGATTTCAACTTTTTGGGGAAGATATAGGAAAAAAAAAAAAAAAACATTCGAAGTTCGAACGGTGTCGTTTAACAGAGCTGTAGAGTGTAGAACTCATCGCCTAAGCTGAAGCGACAACCTAGGGAGAAGAGGGTTGTTTGGTTGGTGGCTGCCTCTTCACGCCCTCGACGAGTCCGTCACTATTACTAAAAAGCCTTTACCTACCTAACCTTCTCCGATATACTTGCACTCCATTACTGAAAACCTTTCTCCTTCAATCTTGATTTTCTGATTCTTCAGTATCATCGTTTTGTTGCCATGGAAGTCGCTGCCGCTCAAGCTCTGTCCCGGATAGGACTCGCGGGTCTGGCCGTGATGGGTCAGAACTTGGCCTTGAACGTCGCCGAGAAAGGCTTCCCAATTTCGGTGTACAACAGGACGACTTCCAAGGTGGACGAGACGGTGGAGCGGGCTCAGAGAGAGGGCCAGCTTCCTTTAGTTGGGCAGTACAATCCCCGCGATTTCGTCCTGTCAATTCAGCGCCCGAGATCTGTTATCATCCTCGTCAAGGCGGGGGCTCCCGTTGACCAAACCATCGCCGCCTTATCGGAGCACATGGAGCCCGGCGACACCATCATCGACGGCGGCAACGAGTGGTACGAGAACACCGAGCGCCGCATCTCCGAGGCCTCCGCCAAGGGTTTGCTGTATCTCGGCATGGGCGTTTCCGGCGGCGAGGATGGAGCTCGGTACGGCCCTTCCCTCATGCCCGGGGGGTCCCACCAGGCCTACCTCAACGTCCAGGACATCCTCAACAAGGTCGCCGCCCAGGTGGAGGACGGCCCCTGCGTCACCTACATCGGCGAGGGCGGGTCGGGTAATTTCGTCAAAATGGTCCACAATGGGATCGAGTACGGCGATATGCAGCTCATATCCGAGGCCTATGATGTCCTCAAGAACGTCGGCGGGTTAACGAACCCCGAATTAGCTGACATTTTCGCAGACTGGAACCGGGGAGAGCTCGAGAGCTTCTTGATCGAGATCACCGCCGACATTTTCAATGTAAAAGACGAAGAAACTGGAAATGGAGAGCTCGTGGATAAGATTCTGGATAAAACCGGGATGAAAGGGACCGGAAAATGGACGGTCCAGCAAGCTGCGGAGCTCTCTATTGCAGCCCCAACAATAGCCGCCTCTCTGGACAGCCGATATATGAGTGGCTTAAAGGGGGAGCGAGAGGAGGCCGCCGAAATTTTCAAGAAAGAAGGGCTAAAAGAGGATTTGAGTTTCATCAATGGCAGTGGGGTTGATAAGAAGAGACTAATAGATGATGTTAGGCAGGCATTGTACGCCTCCAAGATTTGTAGTTATGCTCAGGGAATGAATTTGCTGAGAGCAAAGAGCTTCGAAAAGGGATGGAATTTGAACCTAGGCGAGCTAGCTAGGATTTGGAAAGGCGGGTGTATCATTAGGGCTGTATTCTTGGACAGGATCAAGAAGGCATACCAGAGAAACTCCGGGTTGCCAAACCTAATGGTCGACCCCGAGTTCGCCAGGGAAATGGTGCAGAGGCAGGCGGCATGGAGGAGAGTGGTGGGACTGGCTATCCAGCACGGGATTAGCGTGCCTGGGATGTCAGCAAGCTTGCAGTATTTTGACACGTACAGGCGTTCGAGGCTTCCTGCCAACCTCGTCCAGGCTCAGAGGGACTATTTCGGGGCTCACACTTATGAGAGGACTGATCGCCCGGGAGCATTCCATACTGAGTGGTCGAAGCTTGCTCGTAAGGCTCGGGTTTAATGCAGCTGCCCCGAATTACATTTGGTATCGTTTACCCATTTCCATCCATTATTGCACTACATTGTGTTATTGCAGAGACTTTAGGGTGTCTCTTGTTGAGAACTTTATTCCTTAGCTTTTGTCGTTTTAGTTTTGCAGTCAATAAATTGAGCAATGCCCTTTTAATGTGATAGATATAGGGGTTTTGATGATTGAAGAACTATATATTTCATTCCAGAGAGCTCGTATTTTTGTGGATGCAATATGTTTATGTAGCTATATCTGTGAAGTTAGGACTGCTTTCTTATATTTGGATAGTTCTAGTTCTTGGTTGCAGGAGCGAATATATTACTTTGTGATCATTTATTAGGTGCTTGGAATTCGATTATCTACTAACGGGACAGGTAATTCCTTGAATTCATGAAATGCTGGATATTATTTAGCATGAGCTGATGCATTGTTGTTGTTCTGTAAAGTGCCATGTTGTTTTCCTTGTCAGATGTTCCTTAAGTTTGTTTATGTTGCTTTACTTTATAGTTGAGTTTAAGGTATGCAATCCTATGTAGTGGTTTTTCTGGATGTGAGGTAAAGCCCCCTCTTTTTGGTTGTAGTTAATTGTCAATTGTTAATTTCCAGCACTTTTTGCTTCTCTCTGGTAGTTTATGGCTGCAATTTCTTCAATTCTTCAGTTTTCATTTATCTTATATCTTATATATAATATAATAATAATAATAAGTGGTCAATTTTATAATTATTGAAAACTTTTAAGAGTGAGTTCATTGTATAATTATTGTAAATTTAAAACTGTAGTAATGATAAGCAGTGTTGCAAATCAGCGTCTAGTGCCGGCTGGCCGCCTAGTGTATCACCATAATCAGTGGTATTATGGTCTAGGCGGCTGGCTGACTAGGTCTAGGTGCTAACCGTCTAGGTGTAGACTAGGCTGCCTAGTAGGCGAATTAGCTATTGTTTTTTTTTAATGAGTTATTTCATTCAAAACGACATCGTTTTGAGCAAAATAGTTTTAAATTGTAATACTTATATTGAAAAATATAATATTAATAATTAATTATTTTATTTTCAAAAAAAAAGTGAAGTATTTTTTACTTATTCAGAAAGAATATAATACTTTTGAATTAAAATTTCATCCATGAGCTCTTAAATTTAAGGGCAAAAAAGTAATTTCACATTTCTTTTTTCTTCTCAAACGTCTTCTGGTCTGTTCCGATTTGAAATGGCGCCCCATTAGTTTTAGCATTCACTAATGATGTCTGTTTGTGTCTCTCTCTTCAAAATTTTCAAACTTGGATGATCTACTCCTATGTTCATTACCAAACCATCTCGTCAAAGTGCAACTACCCAGAAATGAAAATGTATAAAATATTCATTAAATCATTGGTTTGGGAGTGAGTAAATAAATGAATAAAATAACAAATTTTACCTCTCCGGCAGCCGGAGTCACCCAGATAGCCATCTCCGGTGAACCCTTCAGCCGGCAGTGCCCTTGAAGCCACCACCCCCAGCTCAAGCACCTGAGTATCTAAAGAAACGCTTTCGTATTAGGGTGACGGCGGCAGAGGAGATGACGGAGAACATGAGAAACAACTAATATTGTCTTTCCCACAACCCTGGAGCTCGAATTGCGTCTGGATCATTGTTGAAGGGATCATACACTTTAACTCCAGTGAGCTACAATTCTGCAAAAGAACCCCGTTGTTGTACGTGGGGGCAAAGTTCTTGCCGAACAGAGGCTTCATGGCTTCAATCCAGTGCCCGCATTTCGTCGGAATATTGATCATTGTCGTGTTGGGAGTTAGCTGGTAGACTGGGAATTCGCCGTCGATGGATATAGCTCCGTCGGAGGTGCAATTCAGAGGGATTTCGCAGCCGGAGGAGAAGCCGAACGGGAACGAACGTTTCTTTATACCATCATCAGCATATGAAAATGAAGTCAAAGTGAGTATGGATAACAATTTAGGAAGCCAAAATCGTCATATAAACTATTGTTAATCACTATTGGATTCAGTTGGAGTTGGTGAATGGTGGCTAGTGTTCCATCGTCACACGTCCGCGATTTTTCCGGCCGCAGCGATGGGAGGAAAAGACCAGAAGATGGGGAAGAAGAAAAGAGGAGTGTGAAATTACGTTTTTGCCCTAAAATTTAACAGCTCATGGATGGAATTTTAACGGAGGACTAAATCGAGTAAGGTTTTAATAGTTGAGAATTTAATTTGGTAAAAATTATAGTCGAGGACCAAATCGGTAGTTTCGCAATAGTCGGAGGACCAAATCAGTTATTAACTCTTAAAAAAAGTATTATACTTTCTCTTATAAGTAACCAATATTTTATTCTTGATTACTATAATATTAAGTATTACTCACTCTGTCCTATTTTATTTATCCTACTTACTATTGGTCAAATCAATTCTTTTTTCTTTGTTTATTTTCTTTATTATTTTTTACTCATTTTTAAATTTAATTTTTGTGTTTAATAGTACTTTTAGTGTAGTTTCTAAATATATAAATTTTGTATACTAATACTAAACTTAATATTATGAAAAATTAGATTAAAAATAACTTCAGTCAAGTCTCGTTAATCAAACCATACACATAAAATGAGACGGAGGAAGTACATTTTTATCTTGATTCGACTTGCATCATAGTCAAGAGAGACGAATGGAGTACATTTTTATCTTGATTCGACCTGCATCATAGTCAAAAATTTGTGAAACGGTTTTACACAATTTTTTTTTTGTCATATATAGGATTATAGGCAATAGGCATACATTATTTCTTAAAATTAAAAAAATGCAATTAAAAATACAATATTACAATGGGCAATTCTGAATAAGTATTATAATGGTGAGAATATCATATTATATAGAAAAAAAGAATGTAATTATGCTACAAGCTCATATACCCCATAAGTCCATAACTTTAATTACATATTTACATGGGAAACCAAAATGGCTTCACCTTCTTTCATTGCGTCTCTTTTTCCAGTTATTAGTTTACCTACCAATCTACCTTATGTAGTTTAATCTGAACTATACTTGATTACCAAACCCATTCACGGTTCAATGTAAGACTTTTGTAATTAGTTTTATTTATTTATTTATTTATATGTTGGTAATATTTATTCGAATAAATTAATTACAATTGATTTTGCACTCAATGAAAGAAGTACCAGACACTGAACCTGTGCTACGTTAAGGCTCCGTTTGAAAAGCAGAAAAAATGACTTTTGGAAAATGTTTTCTGAAAAATGAGTCATTTTTCAGAAAATATTTTCCTTTCCGGTGTTTGCCTACCCAACATAAAATTGTCTTTTTGTATTCATTTTTCAGAAAATGAGCTGAAAAATGAAAAGAATTGAATACTTCAAAATTTTAATTGTTTAATATTTTTGATAAAATCCTTCTCCGTAGAGTCGTCGAAATGGGCTTAACCCCCCGTCCTGCGAAAAGAGTGGGGCGGGCTTTGATATTTATGGCCTGTATTTTGGCGGGCTTTTTAGCCCGCCCCTGCTTAACCCGCGAGCTTAGACGGGCTGACGGGCCTACCAATCCATAATATAAATAAATAAGTAAATAAGTACGTGTATATATATATATATATATATATATACACGCACTATATATATATACACTATATACTATCATTATAAGTTAAACATATATAGTATATAGTAATGTATACACTATACCATTAGTGTATTGGAAAATGACTTCCCAAAAAAAAGGGAAGTCATTTTACTCCAAAACAAGCCTATTTTTCTTTGACTATGACATCATTTTTTATTAACCTCAGTTTTCTCCCTCTTGCCAAACACTGAAAATCTGAAAGACATTTTCGGAGTTTCCAATCGCACCCTGAAACTTTTTGTACGTTATACGCATTGCTTATGAATTAGTACAGTATAAAACTGAATATGAAACATGGTTGTATGTATTTAGGCTGCACAAAAATGTGGAAAAAAAAAAACAGTATCAAAAAGTTGGATTCTCTAATACTGGATAAGTTCGAGTGGTAGTTGCACGAGGCATTCTGCTCTCATCAATCCAAATGGTATCCATGGATTCACCTTCATCTGCTTCTTTCTCCATTTCCCACATTCTCTTACCTCTTACAATTTCAATGCAGAATTTTCCAACTAGTCCGGCCACGACCAACCCCACAATTCCCAACCCGAATCCGATCATCCAAAAAGACCATTCTTTCATCCTCCTCCTCTTCTTGTACGGCACCACAATGGAGAAATGTCCCGGACCTCTTGCGTAGCAAATGTTTAGAGCGTCTGTACTGCTCAAAGAAACTTCTCCTCTAACATTAAACATGGCACATTCTGTTCTTTTCTGGATTCCCGTGTTTAAATCCTTGAACTGGATCGATATTGGCTCTCCTGTCGTGTTGAATTCGAGTCGGCTAAGGTTTCTGAAGATGGAATCAGAATCATAAGCCATGAAACCGACCACGGGAGTCATCATAGAGTAGCCCGAGACGTTGAAGTAGACAGAAGACCAGTTGCCAAGATCATGGTAGACGATGATGAGCCTATGAACGTATGGGACGGGAAGAGTGTTGGGCGGAATATGAAAATGGCTAAAGTTGGCTCCTTTTCTCCATAGCGTCCGGCTTCTCAGGCGCACCACTGAGAGCTTCATCCCGGCCAGGCTCGCCGGAAGGGAAGCGTCGTATAGAGCTCCGGTACGAGGCCGGCGATGATCCAAGGCCTTGAAGGCGTGATCGTGAAGCAGAACATCCAGCGATTGAGTGCTGCTGTTTGAACTGTGAACCAGAGACGATGATTTCAAGAAGAGAAGCAAGAAGGTGAAGAACCAGAGATTGTTGGTACTGGACTCCATTGCTGGAGCGGTTTCATTGAATTCAAGAAGATGATGATGATGAAGAAGGAGAATGGAGAGAGAGAGGGATTTTCAACGGTAGAATGAAAAGAGGAAAGTAAATTAATGGTGAGGTGGAGATGGAGTTGTTTTCTCATACAAAAGTCATGCTTATGTTAAGTTGGACCCATTAGCTTAATCATGGGAATTTCCAAATGAAGATATGGGCATCTTCCTCCATGGAATGCGGGGACTACCGCGTGCTTCCATTCTTTTTACGTTTGCACTCATCATGACTTGTACTTGTGGGACCTCCATTGTTCAAATGTAGTAGTGCACCAGCGAATACGTTAGTTGGGTCTCTCTTTGTTTCGTGGAGTTGTACTTTATGCTATGAATATTGTATTATTAATTTTATAACACATCTTTATAGCGGTGAATATGTTACATCTATCTCTTTATTTGGTTAAGTGTCTCTTTATTTTGTTGAGTTATGCATTATAGTATAATATTGTATCAATAATTTTATAGGACAACATTGTTGGCAATGTTAAGAGGTAGGAGTTAGAATTATTGAAACGTAGTTCTCTTTGTTTTGTATAATATTGTGACTTGTCAAAACTCAGTGATATCCTCTCGCACAATCTTGTCGTTGAGTGTATTCGGGTAATCTCGATTCGGCTAATTCTGTCACGGTTGACAAGTTTTGTTAACAATCTTTGTCTTCAAGTAAATTTTTGATTCGTTCTGCTTTTAATATAATTGCAGCTCAGGAGGGGAAGAAGAGTTTTCCAAGTGAAGTTGTTCGTGTGGCTCGTGATCAACGAGAAGCTTCTAACTAACGTGGAACACAGCAATAGGCACTTGGCTAACAACATGGATTGCCCGGTGTGTGGGGAAGAGGAGGAGAGCCTTGATAACCTCTTCCAGAGTTGTGTTGCGGCACGGGACTGTTGGCATGCTTCTCTTAGCCTAACATCCTTTAGTCCTGGGATATTCTCCCCGTTTATGTCCTTGATTAAGGATAATTGCTCTAGTCAGGAATGGCTCAATGATGGGACGACTTGGGGGGGTTAAATTCTCCTGCACTCTTTGGAGGTTGTGGAAGGCACGAAACAACAAGGTGTTCAATGGAGTTTGTAAGAATATCAAGGAGGTTATTGATACAGCTAGTGTTCTTGCGACAGAAGAGATGAGACTCTTGGCTAAAAGGAATACAACATATGGGGGTAAAGCCATGTGGGTTGGCTGGTCTCCCCCATGAATGTTGGGTTAAGCTTAATACATATGGGGCCAAAAAGCATTTGACGAACTTAGCCAGCGCTGGTGGGTTATTATGAGATTCTCAAGGGAGCTAGATAGCAGGCTTCGTGGTCAACATTAGCATCACATATAGTTTCTTTGCTGAGTTGTGGGACCTAAGGGAGAGGGTCTACGACTTGGTAAGAATGGAGTTTCCGGTGGTTAGTTGTGGAATTGGACTTGGTGGCGTGTGGTCAAAGGTGATGAGTGACGACCATGACCTTAGTGACTTTTCCATCACTCATCACTTATTGCAAATTCCTTGTCTCAGGATTTGAGGAGGTTATCTTCACGCACATTATGAAGGAAGGAAATAGCTGTGCTGATTTTCTTGTCAATCTCGGTCAATCTGGAGAAATGGGAACGCCAGTTCTTGACGCCCCTCTGGAAGATATGTTGAGGCTCCTGGTTGCTGATGCTAGCAGAGCAAGGTTTAAAAGAGTCAGATAGTGTCCGCTTAGGGCGGTGGCGACAGTTGTCAATACGTTACATCTATCTCTGTGTTGTAGAATTGTGCATTATACTAAAAATATTGTATTAGTAGTTTTATAGAACAACGTTGCCCTTGCAGTGTTAAGAGGGATGTGAATGATTCAAATGTAGTTCTCTTTGTTTTGTAGAGTTACACATTATGCTAAAAGTATTGTATTATTAATTTTATAAGACAAAATTGCTCTTGCAATGTTAAAAGAGATGAGAATAATTCAATGTAGTATGTGAGTCAAATAGTCAATGTGCGGACGTCTTGAGAGTCAAGCCACTTGGCGCTTCTCCAATGAGAGAATGGGAAGAGCTTGAGCCTTATAACCTCATCCGTCACCATCTTGCCAGAACATCCCACACGACCGAACAAACCTAGTAATGTTGGTTTGTGGATCCTTCGAAGGTAATCCGCTAAATGGATTATTTTGCACTAGACTTATCACCATCGGATGGATAGTGAAATTGTTCGCCTCAATTGGTGGAACATAGATAGAGTTGTGCTTAGAGAAGTCTTTCTTTAATTTTATAGGACAGAATTATCCCTACACTGTAAATGAAAATGGGAGTGCCTCAATTGGTGAAACATAGATAGAGTTGTGCTAAAATTATCCCTATACCGTTAATGGAAATAGGAGTGATCCTACATGGTCTTCCTTAGTAACATAGCTGATTGGAAATGGGAGTGATCCTACATAGTCCTCCTTAGTAACATCGTTGATCAATCAATTTTGACTGGTCAGTGTTCGGTAAAATGACTTATTGCATTAGCTTATTAGTTCAATAAGCTAAAATCCAAAAAGCTAAAAAAAAGCTAGTTGCTTAGTATTAATTATGAAATGACCATTTTATCATTGTCATTCCAAACATTTATCTCTCTTTTGTTGTTGTTCATCTGCCTTACCCTTTTACTTTCGGTTTCATAACAACAATTATATGGCGTAGCTTTTAGAAAGTAATAATGGGAATGCATTAACATTTCTAGTTTTCAACTAAAAGTAGCAAAGTGCATAAAGAGTGAACCTTTACACACCAGGTTAACAAACATCATTAACACATAAAACAGTGCAAAAGATTTGCAGAATACAGAAGGTTAGTGCTGTCAAAGCTAGGTTAAAAGCAAACAGTGAAAGAAAAGATTAAAGCTCTGCAAATATACATGTAAGCATAGCATACATTTGATAATAGCAGGATGTACATCAACCAGTCACTGTATAACCTAAAAATCCTAAGGAAAGTTTTTAGCTTTATGGCTTTTTAAAAGTCACCATTAGAGCTCATATATGTAAAGCTCTGCGGGGTCCTGTGCTTAAGTCAATAGAAGAAGGAAAGAAATTACAGCAGTCAGACGATTCATTTTGTTAGTCTCCGAGTAGATCGTTGGGCCGGATAGTTAGCTCAGCTCGAAGGTGGAGAACTCCATTGATGAAGTAAATGCTATCGTCGGCTATAAATGCGGGCCAAGGTATACTAAACAGGTTCCTGTACCCAACGGCCTTCCCACCGGTGAATTTGTAGTTGCCTTTATACTTGCCGACGTACTCCTCCCCTGGCTTCGTCCTTGCTGCGAATTCATACTCGACCGCAAATGAAACCGATCCTTTCTCTTGCATGCCTAAGAAGAGCCCGAAGCAGTGGAACGAGTTTTGTTGATCCATGTTGCAGTGGGCCGAGAGGAAGAAGCCCTGTCCGCCTAAATGAAAAGCCTGTGAATACACTCTACCAGCAGGAAAGAGATTCGAGCATTCCTCTCGTTTTAAATCTAGGTAAACGATGCACTGCTGACGGGGCGATTCAAACTCGAGAACTTTAACTGGCCTGTACTTGTATGCCCGCTCCAAAAAGCGATGATACATAACATTAGCCTCGTCAACAGCCATCGAGCGCTGCCGATATGAAGCCTTGAAGAAGAGAGCCTCAAGTACAAGCTTGGATATGAGATCAGGATAAAATTCGGTGCAATTTAGGACCTTTTTCAGCTTTCGGCACGACATGAAGGGGAAACGAATGAGGCGATAAATTCGTGAACTCAAAATTTCTCGTCGGTCCACTAAATTTGGATAATGGATTCGAGCCCACTTCAATAAAAAATCATAAACAGCATCCTCAGAAGTGATCTGAAGGCTATCACTGGATAGAACTGCCTCAATTCCCGCAAGAGGCAAGTTCATCACCTCTTCTTGATGCCTAGTTAAAGCCAAACAAAAGAAACAGGAAATTACCATCACCAATTTAAATTTGGCCCAATAAATAAATTATAATCTCAAACTTAGATAAACAACCTCGAAGTGTCACATTACTACAGTAGAATCATAAGACAAAACCCGAGAAGCATTTTTTTTTTTTCTTTCCATCTCATTTCTCAAATTTTTTGCTCAATCAGGATTCAATATTATTTAAATTATATTAAAAAAAAAACGCCTTTTTGTAAAGAAGCTTACTTGGTTATATCTTTGAAACGCCCAGCAAGAAACTTCTTGGCAGCATCAGTCAAAGATTGAACAGCAGCAGCTATTAAAACGCTAGAAGGGAGGTCCAAATAGAGCAAAGCTGATTCACATGTCATGGGTAGATCTCGCAATACTCGACTACAATATCTCATGCAGGACGCAACCTCAAATTTATCAGCAGCCATCAGCACATCAAGCAAGCCCGAAGGAGTTGTTGTTGATAAAGTATTGCTATACATAAAATTCAGGAGATCCATGAGGGCAGCTTCTTCTGCTCCACACGAATATGAAAACGTGAGGCGAATATAGTTACAGTAACAATGAATCAATGATGCCAAAAAGATTTTGCAATGAAAAGTCCAGATCAATGAACAAGACTAAACTATCTCAAGCAAGGGCTAAAATCCAAGCCCTAAAATTTCACTCTCTGTCTAGGGGTCGCTCTTTAAGCAAATTATGATATGCTAACGGCCAAAGCAGAGATGTAGGACTTTTGAGACAAGAAGAAATAAAAACTTGTTAAATTAGAAACCAGTCAAGCGAAAAAATAAAAGGATATGAAGATGAAATGGTCCAAAATCTCATCTAGACGAAAAATATAAAGACCCACTAGTTAATATTTGTTGCATTTACCAGAGGCATGGATACGTAGAGTTACATGCCGTTGATCGGACTCTGACATACCATTCGAGAATAACTACATAAGAAAATTACAGGTAGCGGAAAAGGAAATGAGAACAAGAAACAGAAACAAAAACAAAAACACAGGAACAAAAAAACAGAAAAACTGCACTAGAGACTTCTAACCTTGTAAAAGAAGGGGCTTTTTGCTGCCAAGATTGGAGAACTGATGTGTATTGTTTTAACATGAAGGACATTTGAGCTGTTTGTGTTCAAGGATGGATCATTGCCCTCAGTAGCTTCAGCAACTACAAAACCATCTATCTTATTAGGAATTAAAACTACACAATAGACTAATAGTTAACCAGCATAAATCAGAAAATTGCATTTTACAGGCTATATATATATATATATATATATATATATATAAAGCAAAAGCTTGATTGCTACAAAATCAAATATTTTGACCTTTCAGATTCCTTGGGGTATTGGGGATTGGAATATTTTACCCAGTCAAGCCCCACTCCCCCCCCCCCCTCCCCCCCAACCTAAAAGCTAAAATCATTAGAGCTCTTGATTGATACAGAATGAAAAGAACACCATTAAATTAAAATAAGTCAAAACAGTAAAGAAAGTGCAAACCCGGGTCATTTATCATGATTCCAGTCCTTGATGGTGTTTCCTCAACCATTGCCACAGCTTCCTCATCATAGACAGGGCCATCTTCAGTATCCAGCACATTACAGTTCAAACCCTGCTCTTCACGACGCATAAGCTCATCCACAGCTAACGCATAAAAGAGAGATAAATCATTTAAGTTACACATATCAAGTATCAAAGAATAAGTGACATGTCAAAAAGCCAACAAATAAATGCACACGACGTCAGGAACAAAATAAACAGAGTGTGCATATGTTAGAGCATCCCCAATAGGCATAGATTTTAAGGAGTTTTTGCAGGTGTGACTAGGAAAAAGGGAAAAAAAATCAAAACAAAATATGAAAAAAAAAAAAAGAAAAAAAAAAAGTTCTTTGCATTAACGCGCCAAGCAGGCGCGTGGCATGCACACGCCCTACTAGGCGCTCCTGGTGAGCCTCACGCGCACCAGGGAGCTTCTTTGTTTTTTCTGGTGGGGCCCACTATTCCTGCAAAAACCAAGGATCTCCTGCAAGAACGTTGAACACTCTCTCTCCTATTTCTATTTCCTCCACCTAAGCTTTAAAACCTGCAAAAACCTTCCAAAATCCACTATTGTGGATGCCCTTAAGCAACATGTTAATTACTCAAAAAAGCTAAAATAAATTGAGACATATTCCTTTATTGGTTAAATGACAAATGATACGTTTTCAAACAGCCAAGTATATTATCCATTAGCCAAAGGTGACAAATCAAAGTACATTTACCTTTATAGCCAAATGATTTAGAACTATGTCTCTGATATATATATATATATATATATAGGCTTGCGCTCCCATGAAAACCACCCTTAGGTGAGCACCTGTCTACTACTGCCTGAGACCTGAGTGCACACAATCTACGACATGAATGCAAGCCAACTACTCCTAGGCATGCCCAGATAACGGTGGAGACCCCGGAGTAGTTGCGTGTGCCGTGTAGTAGATTGTGTGCACTCATACAGTTCTCACGTTCTCACTTAAGGCATGATCTCATTTGAACGCAAATATATATATATATATAGGAAGCCTAAGGTATCATGAGTACTAGGCTCCCAAAAAGGGCTGATATACTCAAGTACAATTGGCTACCAAGATCTAAGTAGCAAATGGGATGCCTAGGATTGTTTCCATTAAGTGATCATCATATCCAGAAACTAAGAATTCAATAAGTTCCATGACAGCTAAAGCAACAGAACCCTAACACCAAACTAACAAAACCAAAAGTTGCACCATGTCATCTCTGCCATTGATGTGAGCAAAATTCAAAAACCCAAATTTCATGTAAAACTAAGAACGTCCCTAAGTTATATAAAATGCCAATGGGAAACAAACATTCAATCTTTGATTTCCAATTTGCAAAATTCACATCACATTGTAAGAAAACACAAATGCATTCAAGAAATTAAAAAGAATTATTAGCCCTAAAGAAAGATATGGGAAAACTAACGATTATCCTTATTGATTTCCTCTCTGCGCCGCTTGCGTTTGCGCGCCCAATCCACCACGCTGCTAAAGCTCTCACCCCCAGTTTTGGAGCCGGGCAAGTCGGGCAGAATCTCAATCCTCAGGGTCCGGTCGGAGAAATTGCTGTCGTTGAAGGCGAAAGCGAAGTTGGCGTCGGAAGCCGACCCACGGTGACTGGAGGGAGAAAAATCGAAGTCCATTATCGGCCGCTGATCAAACAGTTCCGAGTTTTGATTTTTCATACACGGATAATGACTACAAAACTTTACACAAAGTACTACAAATGAGGATGAGGAAGAGAACCCAAAGCGGGTATTGGGTTTTCCAGGGATGGGGTGGTTGGCATTCGGATTCCGAGGGTTAGTTCGAAAATGGTTACAATTCTTGTCGGGTTTCGTGCTGGTAATGGTGAGTTGTAGGTTCCTTAATTTGGACTAATTCTGAATAATGTCTTTATTTTTATCCCATTTATTCCTCACAACAAATTTTACTCATAAAATACTTGATAATTAGGGGCGGAAATAGGTAGAGCCGAGCCTAGCCTAGCCGAGCTTTAAAATATTAGGCTTGGGCTTGTTACAAAAATTTAAGGCTTGGACCTGAGCCTAAACCTGTATGTAGGCTTTTGTTAGGTTCATGAGCCTATAATTAGTCCTGACCTGAAGCCTTTTTAAAAGCTTGTTTAATATGTAGGCCATTAAAAAGGTTTAAAGTAAGTTCTGCTTTGAGCACATTTAAAACCTATATATTAAGTCTTTTAAAAAAATTTAATAAGTATTTCTAAATAATTTATGAAATATACCTAGCTAATACAAAATTAATATATAATTACATAAGTATATCGCCACAATGCAAACATAATAATATTAAAACATATATAAAATAAAATAAAACAAGTTACAACTTCAACATGCTTGTAAACTTGTTTAGGAATGAATTCAATTGTACTATTGATTGTCATCCTATATAATCTCATAAATAGTTAACAAAACTCACATAATTAAATCGTGACACTTCATTAAATATTTAAAAGTAAGAACAATTAAACAATAAGAAAATTTATAATAGGATTAACAACAATGTTTATAGTTAAATCAGAATTTAGAATGCGATTTTGAAGGTGGAGGGTTAGGGTTTGATAATTATATATACTTGGAATTATATTGTAAATATAAAAATATATTAAGTATAAAATAGAATATATACTAACTTAATATTACAAATAAATTATATATATGTGCGTAAATAGGCTAGGCCTATAGGCCTGAAGGCCGAACTTGGTATAAATAGGTCTGGCCTGTTTAATTTAATAGGCTTCAAAATAGGCCCAAGCCTGACCTTTTTACTAAACAAGCTTGGCTTATGCAGGCCTTAAATAGGTCGAGCCTTAGGCCCCTATGAAGGGCCCTAGCCTATTTCTAGCCCTACTGATAATGCAAATTAATTCTAGTCAACTTATTTAGCAGGGATAGATTATGCAAAAGAAGTAATGATACAAGATATTTTACGTGAAAATTCGAAAGGAATAAAAGGCGATCGAACACTTGTGAATGGCTCAGATGATGTAAGAGTCCAAATGGAACTAACTTAGTTGATCGACAAAGTGGTATCATGAGTTATGACGTACACCGCAAGCATGAGTTATGACGTACAACATGAGTTATGACGTACACCGCAAGCTGTTTAATAAAGAAAGAGTGAAAATGTTGTTGTTGTGCCACATAGATGCTTCAAATTGAGACCTAACCTCCAAATATATGTTACAGTCAGACCTACTTGAGATAACAAGATTCTTACATTTAACTCTACGTTTAATGAATAATAAAACATTAAAGCTAAAATTTGTGTTGAACAGTTCAACCTCCTCATAAAATTTAGGTTGCTATGCCTGAACCAGCTAGTGCAATGCTGCACTTTCTCCTACCATTTTGACATGGATATCAAATGACCAATTACAAAGCACATCAAGCTTAAATACAACCCTTCTTTAGTATTATTTATGACTGCCCTCAATGAAATTTCATGCATATATCCAATGTGCTGGCTATATAAACCTGTTGGTTACACTTCTATACTAATAGTTGCCACCAGAAACATTTAATTTAGAACCCACAGCTTAAGAGAGTACAGAATCACAAAAACCTCAAAGCAAAGAATCTCATCTAGTAAAGCCACAGAAAAATCAAGAATAATTTTTTACTTGGAAATTCTAAGGGAAAATCTATCAAAGTCAATGTGTGATCATCCTCATCCCACCAATCACATAAATCCATAAACATGATTGCTCAACTAAAAATCACAAAGCATATTGGCCACTTAATTCAGCCTAACATAACATAAAATGACAAAGCATCTCAAAAGATCAAATTTCAATTTCTACAGAGCAATTAATCGGATCTCGAAAATTCCAAACTTCAATTACAAAATCAGATAGCAAGGTGCTCAAAATTGAACTAACCCAGGTGGAATTCATGACCACATTGAAGCTTAGCCCAAGATCTATCCCCTTACGATTCACAGTTTCAAGGCAAATCAAACACAACTTTGCTGCCGACACCTTGCCGGCTCCGCCTCCACCATCGCGATCGTCAAGAAGATCCACATTGTTTTTCAAACTCTTGTGTTTTTCATCGCAGAGAGTACTTACTGGGACGCAAAGGTCGTGGGTGAAGTCGGCGGAGGAGTGGGGGTTGAAGAAGTAGTTGTCGGCAGGGGAAGAGGTGGTCTCGGCGGAGTGAATGAGGAGGTGGTGAAGGTCTGACGAACCGTCTACGGTAGAGGAGGGGAAAATGTCGGCGTTGGAGAAGTCGAGAAGAGGGAATAACGCAAAGATGGAATAAAGAGAAGCAAACATCATGAAATGACGCAAATACCCTCCTCTCAAACAACCATCTAACGAAAATGTAGACGGAGGATTAAAATTGTCCTCGTCACAATAAGTGTCAATAAATTGTCTAAATTTTTTATAGAGAACTAAAATTGTCTGTGTCACTATAAGTGTAGGACCAAAAATGTCTTTTACTCTTAATATTAATTACCCTTTTGCAACCGTTCTCATAGCTTTGCATTTAAGCATGTACACTTGATATGTATTTAATATTTGCATACTAGTGTAGTGTGAGTTGCATATATATATATATATATATATATATATATATATATATATATATGTATGTATACATATACGTATGTATGCTTACTCATATCTATATTTCATACTTAATTGTGAAGTTGCTTGGTATATGCTACTTGATGATGGATAAACTATACATTTTCCAAAACTTATATATTTATACTTATTTTACAGGGTTGAGTGGTTAATACTTAGCATTTCATGCTAACGGGTTGCTTTTTTCTTGTTTTTTAAAAAACCCTTTTCAGGTTTGAAATAATGTTTTGCATGAGAGCACGCTTTGAGGAGTTAGATAGATAACATCTTTTAGTTTGGTTCTAGCTCCTAGCATGTAGTCTCATCCTTTGCCCTATCACTATGTCGTTTATTTTGGATACATATGGATTTTAATCTTGATGTAGCCTTAGATTACTTGTCTGTTTTGTTGGTGTGTAGACACCTGGATTGGTGTGTACCCTTATTTTGTTAAATGATGAGCTTTGACTCTAGACGTTTAGCCTTGTGGTCACCCTAGTGTGGGTAGCTACGGCAGTAGCATCCCCTATGATGTTTAGATTCTCGACTTTATTTTTCTAATTCAAGGTTTATGTCGTTATATCTACCTCTAAGTGTATGAATTATACTAGGCTCGTAAGTAGGAATTTTGGGGGTGTTACAAGAGGAGACGAGGTATGTGGCTCTGTGTGGTCTGCGACTGGAGGATGACTCACTGTAGACGCCTAGATGGGTGCCAACGTTGCCGTAGATTCTATGTGGACTGTGATGGCGTCGTTGTCTACTCGTCTGACTCTCTATGAAATGAAGGTAGAAAGTAGAGTTATCAAAGCTGGCTGGCAGGACGGGCCTGCCAAAATGCGGGCCTAAGATGGGACAACATGCCCCGCCCCGCCTTAAGCCCACGGGGTTAGGCAGGGGCCCATCAAAATTAACTTTTTTTTTTTAAATGTAGTGTTCAAGTAAATATAAAATGGCTGCTGATGGGATGTGGACCCCGGGCCCAAAACCTGGGAAGAAGAGAAGAAGCCCAAAAATAAGAGCGGCCCGAAGAGGAGGGGCCAAGCCCAAAAGAAGGAAGGCCCAAGAGAACCATGGATCGAGCCAAGAAGTCAGCTCGACCCTGAGGTTGGCGCGAGTACTCAGTCGGCGCGAGTGCCAAGAGACCGCTGGAGCATTTAAGAGGCTGCTTTGAAGATACGGGCAAAGAGACGTTGGGAGGCCCACTAACGGCCGCCTAACGGGCCTAAGGGTTAAAAGAGAATTACTGGGCCAATTTATGGCCTTAAATGTATGCTTTAATGGATTCCAAGGAGACCCACTATAAAAGCGCTCATCAGAAACTGTAAAGGGGACGACCGGTTCATGCCAAGAGAATACATACACATATTCACAAGAGCTATTATTCCCTTCTATTTTTGAAAGGTGAATCCACCAACTACGGTTGTGTTGGACCTCCCTAGGCCCAAAAAACCTAAAACCAACATTGGCGTCGTCTGTGGGAATCGTAACGAAAGGTTACGGTCGTTCTTGTGCATCGAGAGAAGAGTCGGAGACAGAGTAGAGAGACGAGCGAGCAAAAACAATGTCTTAAGAAATGACTGAGGAACGAAGTCACCCCTCTGGTCGAAATGGCGTGCCGGAAGCAGACCTGAGAGACCAGTTGAACCAACGGAATTCGCAGAGCCAGGGAGATGACTCGGCGCCTCAAAACCAGCCTCCATGGATAATACCCCTCACTCCCGAACAGATCCAGTTCATTGCTCGCGCTGTAGCCGTGCAGACTCGGGAAATGAGAGAGTCATAGGTCTCCCGACCGCCGAATCCGCAGCCGCAAAACCAGCACCCGCCCCAAAGGTCTGATAGAGGCGGGCGAGAGGATCGAAGAGTAGAAGATCCGCCAGCTCGGTCGGTACATTCGAGACTGGACCCAAACGCGACGTGTCGATCGGCGAAAGAGCGGCTGGGTAGAGGAGAACCCAGTCGCGCGCGAACAGGCCAACGGAATCGTGAGGCCGTTCGAGAGAGAACTCATACCAGGAGAACCAGAACTCAGGGGCGACGAACCGAGAGGCCCCCCCGCAACGAAGAACGGCAAGCCGAGTCGCAAGCCGGGGAGAGTACCGAGTCCACAAGAAATCATACCAGGAATTCCGGCAAAGTGACTTACCTGGCTCAGGAGTTGCGCAATTTGAAGGAACAAGTGGAAGGCAGAACCAAGTCTCCAGGTCGGACATTACTCACTGCCTTGCCCTTCTCAGCTGAAATCATGGCATACAGGATACCCGGTGACTTCAAGTTTCCAGAGCAAGCTACTTTCGACGGGTCGGGCTACTCCCGCAAACACCTCTTGAGCTACCAGGCAAAAATGCAAGTTCTAGGGGTCAAGGACCCTGTCATGTATCGCGCCTTCTTGCCGACTCTGAAGGGATCGGCCCAGAGATGGCTCGTTGCCTTACCCCCGGGAACGATCCGCAGCTTCGAGGAGTTGGCCGACCGTTTTATGAGTCACTATGCTGCCAACATAAAACCACAGAAAGACCTGACACATCTTAGCGACATTCACCAAGACGAGGGTGATTCCCTCAAAGCGTACTTAGCTCGGTGGCAGAAGGAAATCCAGTCCATCGAAGAGGTCGAGGATCAGACCGCCCTAACATTTTTCATCGAGTCACTCCGATCCGGTCAGTTGTATTGAGACTTGCGGGATAACCGGCCAGCCACGTACGTGGAAGCCATTCACATGGCCAACAAGCGAGCCAACACTGAGCAATCGATGAAATACAAGCGACAACGTGAGGTCGGAGGAGCCTCTGGAGGGAAACGAACCCGAGCAGACGTGAAAGAAAGACATCAGGATCCGCCTAGGCGACAGGAGTATCACGCGTATACGACAGAGCCAGTACTCATCGGCCGACCCCCCAACACCCAGTGCATGAGGTACAAGTGGTAGCGCCGCCCCCGCCGCCTCCGCCCAGCGAGCATACGGCGACTGCTGACCCGGGTAAGCCATCCAAGTACTATCGCTACCACAAAACTTACACCCACAACACGGAAGATTGCTACTGCCTGAAAAAGATTATGGAGGGGATCATCCAGCAAGGTATGTCGCCCCCTAATCAGTGGCGCCGAAGATCTACGTCTCAGGCCAAGGAAGACGGCGACCCCTCTGGGTCGGCTGAGATAAACCGCGGCAAGCAGCTGGCATCCGAAGAAGACGAGGCTCAGTGGAGACAGAAGCAGGTCATTAATATGATAGTTGGCGGACCTGAAGGAGGAAACTCCTCTAACACTCGCAAGACCTCGACCCGGCAGTTGTATGTGGGGACAGTATATGGGCGTGAAGGTAACCCGAAAAAAGCATGCAGGGAGCCCATAACCTTCACGGATAAGGATTTACCGACTGGCCAGACACCGCACCGCGACGCCTTGGTAATTGCGATGGATGTGAATGGGGTGGTCCTTCGACGAATCCTGGTAGACACCGGGAGTAGTGTCAACATCTTGTATCTGGAGACCTTCACCAAGATGGGCCTAGCACGGGAGCGGCTGACCCTAGTGAAGACACCCCTGGCTGGCTTCACGGGAGACTCTATAGAGGCCGAAGGATCCATTACCTTGCCAGTCGAGGTCGGCAGTTATCCCAACGTACAAAAGTTGGATATGAAGTTTATCGTGGTTGACTTAGCCTGCTCCCACAACGCCATTCTCGGACGACCCGGCCTGGAGGACTTGGGAGCGTTGATCTCCATCAAGCATTTATGCATGAAGTTTCGCACGCCGACTGGAGTGGGCGCAGTACGCTGCGATCAAAGAGTCGCCCGCGAATGCTACCTGCAGGCCTGCCGAGGAATGGGAAAACGAGAAATGAGGGTGCATGAAATCACTAAGCGGACCACAAAGAAAGCGATGCCACCCCGTCCTGAACCAGTCGTAGAGTTAGAGGAAATAGAGATTGATCTGGTCCGACCGGAAAGGTGGGTAAGAATCGGAGTCGGCCTCAGGGAGGAGGTACGAACAGAAGTTGTACGCGTGCTCCGAGAAAATCGTCGAGTCTTCGCCTGGGGGTCGGAAGACATGCCGGGAGTGGACGGTTCCATCATCTCTCACCGACTCGCATTAGATCCCGGCCACCGGCCCATGATCCTGAAAAAGCGATACCTAGCCAACGACCGAAGAGAATTTGTGAAAAAAGAAATCAGCACGTTGTTGGCTGCCGGTCACATCCGAGAGGTAAAATATCCATATTGGTTGGCCAACGCGGTGCTAGTGCCAAAGCCGCTGGCCTGGAGAATGTGCGTGGATTACACCGACCTCAATAAGGTCTGTCCGAAGGATCCTTTTCCTCTACCCAGGATCGACGAAACTGCAAGGTCGGCCCTGTTGAGCTTTATGGAAGCCTTCCGAGGCTATCATCAGATTTACATGCACAAATCTGACGAGGAGAAGACAACCTTCATCACCCCCGACGGTGTATACTGCTACCAGGTGATGCCTTTCGGGCTCAAGAACGCGGGGGCTACCTACACCCGAATGGTCGCTCGGTTGTTCCAGGGTTTGTTAGGGAAGTCTATGGCGGCGTACGTTGATGACATGTTGATCAAAAACCCGAAAGAGTAGGGTCATGCCCAAGACCTGGCCGAGTGCTTTCAGGTGATGCTTAGGTATAACCTGCGGCTTAATCCCAAAAAGTGCGCTTTTGCCGTGCAAGGAGGAAAATTTCTGGGATACATGGTAACGAAGAGGGGTATTGAGCCGAACCCTGAGAAGGTCCAAGCTATCATGGATATGCAACCCCCCAGAACCATCATGGACCTACAAAGATTGACCGGTCGACTGGCCGCCCTGAGACGATTTCGATTATATTATGCTCTGAGCTATCAATTTCGAGCATCCAACAATGAAGCAGAGTATGAAGCTGTGCTGGGAGGCATCATCAGACTCGCTAAAGTCTTGGGGGTCGACCGCTTACGTATTAAGACGGACTCGCGCCTTGTGGTAGGGCAAGTATCCAGAACCTGTGAAGCTAAAAGCACCCAGCTAGTATGGTATAAGGAAAAGACCGTGGAGTTGTTGAAAGGGTTCGTCGCACATGAGATAGAACACAACTGCCGAGCCGACAACACATAAGCCGACATCTTGTCAAAAATCGCCTTGGAAGGGATGCCAGATCCCCTAAGAATCTGTCAGAAAGGGATCTACTTCACCCAGCATCGAGGAGCCGAGTGAAGAAATTCAACAGGTGAGGACCCTGGATTGGGACCACGACAAGAACCCAGAAATGTTCTGGATCGAAGACATACTGCGTTACAAGGAAGAGGGAAAATTGCCTGACGACCTCATTGTCGCCTCCCGAGTCCGGAGAAAAGCCCCTTCCTTTGAGATCGTGGATGGGCAGCTGTACAAACTGTCATTCGGGGGACCTCTCCTCAAGTGCCTGCTCCGACCGGAGGCGGAGAGAATAATGGACGAGGCCCATCTATGTGCGGCTCATTAGGGTGCTCACACCCTAGCACGCAAGTTAGTCGTCCAAGGATATTATTGGCCCACCATGATGAGAGACTGCGTCGACTGGATAGCCAAGTGCACTGTATGCCAGGCATTCGCCCGGAAGGATACTCGACCAGCCACCTTCTACACTCCGGTCGCCACTGCCATCCCGTTCGCTAAGTGGGGAATCGACTTGCTGGGCCCTCTACCGGTCGCCCCTGGGCGTTTCAGGTTCTGTATGGTGGCCATCGATTATTTCACCAAGTGGGTGGAGACTGAGCCTCTCGTAACAATGGTCGTTTCACCAAGTGGGTGGAGTATCAGTGCCAACGCTTCTTATGGAAAAAAGTGATTTGTCGTTTTGGATTGCCCGAACACCTAGTCAGTGACAATGGTCGATAGTTTGATTGTCAACCCTTCGCGGACTTCTATCGTCGACACAGCATTCGACATACCAAGGTATCGGTTGCTTATCCTCAAGCCAACGGACAGGTCGAAAACGTGAACCGCACCATTGTGGATGGTATTCGCAAAAAGTTAGATGATGTGGGAGGCAATTGGGCCGATGAGTTGGACCGGGTCTTGTGGGCGTATCGCACCACCCAGAGGCGAGCTACTGGCAAGAGCCCGTTCTCGTTAGCATACGGCTTTGAAGCGAAAGTGCCCATAGAGGTCATCGAGCCCACTCACAGGGTTCGTCATTACACCGATGAAGGAAATGAGGAGAGCCTCAGGATCGAGAAGAATTTCCTGGAAGAACGGAGAGAGGCATCGCACGCTCGCATGGTGGAATACCAGCAGGCTGTCAAGAGGTATCGTGACAAGCGAATCTGACCCCTAACTTTCCAAGTGGGGGGACCTTGTTTTGCACGATCGACAGGCTAGCCGACCCACGGAAGGGGGAAAGTTCGCAGTCAAGTGGGAAGGACCCTACCAAATAGCTGTCGTAGTTCAAGCAGGAACCTACAAGTTGGAGACCCTAGAAGGGGAGCCCATCGATCGAATTTGGAATGTGATCCACTTAAAAAAGTACTACCAATAAAAGGTTAGCCACGTGTACTGGTTTAACGCGGCTTTGAATAAATATTTGTTACCTTTCCGTATCCTGGGGCCACTTTTGAGAATAGAAAAAGCTTAAAGGGTCGCCTCGACTAAGGGACTCGGCAAGAAAAGAGAGAAACGACGTGGCACTGACCCTTAACTGTTTCTGAGATAGAAAAAGCCTAAAGGGTCGCCTCGACTGAGGGACTCGGCAAGAAAAGAGATAAACAACGGGGCACTGACCTTTAACTGTTTCTGAGAAAGCAAAAGCCTAAAGGGTCGCCTCGACTGAGGGACTCGACAAGAAAAGTGAGAAACGACGGGGCACTGACCCTTAACTATTTATGAGATAGAAAAAGCCTAAAGGGTCGCCTCGATTGAGGGACTTAGCAAGAAAAGAGAGAAACAACGGGGCACTGACCCTTAACTGTTTTTGAGATAGAAAAGGCCTAAAGGGTCGCCTCGTCTGAGGGACTCGGCAAGAAAAGAGAGAAACGACGGGGCACTGACCCTTAACTGTTTCTGAGATAGAAAAAAACCTAAAGGGTCGCCTCGACTGAGGGACTAGGCAAGAAAAGAGAGAAACGACGGGGCACTGACCCTTAACTGTTTCTGATATAGAAAAAGCCTAAAGGGTCGCCTCGACTGAGGGACTCGGCAAGAAAAGAGAGAAATAATGGAAGCACGAGGGCATCCACCCTTAAATATTTTCAAAAAATGAGAAGCATACGAAGTCGCCTCGACTGAGGGACTCGGCAAGAAAAGCCCCAAGACACGAAAGATGGGGAAATTATGCTGGTTCAGAAGAAAGTGCAAAGCGAAGAGATCTGAAAGCCAAAAGAAAAGTTTTCATTAATAAAAGTCCAAAGGGAGGACCGACCCTTACAAAAGATAAAGCTACGAAAAACCTAAGCTAAGGAAGGAGATGTTGCCGCTTCATCCCCCTCGACTTGCTCATCCGCCGATGGTCCAGCTGGAAGAGCGGTCGAAGGGTCTTCTGTTTGTAGAGGCACGTCAGTAGGCACAGCCAGGTCCGTCGCTGGCAAGACTGGGGGAGAAAGAGATGAAGTTATTGTCACGGCCCCAGGCGCTGGAAGTGGCTCGATCACCAACTTGAGGCTCCAACCTTCTGGAGTAAAAGAGGGGTTGCGGGCTAGCAAGTTGGTATACAGCTCAAGTTGTGCCTCGCGGTAGTCGCATTCGCCGATGTCGAGCAGATAGTCGTCACCCTCCGGGGTCGCCAGCCACTCGTTTGCTAGCTCTTCCCGACGCCCTGTCATCGCGGACTTCACATCCGTGTCAAAAGCTGCCAACCCCTTGTAATTGGTAACAGCGGCGGCAGCCTTATCCCGCTCCTCCTCCCATAGGCGAGTCACCCTCAGGAGCTCAGCTGTATAGACCTCCCTCTCTTTAGCAAAGACCGCTTGTTCCTCTCGACGAGCCTCGTCCGACTGGCATCGGCGGGTGTTGAGGCTGTGTATCCCAGCTTTGAGGGCCCGCATTCGCTTTCTCATTTCCAGCTGGAGGGCAAGGTTCTGAGGAAAGAACTGTGTTAGAAAAGGCAAAGGAAAGGGAAAAAAGCTAATAACAAGGGGATCGAGCACTCACCCGGTAGGATTGGCGCAGAGAGGCCCCCCATGATATATTCATCCTGCATCTTGTTCGCCGCCTCCAAGTCCTTCGGGAGAAGCACATGCTCGGCCCAAGTCTGAACCGAGAAGTCGCCCTGCCATATTTGAGCGTCTTCGTTCAGCTCCAGACCTACCCGAATCTTCTTGGGCGGAGACGCGTCAGGTTGTTCCAGGGGACGCTTGGAGCTCTGACTCTCCTGGAGCTCTGACTCTCCATTGGGGCTGGAGGTGGAAGCTGAGAAGGAGAAGCTACCGGGGAGGTCGACAAATCCACCACGTTTCTAGGTAGAGTAACGCGCGACACCGAGAGAGGAAGCGAGGATGATGCCATCGGAGTGCTTGTTGAGCGCTGAGTCAGTCGGCGCCTCATCTTCTCCGCACGATCAGCCATGGTGTCGATCGGAATTTCAGCTTCATCCGAAGAAGTGGACGCGGAGTCCTTGAGACCTGCACATACGGAGGAAAAGGAAATTAGAGGCTCGCCCAAGAAGAGGATCAGAAAAGGGGGTCTAACGGAAGACTACTTGTGGTGGCCGCCCCAGCAGGCAGAAGACTCCATTTCGCCATGGCACGTAGTCGCGACCAACGCTGGGCGGAGTAGGGTCCCATTCTTTTCAAATACTTGGCACCCCGGGTCACCTCTGAAGTAAAGACAGCTCGCCGGGAGCAAGGCTTGAAGAGAGTAGCCGACCACATGGTCGGGAAAGCAAAGGAAGAGGAGGAAGGACGAACAAAGAAGAAATAGGGCTTCCAGTCCTTCACAGAATCTGGAAGACCCTAAAAAAGAATACGCCTAGGACGGGCAGAAACTTATACGAAACCCTTAGAGTGAGGGTCGACCTTGTTCACGGTGAACAGACACCGGAACAGTTCTATGTCAGGCTTACAAAGCCACCAATGGCAAAGGACCATGAAGCAGACGAGAAGCCGGTGGGAGTTTGGCACCAGCTGGCCAGGAACCAGATTGTAGTAGTGGAAAAAGAGGGAGAGAAATGGATGGGGTGGCACTCGGAAATCAAAGGCCACCGAGTGCAAGTGTATGCCAACGTAATCCTCCCGCGGGTCAAAGATGGGCCGGTTTTTCGGCGGAAGATTGTCGGCCGACGGACCAAGAAGATGGCGGGCCATCTCAAGGTCTGCCGTCGATATAAACGACGAGGTATCCACCGGAGGAGCTATTGACTCAAAACCTCCCTTCGACCGTTGAAGGCCGTCGAGCAGAGTCGCCACTGTTGTTAGTGGGGCCAGACTCAAAGGTATAGCCGCCCCGGAGGATGACGGGGCCGGCTGAGGAGAAGACGAGGAAGGGAGGTCTGAAGGCACCTCCCGACGGCGAGAAGAAGAGGATGAAAAGGAAGACGGGGAAGAAGTGGCGGACGACCCCGCCCTAGTACCTGTCTATTCAAGACTATCAGCGGACGAGTCTCAGGACCAGTCGAGTGAAGAGTCGACGCATCTGGGTGATCGTGTGAAGTCGAGTAGGTATCCATCGAGGTAGATGATTGGGCCAATTCGACGTGAGTGGGAGTCGGGCTCCGGGCCCGGAGTCGCCGTCGACACCGCAATCAGGCAAATGGGTCCGACCACCCTCAACGAGAGGTTGAGTCGGAAAAATGAAAGCTATTAAAAGGACGACGAGACAAAGCTATTCCTCCAAAAATAGGGAAAACAAGACGGAACGTTTATTAATCAAGGCAGACAAGCCTACATCACAGTCACGGTACAAACTAAGAAGCATAAAGAGCGGGATCACAGTTTAGCCTTCTCCTTGGACGAATGAGTAGGAGGAGGTGGACCTTCCAGGAATAGTCGGGGTTGGAAGGGAGGCGGAGTCGGATCCAGATCCGGTACGTCATCCACATAGAGCGGCGGCTCCCCGTCGTCAATCATCTGAAGAGGCTTTTCAAGAGCGCTGGGGGACATGGCCACCCCGAAGAGTGGAGGAACTTCACATACTTCCTCTTTGTCCAATGGTGGCTCGTTAACCACCGGATCCACTCGCCGGTCGGTTGAGTCTACTGGAATCACGTCCAGCATGTCGGGGGGAACCAAGATGGGATCTGAGCCAGAGTCGCCCACCAGGTGGCCACCATGGGCTAGCCTCTGCTGCCTTAGTTTCTCCAGCCGAGCCTACTCTTTCAAACGGATGGAGAAACGCCGGTCACCATCTCTATAGCTCATGTCAAAGGGAAGAGAGAAATAGCAGCTGCAAATGGTGTCAAGGAAGAAAAGTGAGGAAGGTAAGTAAAGAGAGGCCCTATTTATAACCAGGCCAAGCAAATCTTAAAGAGCAAATCGCGGAGGAGAATCAAAACTGCCATCATTGGGCAAAAAAGAAGGAAGGGATAAAAGTCAGGAATTTACGTCAGTGAAAAATCCCATCAATTTTGCTTGGGCAGGGCAAGATTCCTGCCATGACCTGAAAAGTAAAATCTTCCATAGATACGGGAAGATCGCGAGTGTCAGACCTCGGGCAGTGCGGAGACCGACCGATGGGTCGGATGAACAACAAGCATAATTGCATGCTAGGAAGAAGAGAAAGGAGAACGCAAAGGCAAAAGATAAAATCACGCAGTTTATTAAAAAAAAGGGGGCAATACATTGAGAAAAAGATGAACTTTATTTGTACTAATATAGGTTCCTCTCACAGTCCCTCACTAAATCTCACTCAGCATCATATTCAGTCGCCAGGAAGCCTCAGGCGGCACGATTCACTTGTCCGGCGAGGAGGGCTCGTCCAGAAAGGCCATGCAGGAGATGGGCAGACCGAGTCCCAGAAGGCCGGCATCAGGGGCGGAACCACGGGTGCTTCGTCGTTAGGGTATAGTTCGAGATAGCGGGCAAAATCAGCATCCGACATCAGCTCGGAGGCTGGCCCGTTGAAGTCGTCCAGCGGGATGGTAAAGGTCATTTGGAAGGCCAGCTGTTCTGGACCGCCACCTCGACGAAAGTCCCATCCTTGGCCGTGACACAGGCTTTGGTTTAGGGCGAAGGATCAATCAGAGAAGGGGAATCCACGGTCGGAGGCGAGGCCTCAGTCGCCATCCGCGAGTCAGAGGAGGTCGAGCCGGAATTATGCCTTCGAGAGGAAGGTCTATGAGTTTTTTTCTTTCCTTTCTCCAACACCGATCTCTTGGAAGGGAGAGGGCGAGGCGGCGACCCAAAATCGATCTTCTTTCCTTTTATGGGAGAGCGGCCCATGCTGACAAGAGGGATGAAGAAAGGCCAAAGGCAAAAGCGCTATTTATAAGTCTGAGGAGTGGAGGAAAGAGTTAAAACGGATCCGGCGAATCAGGGAAATCACGCAGGATCCGGATGTTATCCGGCCATTGAAGGAAGAAGATTGGGGAGAGATTCCAGTGATTTGTAGTAAAAAGGCGGTTACTTTTCAACATTCGAGTAGGAGAAAGGACTCAATATTAAAAAGTGAGGGACTAGTTGATGGGGTGTGGACCCCGAGCCCAAAGCCTGGGAAGAAGAGAAGAAGCCCAAAAATAAGAGCGGCCCGAAGAGAAGGAGGTGCCAAGCCCAGATGAAGGAAGGCCCAAGAGAACCATGGACCGAGCCAAGAAGTCGGCTCGACCCTGAGGTCGGCGCGAGTGCCAAGAGACCGTTGGAGCATTTAAGAGGCTGCTTTGAAGATACGGGCAAAGAGCCGTTGGGAGGCCCAGTAACGGCCGCCTAACGGGCCCGAGGGTTAAAAGAGAATTAATGGGCCAATTTACGGCCTTAAATGTATGCTTTAATGGATTCCAAGGAAACCCACTATAAAAGGGCTCCTTAGAAACTGTAAAGGGGACGACCGGTTCATGCCAAGAGAATAAATACACATATTCATAAGAGTTATTATTCTCTTCTATTTTTGACCAAGTACGGTTGTGTTGGACCTCCCTGGGCCCAAAAACCCTAAAACCAACAGCTGCAAATAATAAATATATACTTCATAACCTGATAATAAAATACTAGCAAATATACGCTAACAGTAAATAACTAAATATATGATTCATACACTAAAATTAGTGTGCGTGAAAAATGAAACTAAAATCCAGAGCTATACAATAACATATATTTTCAAATGAACCTGAAGTGTAATTAAAATAATACTTCAGCATTGCTATAATTAAACTAGTATTTGTGGGAAATGAAACAAAAAAATAGAGTTCATGTAATAATGTATATTATCAAATGAAATTGTAGTAGAATTAAAACGATACTTTGAAATTGCTATAATGGAACTACAAAACATAACTATATTGTCAAATGAAACTGAAGTGTAATTCAAATGATATATACTTCATTGTCCATGTTGCTACATAGACCATGGTCGATAGTAAAATTTGTCTGTACCACTTGATTGGGCTTATATAAACACACAGGTCGGTCTTAACAGCCCATTTAAATCAAAGTTTGTAAAACCAATTATAATATACTTTTAAGCCCATAATGGAAGCCTTCGAAGATCCGAACCAATCATTATTGTGTGGACCATGGTTCACACAAGTTGTGTGGACCATATTTTGTCGACGGTAAAATAATGTACATTCAGTACAAAAATAATGTACATTCAGTACAAAGATAATGTACATTATATACAGGGGATGTACATTATTTTTGTTCTAAGTGTACATTATATTCTATAGTGTATATTCAGTACAAAAATAATGTACTTTTTGTTATGGTCCACATAACATTGTGTGGACCATGGTCCATACAATAATTTCGACGGCAAATTATATGGTCCACACAGTGTTATGTGGACCATAATAAAAAGTACATTATTTTTGTACTGAATGTACATTATACAATATAATGTACACTCAATACAAAAATAATGTACATCCCTTGAATACAATGTACATTATTTTTGTGCTGAATGCACATTATTTTATAATATACAAAATATGGTCTACACAACTTGTATGGACCATGGTCCACACAATAATAATTGGCGAACGACAAGTGGCAAATTATACCGTGCACCAGGGAGCACAGTGCATTGTGCGCCCTGGCCCAAAAAACGACATCGTTTTGACTTTTTCGCGTGTTTGCTGTTAAAAAAAAATCATGTTTCGAATGTACGGAATTGTATAATAGAAAATACAGAATTTTATACCCGAAAACACATAATTTTATACCTGAAAATACATAATTTTATACCTGAAAGTCCCCATGTTTCGAATGTACAGAATTATATAATAGAAAACACATAATTTTATACCTGAAAACACATAATTTTTACCTGAAAACACATAATCTTTTTAAAGAAGATAAAAATCCTCTATTTCGAATGTACATAATTTTATACTTGAAAACACATAATTTTATAACAGAATACAAAACGACGTCGTTTTGAGAGGTGCGGGACGCACATTGCTATGTGCGCCCTGGTGCACGGTATAACAATTGACGACACGTTGGTCTAATTTCTGATAATTTTAATTCATGATTACTACATTCCCAACATTTATTCCATTCTCCCAAACCGTGAGATATCATAGAAATTCTTATTAAAAACAAATAAATTATTTGCAATCCAAAAGAAGTGAAGCAGCCTAAGCTCGTGAGATCTTATTAATTAGGCTAATGGATATAAACCTTAATTTCAAAATATGATTGAAATCGTTGTTGGGGTAATATTCCACCAAGTCTAATGGGTTGGTCTCCGATCCATGCAACCATTGAAGGGACGTTATGCCATGGAACCGTGTTAGTACACCGTTATTATTATTTTTTTCTTAATTAATTGCGTGACTTTTCTTCTTTATTTTCACATTTTGCGGTTTCACTTTAATTTGAGGTGAACAAAGATTTCGGACATTCATAAATTATGAATTCATGCCTGCACATTCACTTTGGAACCATGCCTACACATTCCCGTTCGAAATCACGGACATTCATAAATTATGAATCCATGCATGCACATTCACTTTAGAACAATGCCTACAGATTCACTTTGGAACCATGAGATTATGAATTTTCAGTTATGAGATTATGAATTTTCTGTTATGCGATTATGAATTTTCTGTTATGAGATTATGAATTTTCATTACATTCATAATTTCGGACATTCATAAATTATGAATTCATGCCTGCACATTCACTTTGGAACCATGCCTACATATTCCCGTCCGAAATCACGGACATTCATAAATTATGAATCCATGCCTGCACATTCACTTTGGAACCATGCCTACACATTCACTTTGGAACCATGAGATTATGAATTTTCTGTTATAAGATTATGAATTTTCTGTTATGAGATTACGAATTTTCAGTTGTGAGATTATGAATTTTCTGTTATGCGATTATGAATTTTCTGTTATGAGATTATGAATTTTCTCATAACAGAAAATTCATAATTTGATCAAACGCGCGCCGTTAACTCCACATCCGCGAATTTTTATTTTTTTTGCCTAAAAACGACGTCGTTTTGCCTTGTGTTCACCATTTTCGGTGAACACGATTCCATGGCATAATTTAATACCATTGAACTGCTCGGCAGTGTATAAGCATTTGGAAGCTGTAGACAAGTTAAAACTGACCCAATTATCTTACAATCTGACTCTACGTCTCACAGTCATTGATTCGTTGGTCTCACTCAAATTTTTACTTTCAAAATAAGTTTATAAATTTTACCTTGTTAATATATATAGTCACAAGGTATAATGTTCAAATCCTAGCAAGAACAAAAATGGATAAAATGAATTTAATCGGCTTTGTTGTAACTACTAGTGTATAAATATTTGGTGATTTGTATGTCAATTGAAACACATTTTACGATTTCCTCTTTCGCCAGTCTATAGGAGTTAACTGGGTACATTGCATCACAGATCACTCTAGCCTGCATTCAGTTTTCTTACCACTTGTGATTTGTTTATTGGCAGTTTACTGACAAGGGGCATATATTTGTAAGTATCCACCTTGTCGAGGAGGTGGCTGGTGAACATGAATCAAGTACGTTGAGCGGATTAGGAGTCCTGAATAAACAACAAAGCTTGAATAAAATTAAAGCCTTTAATCAAGAATCTAAGCTGAAAAGTGACCAGATCAATTTAATTGTCTCGGTTGAAGACACCGGTGTTGGGATCCCTTTTGAAGCTCAATCTCATATATTCACCCCCTTTATGCAAGTTGGCCCATCCACTACACGGATTCATGGGGGTACTGGTATTGGATTGAGCATAACCAAATCTTTGGTGGAGCTCATGAACGGTGAAATTGATTTTGTAAGCTTGCCAAATACGGGATCCACATTTAGTTTTACAGCTGTCTTGACTAATGATGGTTTTTGTTCAAATGACGAGACCAACAATGTTTTTTCTGAATTCAAAGGGATGAGAGCTTTGCTTGTGGATCGCAGACCTATACGAGCCCAAGTCTCAAAGTATCATATTGAACGTCTTGGTATTCATGTTGAGGTGGTACCAAGTTTCAATCAAGGCGCAAATTATGCCATGGAATCGTGTTCACCGAGAATGGTGAACACAAGGCAAAATAACTTCGTTTTTAGGCAAAAAAAAAAATTTCACGGATGTGGAGTTAACGGCGCGCGTTTGGTCAAATTATGAATTTTCTGTTATGAGATTATGAATTTTATGAAAATTCATAATCTCATAACAGAAAATTCATAATCGCATAACAGAAAATTCATAATCTCACAACTGAAAATTCATAATCTCATAACAGAAAATTCATAATCTTATAACAGAAAATTCATAATCTCATGGTTCCAAAGTGAATGTGTAGGCATGGTTCCAAAGTGAATGTGCAGCCATGGATTCATAATTTATGAATGTCCGTGATTCCAGACGGGAATATGTAGGCATGGTTCCAAAGTGAATGTGCAGGCATGAATTCATAATTTATGAATGTCCGAAATTATGAATGTAATGAAAATTCATAATCTCATAACAGAAAATTCATAATCGCATAACAGAAAATTCATAATCGCATAACAGAAAATTCATAATCTCATAATTGAAAATTCATAATCTCATAACAGAAAATTCATAATCCGTGATTTCGGACGGGAATGTGTAGGCATGGTTCCAAAGTGAATGTGCAGGCATGAATTCATAATTTATGAATGTCCGAAATCTTTGTTCACCTCAAATTAAAGTGAAACCGCAAAATGTGAAAATAAAGAAGAAAAATCACACAATTAATTTAAAAAAAAAAAAAAAGATAACGGTGTACTAACACCGTTAGAACCGTGTTCACCATGAATGGTGAACACGGTTCCATGGCATAACGTCTGCAATCAAGGGTGCCAGGCCGGATTTTGGGCTGTGCAAGCTGGGCTACAGCACAGGGCCCCAAATTTTAAAAGCTCAATATTTTGTTTTTACCTAGTTAGTTTAGAAATAAAAATTAAAAGTTTTTAATTAAACTTAAAAGACTTTATAAAAAAATGGTAGGAACATGTATTTATTGTGTTTTAACTTTGAGGTCTAAGGTTCAAAACTTGTGCACACTATTATTATTATTCCATAATGTCTATTTTTACTTGTGCGTTGCACGGAAAATATTTGTTATAATCTTTAAGTTATAACAACGAATATTATATAGTGCAATTGATGAAATGGGTTGTATCGATTAAGTTTTTTTATGTTATCCTTGCTTGAATTCGAGCAAATAATTGCCCAATTATCCGTGCATTGTGCATGCGATGCATGTGCGATGCACGAATAATTTTTTTGTGTTATATATTTTGATAATAAAATTACGGTATTAGTTTTAAAGATTTTAATTTTGGTAGGGCCTTATTTATTTACTCGAACAGGGACACAAAAATCTAAAAACCGGCTCTGTATAGGACATAAGCGGTGATGACTTTAAATTTGTGGTTCAAACTTAATAATTAGATTTAGCCGAAAGTGGGATTTGTTGAAGTTAGTTAATGTTGAAAAAATAACATAAAAATGGCATTGTAAGTAGCTATTTTGTGGTACAATTATTAGTGGGGTCCACTTTTGATTTGGGTCGAGTCAATGTGGATTCGAGTTCTTCGTAGTGAGACGAAGAGATTGATATATTGTACGCTCAAAACGGATAATGGGTGAATGAGATATTGATTCTCAAAGTAGACCCATTTGAGTTGGAAAAATGAAGGGAAAAAGAATGAGTTTTTGTCCCACATTGGTTTGGGAAGTGGATTTGTATCACTATTTATACAATAGTCTTTCTAATGCTTATTGAATTGCATAGCATAGAGGATCTCTCTCACATGCAAATTAGATTCCAAAATGAGTTTAAAATAAAAAGCGTTGATTTAGACTTAGACTTGACTCGTGTACGCTTATGGGAGTCTAAAAATGGTGTTTTTCCAAGCTACTGGTATACCGGGGTATAGCTCCACTGCGGTTCACATTTTTGAAATGGTCAGATTAATTCCAATTTTGAATTCAATTTTGAATTCTATAATTAATCCCAGGTTCAAACGTCAGTTTTGAAGGTTTCAAACCTGAGTTAAATGTCAAGAATGAATGCTATTTACACCACCTTTTCCTATATAAGAAGTAGTAGTAGCAGCAGAATTTTACAACACAATGAAATATATTTTCCAGCTCTCAAAACTCTCTGCTTCTACTCCTTTCTTAGCCTACTGTGTTCAAAGCTTTGCTCTAGTTCGTCAAGTTCAAAGTTTGGGTGCTCAAACGTTGAACCGTAGTACGTTTTATCCTGGGAAACCTAGGCTACAACGCTCCTAGCACTTATGGGAGGTAGCAAATAAGGTTTTAAGGAAAGAGGGATTCGCTCGACTCGTGCTAATCACCTACACCAACCCGAACCATATCCCTTCGTCATTTCCTTCCCAAGATTTTCATAAAATAATAATCCTTATTTCGTATGATTATTATTGGGTTTTTTTTTTTTTTTTTCCCACCAAATATCCAACAGTTAACGTCGATGGTAATCCATGATGCTACACCAAGGGATTAATCCAGGATGTTCATGGTGTATGGTTGGAGGGATTAGCGGTGTATTCATCAATCAAGATTTTTATATACTTTTCAAAGACTTTTAAAGTTATGAATTTTATATACTTTTCAAAGACTTTTAAAGTTATGAATTTTAAATGACTTTCTTAGACTCTTTTCAAATTTTCATAAAATTTTTTAAACTTTCATAAACTTTTTACAAGTCCATAAAAGTCAATATAACAAACATTTAAAAACTTTTAACAACTTTTCATATTAAAAAGTCTACAAAAATTATTAAAACTCTAAATTGAATACACCCTTACATACATTTCATAACTTCTATTAATACATTATTTATAATTTTCTTATAAAAACTTTTATAATATATAATATATTTTTATAAATCATAAAAATAAATTAATACATTAAAAAAATAAAAATAAAAACTGATTGTCACAAAAATATAGTGTTTTATACATAAAGACAACATCAATCAATTTCACTAAATGATATAATCAATAAAAATGTTTCTTGAACTAATGAAACAACTAATGTTGAATAATATAATTATCAAAATGTCTAGAATAAATAAAAAAAAAAGTAAGAATCAAAATATACATCTTGTTATTACAATCAACCATAAGTTGTAACAACTCATTACTCTCCTTTGGTACCTACAATGCATAATATTCATCAATTTTATTTGTTCCTTACTCTTTTCTTGGTGAGTATCTCGCATTTATAATTACTATAAAGTATATGAAAATCATTCAAAATTTTAAAACTATTTTCTTTTTGTTATACCTTGAAAATTTTTTAAAACTATTTTCTTTTTGTTATACCTTGAAAAAATCAACTTAACACAAATACATATATTAACACAAATACATATGATTCTCTCTCTAGCTTCATTGGCTAGCCTTTTTCTCTTACCCTTGTGACAAGCTTTCTTTTGTCTCTGGTTTATTCCTTCCGTTTCCTCTTGTCTTGTCGCTCTCTTGTGCTTTGTTGACTGTCTTCATGGAATATCATAATGGTGAATCTTCGGGTATTAACCCTCCGGCCATCTGCTGGGCCCTCTATGGCTAACTTTTCCTCCCACCCAGCGGATCCCACTGAGGACCTCCTAGATGCTTATGCGGCTCTGGAACTCACTGATGATACCCCAGATGAAGGAGATCTCCGTCGCACAGAGGATATCAGTCTCATGGTTGTTGGAAAGCTCATTACTGACAAGGTGGTCAAGTTCACCTTCATGCGTGATACGTTGGCGGCGGTATGGCGTCTAGTGAAAGGCGTTGCGGTGGAAGATCTGGGTAACAATACTTTTCTATTTCAGTTTTTTCATGTCTTGGATATGCAGAGGATCCTAGAGGACGGGCCGTGGGCTTACGACCAGAGCCTCCTGGTGCTTTAGAAAATGCAGCCGAACATACCACTTCTGGCAATGTCATTTAACCATGCTGAGTTTTGGGTTCAACTACATGACTTGCCGTATGGTTTCTACTCTGAGAAGACTGCTAAGGCCATTGGTAACCACATTGGCACCTATGTGCGTATTGATGAGAACACTTTTGAAGGATGGTGGAAATCGTTCATACGGATTCGTGTCTCTGTCGACATTACTAAGCCATTACTGTGTAAGATGAGAATACGAAAGACAGGTGAGGAGTGGTCGTGGATATCATTTCAGTATGAATGCCTTCCGAATTTTTGCTTCCTCTATGGGATTCTCGGCCATACTGAGAAGTTCTGTTCGAAACCATTTGATGAGGTGTGGCAAGGTGGAGAGAAGCTGTATGGTGCCTGGATGAGAGTTGCTAGCCGGAGGGCTCCGCCGGCGGCCGGTCAACGGTGGCTGGTTCTTGATCATGGTAGGGGTACGGGGTCGTTACTGGTACAGAGTGGCGGAATTGGTACGAATTCTGCAGTGTTAGGCCTGGTACCGGGTACGTCTCATATCTGGACAAATCCTCAGAGTACGGAGGTGGGCAGAGAAGAACACGTGTCGACTGAGAATATGGATGTTGGAGAGATGGTGGGAGACGTGGATGAGCTGCCACGTGCTATGGAGGCTGAGAAGGACGTTGGTGATGGTCTGACTCTGTTGGATCAGAAGAGGCGTAGGGTGGATGCTGAGGATCCGCTTGCTCAGTCCAGCCTAATGCATTTTGATCTTAATGAAACTGGTTCTCTTTCAAAAAATGGGCCAATGGCGGGACCTGTGGATCAGGCCCGCCCACAACAATGAGTTATTTATCTTGGAATTGTCGTGGGCTTGGGAACCCATCGACAATTGAGGTTTTATTGGACTTGGTCCACTCTAAAAAGCCCAATATTGTGTTTCTTATAGAGACTTTTGTTGGTTTGAGAAAGCTACATCCTATTAAGAGTAGATTGGGTTATATGGGCCTTTTTTCTGTTGATAATATTGGTCATAGAGGCGGGTTAGCCCTTATGCGGAAAGAGGGCACACTTGTGGATATCAAATCTTATTCAGCAAATCATATTGATGCGGAGGTTTGTCTGAGCTCCGGTGAAGCTAGGTGGAGATTTACTGGTTTTTATGGCTCCTCCAATAGAAGTAGAAGGTCTGAATCTTGGAGCCTTCTGAAGCAGTTAGCTACTCGAAGTCCATTACCTTGGGTTGTCTCTGGTGACTTTAATGATGTGTTGCATCCGGAAGAGAAGCGTGGTGGTAACCCATAACCCAGACGTCTCATTGAAGGTTTTAGTGAAGCAGTCGAGGCTAGTGGTCTGAAGGATTTCAGTTTTGAGGGGTATCAGTTTACCTGGGAACGCTCGAAAGGATCCCCTAATTGGGTGGAGGCAAAATTAGATAGGATTCTGACTTCGGATGTTTGGTGTGATCTCTTCCCTTCGGCCAAAGCATCCTCGATTGTTGTTTCTAAGAGCGACCATATGCCTTTGTTTTTGGAAATTCAACCGAGCAGTGGGGTTCAAAGAAGAGGAAGATTCCGGTTTGAGAATTTGTGGCTACAAGACAATACAAGCAGGGAAATTATGATAGAGAGTTGGTCACGATCCTGTGGTTCCCAACTTATGGACAGAGTGGAGCGGTGCAGTAAGGCAATATGGAATTGGGGCAAATCCTTTGCAAAGGATTTTGATAAACGGTTAACCTATTGGAGGAAGCAAATGGAGAATACCAAATCAAGACGTGATGCTCTGGGGATCGTTTTGTTCAAGGAAGCCCAAGCACAATATATCCGTGTGTTGCATCAATAGAATGATTATTGGCGTCAGGGAGCGAAACAATTTTGGCTTCGAGAAGGGGACACAAACTCTGCTTATTTTCATAATTTTGTGAGGAGGAGGAGACAGAACAATAGCATATCAAGACTGCGTGATGATGCAGGCAACTGGGTGGAGAAAGGTAACCATCTTGATTTTTTGATTACCTCGCATTTTGATAATTTTTTGAGTCCTGGATCACCTCTTGGAGAAGATTGAACCCAAAGTTACTGCTGTCCAAATATTGTTCTGGGTAGGAGAGTTGCTCTTGAAGAGGTAAAGGAGGCTTTATTTGACATGAAACCAGACAAATTCCCTAGTCCTGATGGGTTAAGTCCAGGTTTTTTTCAGAGTTTCTGGGATATTCTTGGATCAGAGTTGTTGAGGTTCTGTAATACTTGTTTTAGTTCGGGGAAATTGCCTCTAAGCCTTAACCTTACTCACATTGTTCTAATACCCAAAAAATCCAAACCAGAGTCTGTTTCTGATCTGTGTCCCATAGCGTTGTGCAATATTCTCTATAAGATTGTGTCCAAAATCCTAGCCAATCGCCTAAAGCCCCTTCTTACCAGTCTTATTTCTGAGTCTCAGACAGCTTTTGTCCCGGGCAGATTGATCACTGATAACATAATGGTTGCGTATGAATTAAATCACAATCTGAAACGAAAGAGGCTTGGGATTGTTGGTTATGCAGGGGTCAAGTTAGATATGAGTAAATTCTATGACAAAGTGAGATGGGATTTTCTAAGGGTTATTCTTCATAAATTGGGATTTTCTAAGCAATTAGTCCTCCTTATATGGGAACTTATCACTTCTATTGAGTATAGGTTTTTGGTGGAAGGAAGAGAAATAGGGGCTGTCATACCTGGGAGGGGTTTGCGGCAAGGGGATCCTATTTCTCCATACCTTTTCATTCTAGTCTTGGAGTCCTTCCATTGTGCAATACAATCTAAAGTTAGGGAAGGTCAGTTACATGGTGTATCTGTAGCTAGGGGAGCCCCCATTGTGTCTAATCTTTTCTTTGCCGATGATTGTTATATTTTCTGTCGAGCATCATTGGCTGAAAGCAGTGTCCTAAAAGAAGTCATAGAATCCTTTTCTCTTGCTTCTGGTTAGTCTGTTAATCTGTTGAAGTCTACAGTTTCTTTCAGTCGGAATGTCCAAGGGGATATAAGAGTAGGGGTGTGTGAGATGTTGGGGATGAGGGAGGGTAATTTGAGTGGAAATTATTTGGGTCTACCGTCTCTCATTGGTCGAAACAAAAGAGGAATTATGCGATTCATAAAGGAAAAAGTGGTGGGTAGAATTAAGAGTTGGACCTCTAAGTTCCTCTCAAGGGCTGGTAGGGAAGTCCTTCTTAAAAATGTCATCCAAGCTATCCCCTCTTATGCTATGAGTGTGTTCCTTCTTCCAATTGAGGTGGGCAGGGAGATTGAGAGAACTATGAATGCGTATTGGTGGGGCTGTGAAGGGGAGAGAAGTAGGGGTATAAGGTGGAAGAGGTGGGAGGATTTATGTGTCCCAAAGAAATGGGGAGGGGTGGGGTTTCGGAAAATTCGAGATTTTAATATTGCCCTCTTAGGTAAACAAGCTTGGAGATTGATTCAATCCCATGATTTCCTTTTTGCTCGGATGTATAAAGCCGCTATTATCCCTCTCAGTCTTTCTTTGATGCTATGTTAGGGGGAAATCCTTCCTTCATTTGGCGGAGTATCCTAGAGTCCCAGAATGTCCTTAGGGAGGGGGTGAGGTGGAGAGTGGGGGATGGTGCCTCTATTAAAGTTTGGGGTGATCCTTGGTTTCCTAATGATAATATGCGTTTTGTTCAAACTCCCATGGCAGATCATTTGAGAGATGCAAAGGTGGAGAACCTCCTGACTGTGGATAAATCTGGTTGGGATGTTGAGCTCTTAGAGGACATTTTTTATCATGCTGATGTCGCTCTCATAAGGAATATCCCCATTGTTGATAATCATCATAAGGATAAGCTTGTTTGGATGGAGGATGAGAAAGGAATTTATACTGTGAAAAGCTGCTATAGGAAACTGCAGGGGTCAAAACTCAATCTGCAAACCCCTTTTTGGACTAGTATGTGGAGTATGAAACTTCCCCCTAAGATCAAGTCATTTTTGTGGCAGTTGTGCTCGGGTTCTCTTCCTACTTCTGACCATCTAAGAGCCAAACAAGTTCAAATCCCAGCTATTTGCCAACTGTGTGCCTTTGATGATGAATCTGCTTTTCATTTGTTTGTGGGCTGCTCTATTGCTAGGCAGTGTTGGGATCTCCTGAGAGGTATCGATTATCGCAGCAGCCAAAGTTTCCTTGATTGGCTGGAGCTCCAATTTAAGTCGCTGCATGCTGAGCAGTTGTGCCTTATGATCTCTGTTTGTTGGAAACTCTGGGAGGCAATGAATTAGAAAGTTTGGAATCAAGTGATCATGGCAGCCTATGTTATTGTGAGGGGTGCTCAGACCTATCTCCAGGAATGGTGTATTGCAAATTCTGGTCAGGCAAGTGTGCGCACTACACCTTCAATGGTCACTAACTGGAGTAGACCTCCGATGGGTTGGAAGAAGCTAAATGTAGATGCAGCTTTGCACTCTACACACAGAAAAATGGGGTTTGGTCTGGTCTTGAGAGATGCTTCTGGACAGTTCGTTGCTGCAAGACAAGTTCTCAGGCCAGGTTTGTTCAAACCGGATGAGGCAGAAGCTATGGGTGTCCAGGAGGCGTTCAAGTGGCTGAAGGAGCTCAATGAGGAGTATGTGGAGGTGGAGACCAACGCGTTGAAGGTGGTCAATGGTTTGCAGAATTTTAATGCATTCACCTCTTTTGATCTGTTGGTTGATGATATTAGGAAACTAGCTACTGATTTTGTTAATCTTAGCTTTTCTTTTGTTAAACGATCTGCAAACAGGGTCACCCACTTCCTTGCTAGGGAGGCCTTGTCCAAGTCTGATCGTGTGGACTGTGTTGTCCCTTTTCCTTCTCTTGTTCATGTTTTGGAGCTTGACTCTGTTTAATTAATATATGCGTTTTGGTTTTCAAAAAAATAAATAAAGAAATAATAATGTACATATGTCTACCTAAAATTAAAAATAATGATAGTATAATTCTACTACTTATACCAATTAATAATAGACATATGATTAGATAAAAAAAAATTGTATTTGAAATTTTATTTATATTGCGAATATGAGCAAGAACTTGCCGTTGTTCGTAGCAACAAATTATATGGCTGCGAACGACAACAAAATTTTATTGTTGTTAACAATAAAAAATTCAAATATAATGTTTTTATAGATATGTATAAAAATAAAAACACAAAAATAAAAAAAGTATATAAATATGTATGAAAATTATGAAACATATCGTAAAATTTGACAGGAATAGATGAAAAGTTTGTGGTTCAAACGGAGAAAAAAAAAGTTTGTAGAGAAAGTTTAAAAGTATGGGGTTGGAAGGTTGGATTTCAACTATTTATACTTGTGATGGAAAAGTCTATAGGAATCATAATGGGGTAGAATAATCTATAAAAGTTAATAAATTTTTGAATACCAGTAGACTTTTAAAGATTCCATAAAAGTCTAAATCGAATACCAGTATACTTTTAAAAACTTTTTAAAAAACTGAATAGAATACCAAATGACTTTTAAAGAGTCTTTAAAAATCAAGATCGAATATCATCAAAATTTTAAAGTCGTTAAAAGTCTTTAAAAAGTTATAAAAATCTTGATTGAATACACCCCAATTAGTTTACGAGAACTGTTGGGATTACTACTAGCTTGACGACGAAAGGAACGTCCAACTTGATATTAACTTGCTTATAACTATTCAAATCATTAAGTTAGAGCATCCTCATTAGTTAAGGATTTTTCTTAGTTTTTACATGTCTAAGTAGGAGAGAAAATTAGGAGGGAAGAAAAAGGGAAAAAAAAAAAAAAAACAAAAATCTTACAGAAAAAAAAAACATAGCAATATAGAATCACGTGCCCAGCTTGCGCATGTAATGCACGCGCCCAATTAGCACGGATGTTTTCTAGACGCGTGGCCCGGACATGCGGCCTTCTCCATTTTCCTCAGCAGTGGGGCCATAAAAAACACAATTTGCAGGTGAAAAAAAACCCACCAAAAAATTATCCCCCGCATTAATTAAAAACTCATTTGCTTATTTTTGATCTACAAAAAATCATGAAAGATGCATTGATGGATATGCTCTTAGAGGGCAATACCAAAGGTTAATCTTGTTGGAGTTTTTTAGATTAACGATAACTTCAAGTAAAAGCGGTCCTACAGTTAGTTTGATAACTACAAAGTTTATTATTAGATTTTTTTTTTTTCTGTTTAGACCACGAGCTGTCATGAGCAAGTCTTAACTGTATGAGACACATTTATACCCGTACTATATTCAGACTAATCTCTTATTCTCCGTTCACACTCGGCCGACCCAATTAAGGGGCAAAGTGCTGGCCATCTTGATTTTTTCACTACAAAGTTTAGAATTTGATTTTAAGTTGCAAATGTCTATTGTCATTTTTAATTTAAATCGGTTAAATATAGACCACTTAAACTGATTTATCACAATGTAATTTGTTGCCAATTTAATCATGACACACTCACACACCCCAACTACATTTTTTTTTTTTTTTTTTTGTAAATTAAAGTTTTTCTAGAGCTTTGAAAGAGGTGTTGGTATGCTCTCTTCATCATATACATAAACTTGCTAATAAATTTATAAATGGGATTACATCTAAATTTGATATTCAACAAATTATATGTTTTCAATTTTTGACTATCAAACAAAGGGAGTCAAGCCGACAAGCCATGGTTTTATATTTATATATATTTTTATTTTTATAATCTAAATTTTCTGATTCTCAAATATAATATCTTGCACCACATAAATCTACCCCAAACATCACTAGGGAGATAGATCCTTGGAAACTAATTTGAAGAATGATTGGAAAAAAAACAAAAAACAAAAAATATGTTTTAATTAAAAATCTAGAAAGATATTTTCTGTTAAATTAGATTTTATTTTTTTTGGTTGATCAAAATGTATATATTTATATTTGACTACTTTCTTTGAATACCAAAATACGAAAAGATTTAAAGAATAACTTTAAAAGGTCATTTTAGATTTTTAAAAGGACCCTTAATATAATTTTATTATACATTAAAAATAAAAAAATGTTAAATTTAAATAGTGAATTCGGGTTTGTTGTCACCCAAAATTTAAAACAAAAAAAAACAAAAAAAAAAAAAAAAAAAACAAAGTCATTCCGTCAAAGTGGATAGATCCCTTTACGATGGTCAAAGTGGGTTGAAGCCGGCGGGATGACCTGCACCTACCTCGCGGTGGAACGAGTTAGGGTCACAAAAAAGATGGCTCACAAAATAGCGGGTCTAACGGACATGGCCCTCTTAGACTTGCAGCCTGTCGGCCAGGCCCTATTAAAAATTTTTATTACACAGTAAGGTAGAACGATGCCTTGTTGTGTAACATTATATATATATATATATATATATATATATATATATATATATATATATATATATATATATATATATTACATTTTAAAAATTTTAATTTTTAAACACAAAAAAAATTAATATTATTTGTAGACTTTATTTCTTTTTTTGAACTTTGAATTAATATTAATTTTTGTTAGACTTTAAAGTTGGATTGCAAATTTGGAATGTTAGTATTTGTAGATTATACTTATTTTTTTGAACATTGAATTCAAAAAATAAAAAATAAAAAATAAAAAATTGCATAGCCTGCCAACCTGCGTGGAGCGGGCTAGGGTTGCATATTATGCTGTGCATCTGTATGCTGTGCATCTGTATGCACCATGCATGGTGCATACGGATGCAAAAACGACGTCGTTTTAATAAAACTTGCGTCTCCCCTTAAAATAAAAAAATCAGGTTCGATTCCTAGCAACAACATATGAACTAAAATTCCATAATCGATGAACTATAATTCCATAATCGATGAACTATAATTCCATAATCTAATCTATGAACTAAAAATTCCAGAATGAATGAACTAAAATTCCATAATCTATAAACTAAAATTTTAGAATCGATGAACTACAATTCCATAATCGATGAACTATAATTCCATAATCAATGAACTATAATTCCATAATCTATGAACTAAAATTCCAGAATGAATGAACAATATAATGTTGTTGCTGAGAATCGAACATGAATTTTTTTTAAAGGGGAGACGCGCGTTTTTTAATAAAATGACGTCGTTTTGGCATCCGTATGCACCATGCATGGTGCATACGGATGCACAGCATAACGATTGTAAAGTGTGTCTTGACATTTAGCTCTGTTTGATGAATTATTGGGCAAATTATTGTGTGGACGATGGTCCACACATTGTTGTATGGACCATAACAAAAAGTACATTTTTAATATACTAAATGTACATTATTTTTGTACTGAATATACATTATACAATATAATGTACACTTAATATAAAAATAATGTACATCACCTAAATATAATGTATATTATTTTTGTACTGAATGTACATTATTTTACAGTATACAAAATATGGTATATACAACTTGTGTGAACCATAATGATTAGAATTATTGAGTCATTATAATTTATATTCTTTCAAATGTATATCAAGTCGGAATATTGGGGAATTCAACCTTTTGGAGAAGGAAGAATACTGAATACAGACAACGAAAAAGGATACTTGGCATTTGCTATCTTAACGTGCTGTTAATTTTCATACAGTTATTAGTATAGTGTTGACAGAATTCCATATTCCTGCAAAAGTGCCATAATAATCGGAAGACTAAAGCTAAACCCCAGAAAAGACTCGAGACTGACACCAATTTCTTCCTCAATTTTTTTTTTCTTTTTTGTTTAAAATGCTTTTTAAGAATAAAAAATATTAAAAGACAATCTTAAAAGATCTCCCAAACCAAACTGGAAAACAAAAATTACAGATGATAGACATGCACTGCGATGATTGATGGACAGATTTAACAACTGACAGCCATCTTCATGCAGTACAGCATAGCTTCTGTTCCACTCCTTGCTGGCTTCATTTCATAGTTTCTTGAACCCATCATTCCCTCTCCACTAATGCCTGTTCATGTATACTTCAAATTTGGTTTGGTTATCCCATAACAGTTGAACTAACTAGGTTGGAGTGACCAAGGTTTGATTTTGTAAGCATAAGTTTTAAGTTTGACTTCTAATTAAAGCTGCTTACTGATCTTTTTGATTTACGTCAATTAACTATGGACCAATTGTTTTGCTCATGCGGACCTTTTAGAGTCTTTTATCAGCTAATTAAGTTACAATACCTTCTTAGAGCATTTCCAACCTATCTATCTTCAAAATATCAAATTTTTCTAGCAAATGTCACTTCAAAAGAAATATTCTTAGCATATCCTTACACCAAATTTTATTCATTTCCAACTCATTTACACCAACACACCAAACTTTTACACTAAAATAATTTAATTTTTCAATTATTAATTCGAATTTAGTTAGTTTAATATAATTTAGTTCGAACTTAATTAGTTTAATATAAAATATAATTTGTAATGTAAATAATAGTTTTTATTAATATTAATTTTTTTTCTAACATTAATTATTTTAAAAAATCAAATTTAACAATATTTTTGAAAATTTAATTTATTCCACAATAATAATACAACATACAATATCTAATACATTTTATTATGTTCTAATTATGTTTAATGTATTTGAAATTTTAATTAATATATATTCAATATTGTTTCGATCGTCTCAATGAGATCTTTCAAATGATATAATTTATATTTAATAATACAAACTTTAAATATAAGTATTTAACAAAACAAAAAAATTACATATAAAACAAATAAATGATATATTTGTAATTAGAAAAAGAAAGAAGGGCAAAAGAGTCAATTTTCTCTCCCTTTTCCATTTTCCGTGAATGAACAGTGCCACGCCAAATATGGCGCGGCTTCATTAACCCCAAAAAGAATGGCGATATAGCGATATGGCACTCCACCTTGGAGTGGCAAAATTTACTACTTTGCTGATTTGGCGTTGGAATATGGCGTTATGCCTCCCACCTTGGAGATGCTCTTACTTATTTACCTAGAATTATTTTTTTTCATAATTTGTATTACTCTATTTTTTATTCAATAAAAAGGAGTTTACTCACACTCCCTATTATTTTCCTATTTCAAATTGCAAATCACCTAAAACAAAATACGTCAATATATATCAGGCGTGTAATTATTTCTATGATGGTGTTCTTCGAACTTCAAAGGTTGTAACTTCATTTTCAAGGTTACTCGCGAAGAATAATAATCTAATTATCTTATTCACCAAAGCTCAAAGGACAAACACCATGAGATCGAGCAGTCAAGATTTGGGCAGGATGTTGCGTTTAGTTTCGATAACAAATTTTTTTATTTTTCTGGGAAAATTTGAAACCCAAAATGATAATACACCATTTTTTCATCTGAATTTTATTTTTTTATTTAACTCAGCAAAGGATTCGAAAAAATAATTTTTCTTATTCTATATATTTTTCAAATATAAAAATACATATAACTATAGCAATAGTCACTATTGTTGTTGTTGTTGATTTTACGACTACCGGGATATATAGTTAGTCGACAAGTCAACATGACCAACCAGAAGTGAAATATGAAAGAGCAGAAAATAAATAATTGAAAGGGAAAAATAAAGGAGACACATTTTTAACGTGAAAATCGAATAATGGTGAAAACTACGAGCCTTTTTGGGCGTTGCCAAGTCAAAATCCACTAATTTTTTGTAGGTAGTTATGTACAATTGGGTTCTTCTCTAGAGAGATGTCGATATAGAGGAATGAAGATGAATGATTGAGCCCCTTTGATTGTATTTGACTAGGGACTTTAATTTTATAGTAAAAGAATACTACCACAGTTGGTAATGTAATATGCTTATGGTAATCGGGTATATATATATATATATATATATATATATATATATATATATATATATATATATATATATATATATATGGTAGAGTTCCAGTGAGAACATGTGCTTAGGTGAGAACGTGAGAACACATCATGTGCATCCATTTAATATTTTTTAATAGTCTAGATTAGATTAAGTGTGTGTGAACGCGCATTAAATGTGTGCAAATGCGATTTAGTGTGTTTGCACACATTTAATGCGTGTTCGCACATACTTAATCTAATTAATCTAGACCATTAAAAAAATATTAGATAAGATGCACATGATGTATTCTCACTTTCTCACCTAAGCACATGTTCTCATATGATCCTAACTATATATATATATATATATATATATATATATATATATATATATATATATATATATATATATATATATATATATATATATATATATATATATATATATATATATAATTCCAATTACTTTGAATTTGTAAGATTCAATTGAGTTTTAATTTTACAATTCAAACCGTAATTTAAATTAATAACACAAATAATTTTAGAAAAAAATTTGTAGTATAATTTGCATTTTGTTATATACATAATACGAATAATTTTTTAAATTGATTTTTATTTTTGCTATTGTTAATATTTAAAAGTAATTTATATAAAAAATTATGTTTTTGGATTTTTATTTTTACTATTTTAATATTTAAAAGTAATTTATATATTTATATAAATTTATAATTTAGAAGAGGTAATAATATTTATTGGGGAAGGATAATTTTTTTTTTAAAATAACGTAAAATTGGGACACACTTTTGAAAGTTAGTTCAATTTGCAACCTTAGAGCCTCCCAATTTGTAGTTTTTAGAATGTTTTTCCAACCTTTATGTCCATGTGGAAGAGAAAGATGAGTAGAGAGAAGGGACAAATTATACCTTGGACCATTGTCTACCTTGTATTATATGTTAGATAATAATATTAAGACTAACATAAACTGTAGTAAACGAGTAACCTGCCTCGTTATAACGGAAGCTTTAGGATCGCCCGGATATCCCCAACTATAGTCGTTGGTATTGTCACGAGATGGTAAACCTGCAGAATAAAGGTATGTGTTTTGTCTACTACTTCTCTCCCGAATACGTGATGGTGCGTGTCCTGAACACGGGAGCTGTGGGATGACTATTTTGCTTAGAAGCCTACATGCCATCAACGTAGGCAGATATTCAGTTAAAGTTTAACTGAATATCCTGAGTTGCATAACAGATTAAGTCACTAATTGACTCAATCTCCTACTTGCACCACAGTCACCCAATAATACAATATATTATAATATATTGTATTTAGGAAAAATACTTACATTATAGACTCTGGTATACCTTCAGAATTTGTATCTATAATTGACATGGTTGAAAAAATCGCTAAGTGCTCAAGGGGAGCCTAGCGCCTAGGGCTCCTATGCGGCGATTAATTGGCGCCTGTATATTATTTATTTTAATTTATTATTTTTTAAGGCTTGATAATTATAAATTATTTAGTATTTTAATAGTTAATACTAAAATATTAAATATTAATATTATTAGGGTTATTTAGGTCAAAACGAAGTTGTTTTTAGTTAAATAATCCATTTAAAAAATAAGGGAACAATAGTTAATAGGCCGACTAAGCGACCTAGTCGGTGCCTAAGGGGCCTAGTCGATGCCTAGGAAGCCTAGGCCCTCCTAGGCGGTCAACGATTAGGCGGCCTAGGAAACGCTTAGAGCATCTCCAAGGGGCCTGCCTATCAGCAAAAAATCAGCGCCATCTCGCCATTTCCTTAATTTTTTGGTCTCGAACGTGCAGCAGCAAAACACCAAATCGCCAAATAATTTGGCATTGATGAGCAATGTTGCGTCATATATGCCGCAGCACTGTTCATCCGCAGCAAATTAGGGATGAGAATGAAAACTACCATTTTGCCCTTACTTCTTTTTATAATTCCAGATGTATCATTTATTGATTTTATATGTAATTTTTTATTTTGTTAAATATGTACAGTTAAATTTGTTGGGTAATATGGTTGAAAATCCCAAAATAATAATAATCCTACGGAAAGATTAATATTATATGGGAAAACAGAAAATTGGGAAGGAAAAGGTTGAGTGTTTGGGTATAGGTTTAGCACGAGTTCGAACACAAGGTTCTTTTCCTTAAAACCTTATTTGCTACATCCCACAAGTGCTAGGAGCGTTGTAGCCTAGGTTTCCCAGGATAAAACGTGCTACGATTCCTTGTTTAAGCACCTAAACAAGGAACCCGGCAAACAAAGCAAAGCTTAGAACACTGGTTGGCTAAAAGAAGAGAGTAGAAGCAGAGTTTTGAGATGAAAAGCTACTGGAATTCCTTTTTGTTTCTCACTGTGTAAAAATACTACTGCTCTACCTCTCTTTATATAGGGCTGTTGGAAAGGATAGCATTCAACATGGCTTTTAATTGGTATTAAACCAATTGTATAACACCTGTAACGGTCACCCACTAAGTAGGATTAAACTCATATTTAAAATTGGAATTAAAACAGTATTAATTCCGTAACAGATGAGTTTAATCTGTACAACAGGCTGAACTTTCGGGTTTCAGACCGTTGGGGTGCAGGTTCACACGAGAGTACATCTCTCGTGCTCACTGTGGTGCAACCCGAGAGTGCACCACTCTCGTGGTCACAGATGCACGAGAGTTGGCATAACTTAGCCCGCAAGGCCAGCCAATTTCCGGACCGAGAGTTGGCATAACTTATGCATTTCCGGACGACATTCGTGCCCGCAGGTGCCGGCGCACGCGAGCTCGGGCTTGATTTCAAGCCTTTTCGATCTCCTCTAGTTGGATTTTGATTTGCACCCCCCCCCCCCCCCGCGCGAGAGAGCCTCTATGCTATACAATTCTACAAGCTTGAAAAGAGCTCATGTATATAAGGGGGGCAAATCTTGTTTCCAAACCAATGTGGGACAAAGTCCCTTATTTTCCCTTCATTTCCCAACTCAAATGGGTCTACTTTGAGAATCAATATCTCATTCACCCATTATCCGTTTTGAGCGTACAATATATCAATCTCTTCGTCTCATTACGAAGAACCCGAATCCACTTTGACCCGACCCAAATCGGAAGTGGACCCCACTGATAATTGTACCACAAAATAGCCACTTAATATGCCATTTTAAGCTAATTTTTCCAACAATCCCCACATGAATGAAAATTGATTTTTGGGGTAGTTTTAAAACGGAAACAACTGTGTTCAACGGTTGATCCCTGCATAGGATAGGTAGGGTCACACCCTTTGAACCTTCCCTCGTGAAGATACATTTACTCTACTGACTGTACGGTAGAACGCGATGTCTTTGAACCGACTGCCGTTTGTGTAGACGATGACATATCTCACACAGGAACCTCCCAACCATGCTTTGTTCTCATGATTGTGCCCATTTTGGTCGTGGGTCACCATTCCTGGTTCTGCAAGAGTTTGTGAAGAATTGTGCCCGTCAATTCTCCTTTGAAGCGACCCTCACTTCTCTCTCACATAGGTGATTCTTTCCCGAGTATCCCGCATACTCACATATGTCAACCGACATTCGAATCACTAAAGCATTTAATATGCTAACCTTGTGCGGGAGCCACTGTTTCTAACGAGGAGTGGTAGGGAATCAGAGACCCCCACAGTGACACGCTCTATTTCATAATTTAGTTGTCCCATTGAACCTAGGTGCCAGCTAGGTTGGGTGTCCACTATAGAACTTATACCAAGGGCTTTAGACCCATTCCTCGTCTCAACTTCTCCACAGCTACTCTACATAACCCTTTGGTTAGCGGATCCGCTATATTGTCTTCTGACTTTACGTAGTCAATCGAGACAACACCAGTTGTGAGAAGTTGTCTAATGGTATTATGTCTACGACGCACATGTCTAGACTTACCATTATACATATGATTCTGTACTCGTCCAATTGCAGCTTGACTATCGCAATGCACACACATTGGAGGTGGTAGGGAATATCCCGACCGACATAGCTTCACCACGACCGAGGTACCTTCGTCTTTTTCTCTTTGTCTTTGCAGGTAACAGGTCGGGCTCCTTGTGAAGAACCCGGTCGGGAGTTGCCCGACCGACAGTGTCGATCACCGAGCAGTAGCCCTTTGGCGAGAGAGCTGATAAAGGACACGTGGCGACTCTCTACGACGACGGACAAGGCACCCGGGAGGACGACACGTGGAGGCTACGTGAAAAACATGCCGAACGGCCGGATTCTTGTCTCCGGCGCAGCGGCTATAAATACCCACAGTAGCTACAGTGTAGGGGACTTTTGGACGATCGATAGGTTGTTGTTAGAGAATCCCGACCGCACTCAGTCGGTACTCAGAGCAACCAAGTAGATTGTACTTAGGGCCTCTATTGTGATCAATAAAGACATTTACTTGCTTTAATTGGTCTCGAGTTATTTCATATTGCTTACGTATAATTAGCAGTATCATTTTGGCGCCGTCCGTGGGGATCCGTACAACAAAGCTACGTCTTGACGAGCACTCAGTCTCTTTGCAACAATGTATCCGTGGGCATACAACAACTTCGCCGACGACCAAGCAGATGCGGCGAGCTCATCTGACCATCACGCTACCCAACAGCAAGGTCAAACGGTCGATCTAAACCTCAACCTCTCGCCACCGCATCCATCAAACACATACCCGGCCGCCCAACAGCCGGTGAACTACATACAACCGGGATTTCACACGCCCCAACCGATGATGTATCCCGGTCAGTATCCGTAACCGATCCCACCTCAACCATATGGGTACTGGCCAGGCCAACCGATGTACTATACACCCCCGGTTGGCTACCCACCGTTCACGCTTGCGTACACGGCTCCAGCCGCCGCCCCTCCAGTACACCCGGCCGCTCAAGTAGAGCCGCAGCATCAGCCCACTTCCCGGGCTCGACGCTCGGCTCGTTCGCGGTTGGGGTCGGGGGGTGCTGTTGCGATGGAGGCACCACGGCAGGCCCAGCAAGCAGAAGAAGTCCCCGCCCGAGCGGAGGACCCTGAGGAAGTTACCCGAGCGGTATCTTTTAACCGTCTTCGACCGGAAATGCGGCAAAGATTGGGACCCCAGGACCCAAACCGCCAGCCGGAAGATGTGCACATGCAGGACGCCAGCCAGGAGGCTTCATCCGGGCATAGCGGGTCGAGATCACACCGACGGCGACGCGCTCGGGATACAGCCCAAGCCGTTCAAACCGCCGAGCTCAACGAAACCCGAGGACTGCTCTATAACCTCCAGGCGGAAGTTGCGCAACTCAGGAATGCGTACCCTGCAGCACCCCCGGTCGACTAATCGACCCTACACCAGACGCCCTTTACAGCAGCGGTAATGGCTCAGCCTTACCCGCTCGACTTGAAGGTTTCTGGAGAGAAGAGTTATGACGGACGGGCAGACCCTGAAGCCCATGTGAATGATTTTTACAGCAACATGATGTTGAAGGGCGTTTCAGACGCCGTAATGTGTAGGGCATTCTACTCTACGCTCACCGGTCGAGCAGCAGAATGGTTTCGGACCTTACAACCGGGCTCGATCGACAAATTTGACACTTTGGCGATCAAGTTTGTGAGGAAGTTCATCACTTCCAAAGTGGTGAGAAAGCCCTACATGTATCTCGAGAAGGTCAAGCAGCTCGAAGGGGAAAGCTTGACCGACTTCCTCGTCAAATGGAAGGCGGCGGTCGGGGAGGTCGAGCCTATGGACGACGCGACCGCCACCCACATGCTTCACATCTCTCTCCGGGCGGGATATTTGTATCAAGACTTCATCCTTCACCCCCCGGCTACATATGAGGAGGCCCTTCGGAGGGTCACAGATTACGCCAACGCCGGCGAGGCAAATGCTGTAAAGCGCTTGCAGGAGGTCGGCTCTTCGTCCCGTAAACCGGCCGGGCGGGCGGAACATCGGTCGGGAGATGACAATCCCCGACCCCGCACCAGGCCTGGCGAGTTTACGGCTTTGAACCGATCCGCAGCGGAGGCCATGCAGTACGCCCAGTCATGCAATCTCATTAAACTCCCCCATCCCGATCGAGACGGCCCTGACAAGAGTAAGCATTGTGCTTACCATCGATGCGCCGGGCATGACACAGAGGAGTGTACCCACTTGCGCCAATTATTGGAAGATCTGCTTAACTTGGGAAAATTGGACAAGTGTGTGGGGAAGAGAGAAGACAATAAGAGGAATACCGATCGGAGAGATCACAGGCGTTCTCATCACCGCTCCGATCGGTCAGGTCAGGACCGAAGAGATGATCGAAGGGACGATCGTCATGATGACCGACGGGACCCTGACCCTCCGTCTAGCAGCCGCCCATCTGGAAAGCCCACCATACATGTCATTTTCGGCGGGCTGGAAGATGCTTCCCGACCGAGGACTAATTGCCCGGTCGCAATAGTGGATTCCCGGGAGACCGGGAAGAGGCAGAAAATGGAACCCATAACCTTCACCCTCGAAGACCAACCTACCAGCAGTGACCACGGCATGGAGGCGCTCGTGGTCACGATTGACGTTAAGGGGACGGACGTCCAGAGGGTTATGGTCGATACGGGCAGCAGTGTGAACGTCCTATACTTGGACGTCTTTGAGAAACTTGGCCTCGACAGGAAGGAGCTGACTCCGGTCGGTGTACCACTGTCAGGATTTACCGGGGCTCTTATTTACCCCGAGGAAAAAATAACGCTCCCGGTCGAGATCGGCGCACCTCCAAAGTCGATCAAAACGGAGTGGTCAACCTCCATTGCGTCCACAACATTATCTTGGGCCGGCCCGCCATTATGAAGATCGGTGGGATAATTTCTTTGCCCCACCTATGCATGAAATTCCCCACCCCCAATGGGGTCGGTGTGGTCCGCGGTGATGTCCAATCCGCCCGGAAATGTTATACCCGAGCGGTTAATAGACGCGACTCCGGTCCGTCTTCCCGGGAGAACACCATAGCCAAGGAGGAGGCTAAGGATCGGAAGGAACAACCTGAGCCTTCCGAAGAAATAGAAGAAGTTCCCCTGTCCGAGGACCGCCCGGATAGGAAGATTAAGATTGGCCGAGCCCTCACCCCCGAGCTTCGAGCGGAAGTTTTGGCCATACTCCGGGAGTATGCTGATATCTTTGCGTGGGGGCCCGAAGACATGCCCGGGATCGATCGATCGGTCATCTGTCACAAATTGGCCGTCGATCCCACAGCCAAGCCGGTCGTGCAGAAAACACGACACCTTTCCTCCGATCGCCGCGAGTTTGTCAGAGAAGAAGTCAAAAAGATGGCGGCGATCGAGCACATCCGTCCGGTGATCTATCCCGAGTGGGTGGCAAATATCGTTCTTGTTCCTAAGCCCCCAGCTTGGAGGATGTGCATCGATTTCACCGACCTCAACAAGGCCTGTCCGCTCGACCCATATCCTCTACCGAGCATTCACCAGATGGTCGACGAGACGGCCGAGGCCGAGTTAATGAGCTTCATGGATGCCTTCAAGGGGTATCATCAGATCATGATGCACCATGAAGACGAGAGCAAGACAGCCTTCGTGACCCCGGACGGGCTGTATTGTTACCGAGTGATGCCGTTCGGCCTCCGGAACGCAGGAGCGACCTACCAGAGGATGGTCAATATGCTCTTTGCCGATCTATTGGGCCGAACGATGGAAGCTTACATCGATGACATGCTGGTCAAGAGTCGGGACCGATCCGACCACACTCGGGACCTCCGGGAGTGCTTCCAGATCATGAGGAAGTACCAGTTGCGGTTGAACCCGACCAAATGCACATTCGCGGTTCAGACCGGCAAGTTCCTCGGCTATATGATGACCAAGAGAGGAATTGAGCCCAACCCGGCCAAAGTAAAAGCGATTCTGGACATGCAACCACCTTCCACTGTTCGGGAAATCCAGCAATTGACCGGTCGGTTGGCAGCCCTCAGCCGGTTCCTCTCCAAGCTAGCCGAGCGCGCTCTACCTTTCTTCAAGGTATTGCGGAAGGTTAATGGATTCGTCTGGGACGAAGAGTGTCGAGCGGCTTTTGATGAGCTGAAGGAATATCTCATGTCACCGATCGTGCTCTCAAAGCCCGAGCTCGGAGAAGAGCTAGACGTGTACCTCGCCGTTTCTGATCGTGCAGTAAGCGCAGTGTTGTGTCGAACCGATCCGGAAGGGGTCCAGCGACCGGTGTACTATGTAAGCCACGCGCTACATGGTCCCGAGCTCCGGTACTCCCGGCTAGAGAAGGTCGTCTATGCCTTATACATTGCCGCGAAGAAGTTGGCTCCCTATTTCCAAGGTCGAGCAATTCGCGTGTTGACCGATCAGCCGATCGGCCCAGTCCTCCGAACTGCTTCATCATCAGGTCGCCTAGTCAAGTGGGCGTTAAGGCTGACCCAGTACGCGATCGAATACCGACCGAGACCAGCAATTAAAGGTCAAGCTCTTGCTGATTTCTTGGTCGAGTGCACCGCCCGGGATACCCGACCTCCCGAGGTTGCGGATCCCGAGGCTGAGTGGTGGTCGTTGGCTACTGATGGGTCAAGTAGCAAGAAAGGAGCAGGAGGAGGAGTGGTGGTCACAAGCCCGGAAGGATTCAAGGTTTACTTTGCACTCATGTATCAGTTCCACCCGACTAATAATGAAGCCGAGTACGAAGCATTCGTTAATGGCTTACAGTGCGCTCGGGACTTGGGGGCTGACTACATCCGAGCTCAAACAGACTCCGCGCTCGTGGTCGGGCAAGTTCTCGGGGATTATGAAGTCAATGGAGAGCGCTTACAGCTATACCGAGACCTGGCCATGGAGAAGCTTGCTCAGTTCCGGGGGTATACCGTCCGGCACATACCCCGATTGGATAATGCCGATGCAGATATCTTGTCTAAATTGGCTCAAGACGCCCCGGAACACATGTCGAAGATAGCTCGGATTTTGGTGATCCCGAGACACAGCATCCATCGTCTACCGGTCAATCCAATCCAACCGGTAGAAGATAATTGGATCACCGATCTGAAGGAATTCCTCGAGCACGGTCGACTCCTAGACGACCCCCAGCGTGCTCAAAAAGCCAAACTGAGAGCCTCGAGGTTCCAAGTTCTGGATGGTCGTCTCTATCGGCGATCGTATGGAGGCCCTCTTATGCGTTGCTTGACCGCATTTGAGGCCGATTTAGTCATGAAGGAACTTCACTCGGGAATTTGTTCTTCACATCAAGGAGGCCGATCGCTTGCCCGTCGTATCATGCTGATCGAGTACTATTGGCCGTCCCTCCAGCTAGACTGTGAAAAGTTAGCTCGGGAATGTGAGACGTGCCAACTGTTCGCCCGGATGCCTGGACGGCCGGCAACCTTCTATCAGCCAGTCACGACCGCAATTCCTTTCGCTAGGTGGGGGGTGGACATCTTGGGCCCTTTCCCTCAGCTCTCCGGTCGGAGAAAGTTCGTGATTGTCGCCATTGATTATTTCTCCAAGTGGATAGAAGCCGAGCCCATAGCCACGATCACCTCTCAGCAATGTGCTCGTTTTCTTTGGCGCAATGTGGTTTCCCGCTTTGGCGTGCCCGTACAACTCATCAGCGACAATGGCCGCCAATTCGTAAGCCAATACTTCCAGAACTTTTTGGCCACGATCGGGACGACTCACGTCCGGTCCTCGGTGGCTTACCCGCAGGGAAACGGTCAAGTGGAAAATGCAAACCGGACGATTTTGGAAGGTCTGAAAAAGAAGCTGCATTCGGCTGGTCGGAATTGGGCCGATGAGTTACCATATGTCTTATGGACTTATCGGACGACCCCGAGGGAAGCTACTCTGGAGACCCCTTTCGCCCTGGTTTATGGAGCTGAAGCCCGACTCCCGATCGAGGCTTGGATCCCGACCGATCGAGAAAGAACCTACAATGCGGAGGAGAATGAACATGCGATGGTCGTGGATCTCGACGCGGTCGAAGAAAAAAGAGAGCTAGCCGCTCGGCGTATGGCCGAATACCAGAAGCGTGTTAAGAGTTCGAAGGACGTTCGGGTCAAGTTGGAGATTACGTTCTACGACGAAGGGAGGCCAGTCAACCTTTAGAGGGCGGAAAGCTAGCTCAAAATTGGGAAGGGCCGTATATCATTAGCGCAATTATACGCCCGGGTACATACCGGCTGGAAACGACAACCGGTCGGGTAATCGAGGGGACTTGGAATTTCGAGCACCTCGTTATGTTTAGGCATTAAGCCTATTTTTTGTAATCTTTGGAAGAAGAGGGGGCTCGACCTGCGTGTAGGTCCTGGTCGTCGTTTGTAATTAAATTTCTATGTATATACGATCGGTGATTGCTCGACCGTTTGCATGCGGCGGCCCGATCGGTTATTCTCTATACCTCTAGTGCATGCAGATCAGGGATGAAGGAAGTATTTACAGGCCCGTCGTTCGGAAGTATCCCGACCGTAGAGGCTTACTTATTTTCAAAAAATTTCGTCAAGGCCTAGAGCTCGGGTAAACCCGATCGGGTCGGCCATTTTACGACGAAACGTCAGATGTGCGACCAAGCCGTAAGGCCCTAAGGTCGAGCGTCAGCAGGGTCGAGTATTGCGAGACCGGGCCTGAAGGCCGGGCGGTCAAGCGACTATGATCGGTGTGTAACTACGATCAGTGTGTACGAATTAAAAGTAAAGGCGTAAAAGCACGAAACGAACGATGTAACTTAGCAAAAAAGGAAATTTATTAATCACAAAGAGAGCGCCCGGTACAATTTCGGGACCGGGCTCCCGATCAGTGTCTCTTACAAAAATAGAAGAAGCCTATTCCTACTTCTTCGCCTCCCGAGCTCCAGCAGCCTCCTTCCCACTCGGAATGGCCGCAGACGATCCGCCAGGCTCGGCCGCCCTCTCTTTCGGAGTGAAGGGAGAAGGACCGGGGTCAGCTAGGTCCGGGGGTAAGGCCGACAGGACCAGCTGCAGGTCGTCTCCTTCAAGAGCTTGCTCCATCCGGGTGCGAGCCCGCTCGAGCATTTTGCGTTGCCCGGCTTTGAAGGCCCATCGTCCAAAGGAGAGGATTAAATCCTCTCCGATCTTTGTTCCCCGGGCCGCTGTGAGAAACGCTGAGCCCGACTTGCTGTCCTTAAAGACAGATTGTACCAGCTCGATCGGGTTGTCGAGCCGGGCTTTCAGTTCTTTGGCCTCCCCGATCGCCCGTTGGGCGACCTTCTCCGCCAGAACCCGGTCTTCTTCACTCTTCTTTAGGCCCTTCTGGGCCTTCTCCAGCTCGGCCTGGATGTCCTTGACTTCCTTCAAGCGACGAGCGGCCGTCTTCTTATGGTGGTCGGCTTCCTCGGCCAGCATGGCTCGACCCTGCAAAAGCTGGGCCGCTCGGGAAATCTGCAATGTAAAAAGATAGTCAAGATTAGCCCGGACGAAGACACTTGCATAAAAAGGGAAAGTCAGTGGGAGGAAGCTTACCTCAGCCAGGTCGTGGCCAATCCTCTCGGCCACTTGGGTCGGGGTCATCTTCCCCAAATCCTCTCTGGCTGGCCCGGCGTTGCCGATCCGGGCCAATATGGACATGTCGTCCTTCTCTCGCCCGACCGAGGGGCTCGGACTGCGTTGTTCTCGGCGGCGTTTCATGCCCCCCACCTCGGTCACGCCCCGGTCGGAGACCTTCTCCTTACCCCGGGCAACTTCCACCCGGGTAACCAGGACATCAGATGGCTCCACGACGAAGCCCTCGGCCGTCGTCACGGTTGAGGCGCTTAGGGGTCGGGCCGAGGGGATCTCCTTTTCCCCGGCTGGCTTCGCCTTCGTCTTCTTCTTGCCGCCAAGGGAGATCTTGGCGGGCGGGGGAAGGGGGGCATCTTCGTCACCGAACTCTGCCATGGCTGCAAATAAAGAAACAAAGTTAGATCAATCGGTATAAAGTTAAATCGGGAAGAGTAGCTCGGGTTAAACCTTTCTTCTTCCGCCTCGACGGCTTGGCGACCGTCACGCCCATAGGTACGGGCAGATATTTCTCCCGTAGCTCATATGTAGGGGGCGGGAGTTTAGCCGCCTCGAGACTCTCGGCCGTTCGGAAGATTGTGTATTCGTGCAGTTCGCTCGAGATCCGAGCGACCGTCTCCTTGAGCGCTTGTGTCTCGTCCGGCACCACTTGTTTCTGGAAGTGGGTGCTCCAAGCGCGGTCGACCGGGAGAATCCAGGGATCGTATTTGATGGAGAAAATCCTATTCTTCCACCCCTTTTTGTTCCCGGGCAAGCCTTTGATCGCGCACATGTCCGCTCGAGACTGCAACATTAGGAACCCGCCCCCATAGCTGCCCGGGAGAACTTTGACTTGGTAGATGTAGTTGAATAACTCCATCGTACAAGCGGCCTCGTGCCGAGCGCATATCTGGGGGAAGCAGGCGATGATCCGGTGTGAGTTGGGGCAGATCTGGGTCGGGACGACCCGGTAGTAGGCTAAGAAGGCGGTCAAGAGGGGAGGGAAGGGAATGGCGATCGGGGCCATCAGGGAATCATAATGCATCCCGATCCATTTGCCCCGGTGCCGATCAATGACATTCCCTAGCTTCCGGCTCGTGTCGAATTCTACCTGACCCCTGAGCCTCTCGGCGATCCTGGCCGCTTCACCTTTGGTCAGTCGGCTCATTTGTTGTTCGACATTCTCGCTGTTCAAGAATTCGAACTCTACGACTGCTGGTGCGGTCGGCCCAGTTGTATCTTCTTCGGCCGGCTCGGGGGTATTTTCCCGGTCGCCTCGTCGAGGAGCAGTTTCCGGGTGGTCCCCAACCACCCGGGTAGGCGTTTCCCTAACACCTTCGGTCGGGGAGCCTTGTCTGCCTGATGAGGCTCCTTCTTCTTCCTCTTCGCCGGAACTCCCCGATCCGGTTGAGCTGGAGCTCGATGACTCGGAGGAGCTTGACGCGTTGTTTTGTTCGGAAGCCCGCTCAGGGGCTGGCGCCGGTCGGTGGATGACCTCGGGAGAGTAGGACATGATGTCCACCTCCTCGTCGCTGAGGTACTCGACCTCCTCGTCGTAGTCCGCAATCGAGGCGTTTTGGCTGTCAGAATCCGTCATTTCGATCTACCTAAAGGTCGGTCGGGGTTAGTAAGGGACTTGAGACGTCCGGGACAGTTAATTGGCCTATCAGTTCTACTTATGAATGAAAACGTAAAGTAAAAAGAGGGGTTGAGAACTTACCGAATGGAGGAACTTTGCGAATGAAAGCTTGAAGTCTTTTAGCTCGACTGCCTTGCTAAGGTGCTCTGCTCGGGGCTCTCTGAGGGTACCGACTGAAGCAAAAGAGTGAGGAAAGTTCAAATGAGGGCCTCAGGGGCCTATTTATAGGAGAACATTTAGGCGGGAAACGAGTTCACTTGCATGACACGACCCGCACTGATTCCGAGGCGACTGTTGCAGTCGCAGAGGCCGGCAGTGGCCGACACGTGGTGAGGGGAGGAATGACAGCTGGCAGGTCGGTTTGATGGCCGGCGGTTGGGCTTCTTCATCCCGTCCCGTTTTTTCCCGGACGGTCAAAAAGGCCCAGGCTGGGGGGCTCTTGGTAGGGAATATCCCGACCGACATAGCTTCACCACGACCGAGGTACCTTCGTCTTTTTCTCTTTGTCTTTGCAGGTAACAGGTCGGGCTCCTTGTGAAGAACCCGGTCGGGAGTTGCCCGACCGACAGTGTCGATCACCGAGCGGTAGCCCTTTGGCGAGAGAGCTGATAAAGGACACGTGGCGACTCTCTACGACGACAGACAGGGCACCCGGGAGGACGACACGTGGAGGCTACGTGGAAAACATGCCGAACGGCCGGATTCTTGTCTCCGGCGCAGCGGCTATAAATACCCACAGTAGCTACAGTGTAGGGGACTTTTGGACGATCGATAGGTTGTTGTTGTTAGAGAATCCCGACCGCAGTCAGTTGGTACTCAGAGCAACCAAGTAGATTGTACTTAGGGCCTCTATTGTGATCAATAAAGACATTTACTTGCTTTAATTGGTCTCGAGTTATTTCATATTGCTTACGTATAATTAGCAGTATCAGGAGGTACAGGTCTTTCCCAATTAGGAATATCCTCTAAAAAATGGCGTAGCCATTCAGCCTCTTCACAACATTTGTCCAAGGCTATTTGCTCAGATTCCATCGTGGATCTAGCTATCACGGTCTGTTTAGAGGATTTCCATGCAACGGCTGCACCGGCTAGTGTAAACACGTAGCCACTCGTGGACTTGGAGTCCTTAATATCGGATATCCAGCTAGCGTCACTATACCCTTCAAGTACAGCAGGATATCTCCCACAGTGCAGTCCAAGGTCTCGAGTATACCTTAAGTATCTCAGAACCTTCACTATTGCCGTCCAGTGCATGGCACCGGGGTTACTCGTATATCTACTGAGTTTACTAACCGCAAAGGCAATATCCGGCCTAGTACAGCTCATTAGATACATCAAACTACCAATAACCCGAGCATATTCTATTTGAGAAATACACTCTCCGTGGTTCTTGGTTAGATGAACGCTTCGATCTAATGGCGTCCTAGTCCCTTGATGATTATCCTTGTTAAATTTTTCAAGGATTTTATCAATATAATGTGATTGGCTTAACACCAGACCATCAGGTCTTCTAATGATTCTAATCCCGAGGATTAAATCAACCAAACCCATATCCTTCATGTCAAATCTCGTATTTAACATGTTTTTGGTAGACTTGATCATTCGATCGTTACTACCAACGATGAGCATGTCATCTACGTATAAACAAAGAATGACATAACCGTCTATCATTTCCTTAACGTAGACACATTTGTCACTTTCGTTTATTTTAAACCCATTAGTTAACATCGCATGGTCAAACTTCTCGTGTCATTGCTTAGGCGCTTGTTTTAAACCATATAGCGATTTAACCAACTTACACACTTTCCTTTCTTGGCCCGGAACCACGAACCCTTCGGGTTGTTCCATATAGATTTCCTCATCTAGTTCGCCATTTAGGAAAGCGGTTTTAACGTCCATTTGATGAACTTCCAAATTCCGCAGCGCGGCTATAGCAAGTATCATTCTAATGGAATTTATTCTCGTCACAGGAGAATACGTGTCGAAGTAATCAAGGCCCTCGCGTTGCCTGTAACCCTTGATTACAAGCCTAGCCTTATACTTCTCGATGGAACCATCGGGTTTCATCTTCCTTTTAAAGACCCACTTGGATCCTAAGGGTTTACTACCCGGAGGAAGATCAACAAGTTCCCAAGTGTGATTCTGTAAAATAGAATCCACTTCACTTTTAATAGTCTCTTTCCACATTGGTCTTTCTGTAGAAGTCACGGCTTCTCCGTACCTTCGAGGCTCGTTTTCTATCAAACAAGATAGAAAATCAGGTTCATTTTCTAATAAACAAGTTAGAGTACTCGAATCGTACTCCAACAAGTAAGTTAGAAAATCAGGACCGAATGATTTTCCAACTCTCGCCCGCTTACTGCGTCTTGGCTCGAGCTCGGGTTCTCTCTCGGATTCCCCACTATCATTATCCATAGCTTCGTCAAACGTTCGTTTTGACGAACTCGGTCCCTCATTGGACCTACAAGGAAATACATTTTCAAAGAAAGATGCATTCCTTGATTCTATTATCGTGTTCTCGTGTACGTCCGGATTATGGGACTCGTGTACTAAGAACCGATAAGCACTACTATTATGTGCATAGCCAATAAAGATACAGTCCACCGTCTTAGGTCCTATCTTTACTTTCTTAGGTGTTGGCACCAAAACTTTGGCAAGACACCCCCACACTTTCAGGTACTGGTAGGAAGGTTTCCTACCGTTCCACTGCTCATAAGGAGTCTTATCAAGCTTCTTGTGGGGTACCTTATTTAAAAGGTAATTACTTGTCAAAATAGCGTCACCCCACGCGTCTTGAGGTAGGCCCGAACTTATAAGCATCGCATTCATCATATCTTTCAATGTACGATTCTTTCGCTCGGCAACACCGTTCGATTGAGGTGAGTAAGGTGCAGTACGTTCGTGTATTATACCTACACAGAAGTCACCAATAGGTGCTTCGTACTCACCACCTCGATCGCTTCTAACTTTCTTAATCTTACGATTAAGTTGGTTTTCAACTTCATTCTTATAAAGAATGAATTTTTCCAAGGCTTCGTCTTTGCTTTTAAGCAAATACACATAGCAATAACGTGTGCTATCGTCGATAAACGTGATAAAATATTTATTACCACCTCTCGTTTGTATCGATCTAAAATCGCACAAATCACTATGGATTAATTCTAGTGGTTCAGTTTCCCTTTCAACCGATTTGAAAGGTACTTTTGTTAATTTTGCCTCAACACAAATTTCACATTTGTTATTTGTGTTAATTTGAAAATTAGGAATATGGTCCATGTTAATTAATCTACGTATAGAATTATAATTAACGTGACCTAGTCTACCATGCCACAAATTGGAAGACTCAAGCAAGTAAACGGAATTAACTTTGCTCTTATTCATGATAATAGGCATTACATTGAGCTTAAAAAGCCCATCAGTTACATAACCTTTGCCTACAAACATTCCTAACTTAGACAAAACAACCTTGTCTGACTCGAACACCGTGCGAAAGCCATGCTTGTTCAACAGTGAGCCAGACACCAGATTCTTCCTCAGCTCTGGAACATACAGCACGTTGTTCAACGTCAGTTCCTTCCCGGAAGTCATCTTCAGGACCACCTTGCCCACGCCTTCCACAGTAGACTGAGCAGAGTTTCCCATCCAAACCTTCTCGCCCTCAACGGTCTCAAAGGTGTTGAACATTTCTCGGTTGCAACACAAGTGCCTTGTTGCACCAGTGTCGATGAACCACTCTCGTGGGTTAGAGTCCACGAGGTTCACCTCGTTCACCATAGCCGAAAGGCTAATCTCGACCTCCTTCTGATTGCTTTCCTCAACCATGTTGGCTTCAGAACTCTTGTTCTTCTTCTTTGGAACTTTGCACTCAGAGGACTTGTGGCCAGTCTTGCCACAATTGAAGCATTTTCCATGAAATTTCTTCTTGGTAATGCCTCCTTTCGGACCTAGCTTTTGCTTGTCCTTCTTGTTCTTCTTGGAGTTTTTAGCATGCTCCACAACATTGGCTTTAGCACCAATAGTGACAGAATTTCTTCCATCATTCGTCCTGTTCCCCTCCTCAATTCGAAGTCGCTGGATCAGGTCCTCCAGGTTCATTTCCTTTCGCTTATGCTTAAGGTAATTCTTGAAGTCCTTCCACCCTGGAGGCAGCAAGTGGATAACAGATCCCACTAGGAACGCTTCACTCAACGTCATGCCTTCGTCACGGATTTCATCAAAGATTAGTTGTAAATCTTCAACCTGACTTAGCACGGTTTTGGAATCAACCATTTTGAAGTCAAGGAATCGGCCAACCACAAATTTCTTTGCGCCGGCATCCTCACTTCGGTATTTATGATCCAAAGCTTCCCACAGCGCTTTCGCTGTGCCAATCTTGCGATATACATCGTATAACGCATCACACAATCCATTTAGGATGTAGTTTCGGCATAGGAAGTCCGAATCCTTCCAATAGCCAACTGCCATCACGGATTGGGCATCCTGTTCCCTTAGTTCGGGAACCTTCTCGGTCAAAAATCTCGCCAAGCCGAGAGTTGCTAGGTAGAACAACATCTTTTGTTGCCACCTTTTGAAATTCGATCCAATACCGGTGAATTTCTCCGGTCTTTCGGCCGAACCACTCGATACCGTATGTACCCGAGTCATGGGAATATATCCCTCGGTGCTCCCACCATCTTGTGAACCAACGTTCATTGGTGTAGCTTGGGAATTAGCAACATTATTGCCATTCCCACCACTGTTGTTCTCAACAACATTCTCCTCCCCGAGAGCTGGCAAAACTGGATTCTCCATTTCTTCTAGGAAATTAGAGATAAACAACCAACGGGAAACGGATATAAGGTTTTAAGATTGTTGGGTAATATGGTTGAAAATCCCAAAATAATAATAATCCTACGGAAAGATTAATATTATATGGGAAAACAGAAAATTGGGAAGGAAAAGGTTGAGTGTTTGGGTATAGGTTTAGCACGAGTTCGAACACAAGGTTCTTTTCCTTAAAACCTTATTTGCTACCTCCCACAAATGCTAGGAGCGTTGTAACCTAGGTTTCCCGGGATAAAACGTGCTACAATTCCTTGTTTAAGCACCTAAACAAGGAACCCGGCAAACAAAGCAAAGCTTAGAACACTGGTTGGCTAAAAGAAGAGAGTAGAAGCAGAGTTTTGAGATGAAAAGCTACTGGAATTCCTTTTTGTTTCTCACTGTGTAAAAATACAACTGCTCTACCTCTCTTTATATAGGGCTGTTGGAAAGGATAGCATTCAACATGGCTTTTAATTGGTATTAAACCAATTGGATAACACCTGTAACGGTCACCCACTAAGTAGGATTAAACTCATATTTAAAATTGGAATTAAAACAGTATTAATTCCGTAACAGATGAGTTTAATCTGTACAACAGGCTGAACTTTCGGGTTTCAGACCGTTGGGGTGCAGGTTCACACGAGAGCACACGGACCAGCAACACGAGAGTACATCTCTCGTGCTCACTGTGGTGCAACCCGAGAGTGCACCACTCTCGTGGTCACAGATGCACGAGTTGTGCTCTCGGTGCACCACAACCTCTCTTGCTCCTCTGTAGCACAAGAGTAGGTGCTCTCGGTTCGGTTCCGACATTCGTCGCCCGTAGGTGCCGGCGCACGCGAGCTCGGGCTTGATTTCAAGCTTTTTCGATCTCCTCTAATTGGATTTTGATTTGCACCACCCCCCCCCCCCCCCCCCCGCGCTAGAGAGCCTCTATGCTATACAATTCTACCAGCTTGAAAAGAGCTCATGTATATAAGGGGGGCAAATCTTGTTTCTAAACCAATGTGGGACAAAGTCCCTTATTTTTCCTTCATTTCCCAACTCAAATGGGTCTACTTTGAGAATCAATATCTCATTCACCCATTATCCGTTTTGAGCGTACAATATATCAATCTCTTCGTCTCATTACGAAGAACCCGAATCTACTTTGACCCGACCCAAATCGGAAGTGGACCCCACTAATAATTGTACCACAAAATAGCCACTTAATATGCCATTTTATGCCATTTTAAGCTAATTTTTCCAACAAAATTTTGTATAATTAAATATAAATTATACTATTTTAAAGATCTCATTGAGACGATCGAAAAAAGACTAATATTGAATATATATTAATTAAAATTTCATACGACATAATATTTTGTTAAATACGTACATTTAAAGCTTGTATAATTAAATACATACGATATAATATTGATATTAGAAAATACAACATAATTTAAAAAATATTGTTAAATTAAATTTTTTAAATAATTTATGTTATGAAAAAATTAATGTATTGTGGAAACGATATAGTAATTCTGATAATTAAATATACTAGATGTTTTATGCTATACTATTATTGTAGAATAAAATAAATTTTTAAAAATATTGTTAAATTCAATTTTTAAAATAATTAATGTTATGAAAAAATAAATGTTAATAAAAATTATTATTTACATCACAAATTATATTTTATATTAGACTAATTAAATTCAAATTAAATTATATTAAACTAATTAAATTCGAACTAATAATTGAGAATTAAGTAATGTTAGTGTAAAAATTTGGTGTTTTGGTGTTTTAGTGTGAAAATATGTTGAGAATATTCCTTTTGATGTGACATTTGATAGAGAAATTTGGTGTTTTGGTGTTAAGTAGGTTGGAGATGGCCTTAGACGACATAGTTAGCCGCCTAGACTACCGATTATGGTGATACGCAAGGCGGTCGGCCAACGCCTAGTTCCTAGGTGCCGATTAATCGGTGCCTAGGCGGGACTTTTGTAACACTTAGGGCATGCTTGGTTCATGGAAAATGTTTTCCTTGAATTTGAGGAAAACAGGGTTTTCCTTTGTTTGGTTCATGGAAACATTTTCCTCAAAAATGAGGAAAACATTTTCCATGGTCCCCTGGTATTTTGTTTTCCATGGAAAACAAGTAGGACAATTATGTCATCACCAACTGTTCTTAATTATCATTATTATTGTTGTTGTTATTATTATGTAGAGGTATAATTGTCTTTATACTCTTTATTCATTACAATTCCAAACTCAAGCAAACAATGGAATCGATATTCCTACTAATTTATTTTCCACCAACCAAACAATGTAATTAATCTTCCCGGTAATTTCTTTTTCATTGAATTTCAATTTCATTTCCCCTCAAATATTTTTCACGAACCAAATGGGGCCTTAGTTGACACATTTTGTACATGCAATTGATAGTTTTTGTACCTCTAGCTATCATATTATGTGTTAGTAATTATCAAGTCAGATTCTGTATCAATAGTTGACACATTCTGTACATGTAGCTATTATTTTAAGTGTCATCAATTATCAAGTTACAGAGTATTTGTTTACATGTACATAAACTGGTAACGGTAAGTACATAATATGTTAACTGAATATACATAATTTTTATATCATGGTTCACAATGCAAAATGAACCATAGTCTATGGTATAACAATGGGAGAGAAGGTTGATGTTTTTTTTCAAGAATTGTTTTTTTGCGGGACCCACTATCTCACAAAAAACAATTGCTTTCACATTAGTTGTTTGTCATGCGTAACTTATGCCCGCCCAGCAGGTGCATTAGTTCTTTTACTCTTTTTTTTTTTTTTTTTTCTCATTTCTCTTCTCTCTCCTATGTTCTCTCTTAATCATTTTTGCAAAATCAAATCAAATCTCCATATAATGAATTTGCTTTAATAGGGATGTAGTGTAAACAGTAAATGAATTGCAAATTTAGTGATATGGAAGTAGTGCCACTTTTAAAAGTAAGAGAGTATGTATTGCAATGATACATTTTGAAAGTCAGAAATCCATTGATACATTTTGAAAGTCAGAAATCCATTGATACATTTTTATTTTCTTGGTAGGGTTTATAGCCATAGATTGTATGGTCTACTGATACCAAATGAGAACAATAATTCTGAAAATATAAATCCGTGATAATCTAAAGTAAATAATGAAGAGATATATTTATAATGATACAAAGAGTCTCAGTTAGATTAAAAATGATACTCCATAAATGATAATATTCATAATACTGGGGGTGTTTGGTTATTGGCTAATAAGCCAAATGTTAACTAATTTGACTAAATTTAGCTGTTTGACCTACCAATAAGCTGTTTTGAAGTGTTTGGTAAATAGTTGATTGGGCCAATAAACCAAAAATGGAAAAGCTGGTGGATGTAGCGTTTTTGATCGGCTGATTTGAAATTAATGGTATATTAGGCTTGTTTGGTTAATGGCGAATCTGCCATTTTTGACATTTTGACCACGTCAAAACGTCAAAAAATTCGTTTGGTAAGTCAGTGATTTGCTCCAAACCGCTGAAATCCCAAACGCTGCAAAGTGTAACGTTTGGGGTTAGCGTTTTGGGAAAGGTTAAATCCTTCCCCAAAACGCCCTCCAAATAATAATAATAATAATAATAATAATAATAATTAATAAAAAAAAATTTAACTAAACAGGAACCTAATGCTCATTAAATAAATGAGCCTTAGGCTCCTTTCGCCTTCTCCATCCGATGTGGGAACCCATCAGATGGGAAAGGTTTGGGAAGAAGGGAGTTGAGCTCCTTTTATAGAGGAGTTCAACCCCCTTTTTTCTTCTCGCCTTTAGCGAGTTTCTCCTTCTCCATGTGTGAGCGTTGACTTCTGTGTGTTTTCTCCGGTGAGTTATGTCAGTTAGAGTGTGGTCGTCTGTTTTAGCCATGGATACTGTTGCTACAATTTCCTTTGTCGATCTAGACGAGGATGAGATAGTACAACAGATCGGAAAGGTTTCCCTTGGTTCTACTGAAAAGGAAGCTGAGTTTTACATCGTCGGTAGATTGGTGATGGACAAACCTACTAAATTTCTGTTTCTTAAGGATACTATGGCCTCGATATGGAGGCCGGCTTTTGGATTGAATGCGAAGGAGTTGCAGCCGAGACTTTATTTGTTTCGGTTCTATGATGATGAGGATGTTTCCATGATTATTGAAGATGGCCCCTGGGCTTTCGATCAAAGTCCGTTGATTTTTAGACGAATCGCTACAATTGAAGAAGCCGACACTGTGATTTTAAATCATGCTGAGTTTTGGGTTCAGATTCATGGTTTGTTATCTGGTTTTTGTTCAAATGTTTTTCTGGAGGGTATGGGTGGGTTAATCGGACAAGTGATCAAGCTTGACGAGAGAAACTTTAATGGATCTCTACGGAGTTTCTTTCAGGTACGGGTTTCGGTTGACATTACCAAGCCACTCAAGAAAGGTATGATATAGAAGAAGGATAACGGAGATTGGTTTCGCATTGACTTCAAATACGAGCGTTTTCCCACCTTCTATTTTGCGTGTGGTATGCTGGGACATGGCGACCGGTTCTGTAGTAAGGTGGCTCATGGTGATCCGAAACCCTACGGTCCAGAATTGAGGGCAGAAAATCGGCGAGGTTTTCCATCTGCAGTTGAAAAATGGATCTCACCGAAAACAACCTTGGAACGGAGCAATTGGTTGGCGCCAGGAAATGCTGTTGATTATGATCAAAAAGGTAAAAATATATTAGTTGCTAATACGGGTGATCTTACCATTCCGTGCATGGTACTGATACGCGTACGCTTCATGGAAAATCTGTGTCGTACAATGTCGGAGGATTTTCTGGAATCACAGAATCCTAGCGCGAGTACATGAATATCCCTGAGGCTGAGTGGTCGATTGTTGATCAAAAGCAGCGCCGTATTGCTGAGGATGAATCTACTGATGATGTTATGACACTTGATATGGTGTCAAAAAACTTGGAATTGGCGGGAGCTGCTGCAGCCCAGTCCTGCCCATCCCAATGGCAATCCACGAACAGTTCGGGAAATCTAGGTCTTAGAAGCCAAGACAAAGCCAATGTGTTTTTTTTTAAGTGAAACAAAAGTTCGGCAAGAACATGCAGAACAACTCAAGCGTAAACTTCAGCTTGATGGCTTATTTTATGTTGATGGTGGAGGTATTGGTGGGGGATTAGCACTGTTATGGAGGGATAAGGACGTTGCTAGTTTCATCAGCTATTCAAAAAATCACATCGACATTCGAGTAAGGTTGCCTGGCAGCGAAGCTTGGCGTTTGACGAGGTTTTATGGATATCCTGAGAGGAACAATAGACAACAATCCTGGGATCTTCTGAGGTCATTAAATTCCAAGTCAGACTTACCATGGCTCGTGGCTGGTGATTTTAATGATTTGGCATCTCCAGGTGAGAAGCGGGGTCTTAGACCCCATCCGGTGGCGCTTCTTGATGGTTTTAATCGGGCACTAGAAGACTGCCAGTTGTTTTATTTGGGAATGATTGGAAGACAGTTTACTTGGGAACGCGGCAAAGGAACCGAACACTGGGTTGAAGAACGATTAGATAGGGGTATGGCGGGTGTGGAATGGAGGTCTTTGTTTAATCAAGCTCAGGTTCGTAATTTGGGCGTTGTTATGTCTGATCATACGACTATCTATGTGGATATTCATGGGCCTCGTTTGAGAAGGCAGCGACGTCAATTCTTTTTTGAGACTCGGGGTGCAAGGACGTGGTCCTACGTTCGTGGAATGACACTTTGGGGGATTCGTTGCCTAACAGACTTGACTATTATGGAGCTTCTCTAAAGTTATGGGGCGGTGATTTGGTTAAACAAATTGACAAGGACATTAGCCAAATACAAGCACACTTAAATGGTTTGAGGGATCGCAGGGATGAACCCTCCATGATTCTATTCCATGAGTTGATCAATGGAAAGCTCCAATCTTTATTTGATCAACAAAATGATATTTGGCGCCAGCGTGCCAAACAACACTAGTTAGTGAAAGGTGATAGAAATAGTGAAAGGTGATAGAAATACCAAGTTTTTCCATTCTTATGCCTTCGCTAGACGTCGTAAGAAGAAAATTTGTTAAGCTACAAGATGAGTTTGATAATTAGGTGGAAAGACATGGCTTGTTAGATTTGGCTACGAGATATTATACTTCTATTTTTTCCTCAGGAGGTGTTAATGCCACTTCTGCTATGAATGATCTATGTCCGAGGATTTCTGATACTGATAACCAATTGCTACTCCGGTCGTTCACTGTTGCGGATGTTAAGGGGCCGGATGGGTTTAGTCCTGCTTTCTTCCAACATTTTTGGAATGAAATATAGGTGTTGATGTAGCCCAATTTGTGCTTGACTGTGTGAATACGTTATCTTGGCCTACAGGAATGAATGATGCCTTTATTACCTTGATACCGAAGAAAACTAGCCCAAATCGGATGACTGACCTTCGTCCGATTGCGTTATGCAATGTCACGTACAAAATATTATTAAAGATGCTGGCCAATAGATTGAAGGAGGTTTTGGATGGTGTGATATCAGCTCCACAGAGCGCGTTCATTCCCGGACGTTTAATTACTGATAATGTTCTCATCGCGTGTGAAGTGGTTAATTATCTTAACAGGAGAAGGGACGGTGTTACGGGCTGGTGTGCGTTGAAACTCGATATGGCTAAGGCCTATGACAAAATGGAGTGGGATTTCTTGAAGCTTATTATGACTCGTTTTGGTTTCGCTCAACGCTGGATTTCTTTGATTATGCACTGTGTAACAACCGTTCGCTATAAGGTGGGTGTGAATGGCATGTTGACTGATTTTATTTTGCCAACTCGTGGGCTGCGCCAAGGGGATCCTTTGTCGCCGTATTTGTTCATTTTGTGCGCGGAGAGTTCCTTTGTCCCCGTATTTGTTCATTTTGTGCGCGGAGAGTTTAGGCCATCTTCTATCCAATGCTGTTCTCAATCGGAAAATCTCTCATTATGTTGTTGCTCTTGGGGCTCCTGGGATCTCTCATCTATTTTTCACGGACGACAGCCTGTTGTTTTTCAAAGCATCGTCTTATGAGGCTTGTTACGAAAGTGGAGAGAGAGAGTTTCTAATGTGCTGTCATATATTATATCAAACTCTCATAGGCATAGAAAATACAAAGCCCTATAAATAGGTACTAGAAAACTACGAATAGGAAACAAGTTTCCATATGTCCTACCTACCTAAAACTCTAAACTGCCTAATATATAGAGATTCTATATATCAAATACATATTCCTTAACAAGGCTTAAGCAGTTAAGGAATGTCTTACAATTTATGAGAATATGTCTGGACAATCGGTAAATTATTCCAAATCTTGCTTATTATTTAGCCGTAATACTGATATTAATGTTCGCAATGCAGTGGTTTCTGTTCTTAATGTTACGGTAACAGATAACTTAGGTACCTACCTGGGTTTACCGATGGGTATTGGCCGTAATAAGCGGGAGATTTTTTCATATATTGAAACCAAGATGAGGCATCGTTTAGGAGGATGGTATAAGAAGATTTTATCTCGTGCTGGTAAAGAAGTGATGTTAAAGAGTGTTGCACAGGCGTTGCCAACCTACACCATGAGCATATACTATCTTCCTTCAACGTTTTGTGAACATGTTGAACGTATCATGAACCAGTTTTGGTGGAATGCTCGTGGAAATACTGGAGGTGGGATTCGTTGGATGAATTGGAAAAGAATGTGTAAACCGAAGTTAGAAGGTGGCTTGAATTTTAAGGACCTTAATAAATTCAATGTTGCATTACTTGCAAAGCAATGTTGGAGGCTATTATCACACCCCGCGACTCTTGCAGCTAAGCTTTATTAGGCGAGATATTACCCCATAATCATTTTTGGATGCGAAAATCCGAGGCAATCCCAGCTATTGTTGGCGTTCCATATTTGTAGGCCAGGAGTTGCTTCGTAAGGGCTGTGTTTGTAGGATTAGTAATGGTGCTTCCACAGTAATCTGGAAACACCATTGGCTTCCTGATGTGAACAATCCTTATGTGATGACTCGATGTACGGACAATAACAGTAATATGAAGGTAAGTGATTTGATGAATCATGAAACTAAAGATTGGGGCCCGGGTATTCTAAGCAATTTGTTTGATGACGGGGATGTTGAGCTTATTAAAAAAGTTCCAGCAGCTATTGATTATGATAATGTATGGTGTTGGAAGTGTGACACTACAGGACATTACTCGGTGAAACATGGTTACAGGATTTTGAACTTCTCACAGGTGGCTACCCCTTCTTCTTTTGCTGCATGAAATGTAATCTGGCGTTTAAAAGTCCCCCCCCCCCCCTCCCCACCCCACCCCACCTCACCTTGTCATCTCTGTCAACAACACCCTCAAGCGTTGATACACTGTCTGTGTTTGTGGATGCGGCCGTCTTCCCACATATATATATATATATATATATATATATATATATATATATATATATATATATATATATATATATATATATATATATATATATATATATATATATATATATATATATATAAAAGAGCACTCATATGTGGTCATGTCATTCGGTGTGGCGGTGTGGTCGTATCTGTGTCATTGAATCAGTTTAATCTAACGACAGTGGTAATTCTGAGGATTTTCACGCGTTTTGGTACGTGGGGGTGTTATGGTAATTACAGTGGCCATTTATAGCGGGCGGGTTCCAGAATACACCAACAGTGTTGACAACATGCACCAATAGTGTAATAAAATACACCACAGTGAAACACACCAATAGTGTATTCCCGTGTTATGGTAATTACAGTGGCCATTTATAGCGGCCGGGTTCCAGAATACACCAACAGTGTTGACAACATGCACCAATAGTGTAATAAAACACACAACAATGTGATTTTCCCTATTCTGGTGCTTTATGACGAGTTTACCCTTGCAGTTTGCTGGGTAGGAGAATGTGCGCAAAAGTACTGGAAGAATCTTGATTAATATGATTCATTGGATCTATCTAATCTAATGGTCTATAATTGACCATATGACCACACCTAATAACATGGCCACATGTGATCACCCCTATATATATATATATATATATATATATATATATATATTCAAATACAAACCATCCTTAAAATACAAACTGTGTGCATATAAGTATCTTAATGTGTGCACGAGCTAAATCCAGATATTGTTGACAGTGTGCCCAGTGTGCATGTAAGTATGTTAATGTGTGCACGAGCTTTGATGGATGATTGTGATTTTTTCCTCCTATGTGCTGTGTGCACGGACTTTGATGGATGGTTATGATTTTTCCTCATACGCGCTGTGTGCGTGTAAGTATGTTAATGTGTGCACGAGCTAATCCCAGAAATTGTTGACAGTGCGCATGTGTGCATGTTAATGTGTGCATGAGCTCAAGTTTGTATTTGAACGCAAACATATATATATATATATATATATATATATATATATATATATATATGTGTGTGTGTGTGTGTGTGTGTGTGTTTGTATTTATTTATTTATATGTATGAATGTATATCAATGCTTAAATATAAAAAAAAATAAATATATAAATATATACACATGTATATTTTATTATATAAATATATATTAATTTTTTTATTATTATTATTATTATTATTATTATTATTATTATTATTATTATTATTATTATTATTTAAAGATTAGTTAACAAGGACAAAGTTGAAATAATTCAAGGTAATTTAAGATTACCTAAGAAAATATGGGTACTCACATTACCGTCACATCAACTTTCAAGTAATATAACATTATCGTAATTTCATAATTTAAACCAAACAATGTAATATAACATTATCTGATTCAGATTACCTTTGAACCAAACGCCCCCTTTGAGTATAGGGGTGACATGATTGTCATTTCTGTCGTAATTGGAGAGTAGTGATTTGAACACGTGATGTGATCACCTATCCATTAACCAGAATCTTCGATGCATTTCCACTATAGCATCATCACCTATTTTGCCTCAACTTCTGGCAAGAGCATATTAGGCGTCAATAATAATGTGCTAACCAGGGAGGATATTTTCTTTTCGAATTAATTATTACTCAATAACTACTCCCTCCGTCCCTAATTATTTGTCGTATTTGCTCTTTAAAATGTGTTTTAATATTACAAAATAAATGTTATTAACATTCTAATTTTACCCTTCAAAAGTAGGTATCATTTGTACAAAGTATACTGTATTTACCTCATTAATTATTTAAAAATTTGAAAAAGTAAGTAAATTGAGAAATATAAAATGATACTTAGGGCATCTTCAATAGTGGAGATTTTGGTGTAGATTTTTAGGAGTTTTTGTAGATGTGATTTAGGAAAGAGAAAATGAAAGGAGAGGGAAAAAGAAAAAAAAAAAGTAAAATCAAATTCTAATATATATGTGGTCTAATGGTATCCGGGTTGGACTTCCATTTGGAAGGTTGTAAGTTCGAGCCTCAGTGAAGGCGTTATTGGCTCTTTGTGTTTCAGTAGGTTGTATATGAACAGATACTACAATGTAATAGAGCTAGTCGAGTTCAAAAAAAAAAAAAGTTCTAATATATATATATATATATATATATATATATATATATATGTGTGTGTGTGTGTTTACGCGCCCAGGGATGTTGCGCTTCATGCATGAGGCGCAATTATTTCAAGCGCAATTATTTCTTCCCACAGTGGGACCCACTCCACTGCAAAATTCTTTATGCTTGTAGGACCAACTCTCACCCTCTCTCTCCTCCCTTCTCTCTCTCCCAACAAGGCATTGAAGTAAGAAAACCTAAACACCCACATGGTTTAGCTCAATGGTTTGGTGGATAGTATTTGAGAGAAGAGACCAAGGTTTGAACCTTGGTGGCGGCAGTGTGGGAATTATGTCTAAAGTGGATAGATCCCTTGGCATTTGGCCTGTCTACTGAGTCATTGTGATTTCTTTTATTATTATTGTTGTTGTTATGAATGTCCATTTAGGTCTTTTTATATGTTAACCGTTAATCTAAACAACTAATTTTACCAAACATCTTTTTACAAACCAAATAATTGTAAGTAGGGGACAAATTCCAGTCTTGCAACATGAAGGGCACGTGGAACCCATGCACAGCCTCAAACCGGGGTCCCAAGGGGCTCATACATGTGTCGTAATGTTTCTGTGGGTAAGTGCCGCGCTGTCGGGGACAGGTCAGTAGTTAGCCCCCGACCTGAGTAGGTGGGTGTGCGCCGAGGGTAGACGAGCCATGGGCGCGACAATTATAACTGTTTGACAATCCGCACGATCGGGATGATGAAGCAAATGTATGATCAGTAGTGGTTGGATCACGCCAGTCTCAGGTAAGGGATCCGATACCGATCATCGTACATGCACTGCTCCCAAGCGATATTCCCTATCACAATTCCTCAATTGGGATGTTGGTCATATTCAAAATTAAGGCTAAGGTTGCCTGTAGAGTGTTTTTCTGTTACTGTTTGTGCAATTATTTTTATGCTCTTCTCCCTAGCACCATACAGTACGTTTTCCCTAGCAGTTTTCCCCCCTTATTATTAAGGAAATAGAACCAATCAAGGCATGAAACAAGATGGTAGATTCACGGTGAATCTCTATAAATTTTTGGTGACAAAACAAATTTTTATCTCGGAGGATTATCGTCGGTAAAATGTATTTTTTGTAAACGCTTACTTGATACTTATTTATGTTTAAGTAAGCTTTATTTTTGATCGGCAACATTCATACTCATTGGTGCTAAACTTTTACATGAATTTGGAGGTATAATTTGAATGTTTGATATGACAAAATTTGGCACTAAAAATTGAGAACAATGGAATCACTATTGGATCTAATAAATACTGCCATGAGTTTCACTAAAATAATAGGACATGTTAAGGTAGTATGTAGTGCCAAGAACATGTTACAATGCATTTAAAGGTGAATTTACGTGGTTCCCTCTTGCATGCATATATATATATATATATATATATATATATATATATATATATATATATATATATGATATTATGATACGTTAGCTAATGATATAATTAACTACGGAGTATTTGTCAACCGCCTCAGCTCCCACTTAGCTAAGTGATGATGCGATAGTGATTCTTATTCACTTCACACACTATCGATAGATAAGGATCGTTATGCGTCCCGTGTCCAGCATGCTTGCTGGACACGGGTAACAATGTCGTTAGGCACTGTTATCTCTTTTTTTTTTTTAATTTCAGACCGCTTCATTGTAAGAGTATATGTTCATAATTTTATTACTATATGTTAATAACTATACATTCATAACTCCATAACTGTACGTTCATAACTCTATAACTGTACATTCATAACTCCATAACTGTACATTCATAACTCCATAACTGTACATTCATAATTTTCGAAGCTCTATGTTCACAATTTTAGAGCTCTATGTTCATAATTTTATCACTATATGTTCATAATTGTAAGTTCATAATGTTAGAGCTCTTTGTTCATAATTCGATCAATAACTGTACATTCATAATTCCATACTGTAGATTCATAATCTCATAACTGTAGATTCATAACTCCATAACTGTAGATTCATAACTCTATAACTGTACATTCATAACTCCATAACTGTACATTCATAATCTTCGAAGCTCTATATTCACAATTTTAAAGCTCCATGGTCATAATTTTATCACTATATATGTTCATAATTGTAAGTTCATAATGTTAGAGCTCTGTGTTCATAATTTCATAATTGCATAACTGTATATTCATAATGGCATAACTGTACATTCATAACGGCATAACTGTACATTCATAATCCAAAAAAATAATAATAATAACGCCGTTAACGGCAAAACGCGCGCGAATTTTTTCTTTTTTAACTAAATGACGCGTTTTTTTTAAAAAAACGACGTCGTTTTGGGCCCGTGTCCACAATTCAATGTGGACACGGGTCCAGGGCATAATTTGCCGATAGATAATGTGCCTTATTTATTCAATAATTACTTTTAGCAAATAATCTGTCAAATATGTCTATTGATCCTATTAATCAGTGATTAGGTCCCATATGTATTTTTCAACTTGGACCAAATATATCTATCAATACTCCTTACGCCAAAATTGTAGGAGATCTATCGATGTAAGAGATAAGAATCATAATACTAGATTTAGTAAATAAAAACATTATCACTTTTGAAATATCTTAAAGAATTATGTTCTAGAGACGTTCACCCAGATTATGAAAAACATTAGTAAATTTATAAGTGTACCAAACAATAATACGAAGTACTAAAAAAAAAAAGAAAGAGAGAAAAGGAAAAAAAAAAAATTAAAAAAAAAGTTTTGGTTTGGTGCAAGGCAATGAAAGGACCAGTGTAAGATAGAGTGGGCAGAGACGAAAAGACGGTACACAATGCATTTGTCAGCTTAAGGAATGCAAACTTGTAAACATATGGAATCTTTTCTAAAAGGGTATAAGGTGTTGAATTATTGAGACATTTATTAAGCTGAGAATTGGCGGATAATGTAAGATGCATTCTCTTGGGTGGGGTTAATAACTAGTGAGGGGAAGAATTGGCCTGCAAGGGGTGGGGAGAATGAAAAAATAAAAATAAAAAAATAGAAGGGACCACGTGTTCTGCGCGTTTGGCGCACAGCATGGCCACAATCGGGTGCGTAAGGCGCGCCTGACATTCATTTTTTTTAATTTAATTTAAAAAATTCAGTTTTGGTTTTTTTTTTCCTCTCCCCTCCCACATTCTCTTTCTTAATCACTCTTACAATCTCCCCCTAATATACTCAACTGATAAGGATGCTCTAAGGTGTTGAGAGAAAGGCTTTAGGAGGGAGAACTATAAGGTCGTTTGGTTCACGGAATGTTAGATTACCTTAAGCAATGTTAGATTCATGTGTTTGGTTAAAATTGAAGTATGTAATATATATAAACATGTTTGGTTTAGGGGTTATTTTTTATGTTATAATTATTATTTTTACTTTAATACACTTAACATATTTTCATGTATTTCAATAAACTTTTAAATTAAAATAAATAAATAAGATAATGGTATCATATATGATTACATGATTTAAAAATAATTAATTAACATAACTTGTGAAACAAAATTATTTTATAAGCTAATATGAAGTAATAAAAAATAAAACAAAATATATAGTTACAAAAACAATTAAAAATGATGCGTATAATAAGTCCACATAAAATATATATTTTATAATAATTAGAATTAAAATGAAAAAATGTTTAAATATGCATGGTAATCTTGGATAACCTAAAAAATGTAAAAGAGAATCACATTCCCTTCTCAAAATTCTATGTGGATGGTATATTGCATTCCTTTTGGAATATTACATTCCATTGGGAAAGTAAGATAACATGAACCAAACATGGGAATATAAAGCTTAGGAATGTCACATTCCATTGGTTATATTGTAAAACTTGAACCAAACGTCCTCTATGGGAGTGTTTGGTTTGATATTTTCTTAAAAGTGGAAGAAAATTTTGTCTTATGTTATTTGTTTGGATGGAAAACATTTTTAATGGGGAAAGCAATTTCCTAAAAATTGTAAAAAATAAATTCTTAACAAAAGGGTGGTATTTTGTTTTCCACATGATATGTAAGTAAAGATAACATGATTGGACAATTATACTCTTATAAAAGTTTATTCATTACATAGGTGGTATTTATGCTTAATTTATTATCATTATTATTGTTAGGGGTATATTAAAGTTTATATTCATAATTTATTACCATTTCAACATAATCCAACAGTGGAATTCATATTCATAGTAATTCCACTAATCAAACAATGGAATCAATTTTCTGATAATTTGTTTTTTCATGGAATTTTGATTCCGTTCCTCTTTAAATATTTTTCGGCAAATCAAACGGGCTGTAAGATTATAGTAGAATTTTAAATTGGAATGGTAGCAGTTAGATTAAAACACTTTTATTATTTATTTTATTATTTTCAGAAAATATATTCATATAATTAAGAAATTTATTAATATTTTAATATGATTTAATATATTTACTAAAATAAATAAAATATTATATTCTAATATATTTTTTTTTTTGAAAGTTACTGGCTCTATTACATTGTAGTATCTGTTCATATACTTTCTCAACCTACTGAAACACAAAGAACCAATAACGCCTCCACTGAGGCTTGAACTCATAACCTTCCAATTGGAAGTCCAACCCGGATACCATTAGACCACATAGTCCCGGTTATATTCTAATATATAATATATAATATATTTTATTAATATTACTATAATAAATAGTTTAATAAAAAATAGTTATGCATTTGGAGATTTGATCTCCCAAATGCACTCTTGCCAAACAGCTATTTTGAGGGCAATTCGAGCTGTGGGTTGCTCCCACCACTCCAACTACCATCTCATACGCACCCAAGTTAGTCGGAATGAAGAGTGATTTTCTTCTAATTTTTTTTTTAAAATCAATTATGCTTATTAAATACATGGACATTTACTCTCCTTTAATATATATATATATATATATATATATATATATATATATATATATATATATATATATATTTAGGTTCTCGTGCGGGTGAGGGCTTCAGGTGCGGTTGTGCGGTTTAATCTGAGCCATTCATCTTGCTTTAATCAACGTTCAGGATTATCAAAGTTTTTTAAAAAAACGCGGTGGCAATTTTGTAATTTTTGCATCTAGGTCAAAATGAAGGTGAGCGGATCTGTGATTAATGTGCGTGAGTTTTGTGCTTAATGTGCGTGTGTTTTGTGCTTAATGTGCGTGAGGTTTGTGCTTAATGTGCGTGGGGATCGATGTGCTTAACGTGAATAGTTGTTAAAACTTAAAGTCTATGAGTGAATACTTAAAGTGCGTGAGTTTTGTGCTTAATGTGCGTGATGTTTGTGCTTAATGTGCGTGGGTTTTGTACTTAATGTGCGTGAGTTTTGTACTTAATGTCAGTAGTTGTTGAAACTTAAAGTCTATGAGTTAATATTTAAAGTGCGTGGGTTTTGTGCTTAATGTGCGTGAGGTTGTGCTTAATGTGTGTGGGTTTTGTACTTAAAATGCGTGAGTTTGTGATTAAGATCTAACACTTAAGGTGCACCTTAGCTTATACTTCTATGTTCCAGGCACGCGTTTTTTTTTTTTGTTTAATTTTCATTGATTTGAGCCATTGATCTAAATTTGATCAACTGCTCAGATTTAACCGCACAACCGCACGGGAAGCTATACCCGCACCTGAACCCTTCCCTATATATATATATATATATATATATATATATATATATATATATATATATATATATATATATATATATATATATATATATATATTGTTATTATCAGGGCCGAATTTTGAGCTTTGCAAGCTGGGCTACTGCACAGGGTCCCAAATTTTAAAGGGACTCCTAAATTTTAGAGGTCCAATATTTAATTTTTACCTATCTAGTTTAGAAATAAAAATTAAAAGTTTTCATTAAAACCTAAAAGGTTTCATGAAAAAATGGTAGGAATGTGTGTTTATTGTATTTTAACATACAATAATTGGCCCTAGTTACTCTTACTAGAACATGACCACAAAAATCTAAAATTGGCCCTAGTTATTATATTATTTATTAATAAAAGATAATTTTTTATGAGATGATGTGATAGAGAGACCATTTTAAAAAGGTGAGAAAAAAGACAAGTACTTTGTGCTCAAATGGCATGTAATGACCTCTCCTATGTGGGAGGTCATGAGACCAAGTCTCTTAGTGGAGGCATTGTTCTCTCTATTTGAGAAAGTATATTTGAACAACCTCATTACGGATTTTTTGTGAAGTTTTTTGCATACGTTAAAATTGAGGAGATGACTATTGACTAATGGGGGAGATAATTTTTGCTCACATTTTTCTCGTGCAAGTTTGATTTTTGGGCGGGGATGAAAAAGAGGGCAGGAGAACCGCACATCTCGAGACGCTTTATAGTGGATTAGTGGCCACTAGCTGACGACCACTCTGAGATTAAAGCTTGTTGTTGTTTGTTTGTTTGTTTTTTTTTTTTTTTTGTTTTTTTTTGTTTTTTTTTAAAAAATTTGTCCATAAGATTAAGCTGGCTATTGCATGCAAATTGCAACGGATAGCTGATTTTTTTTTAATTAATTTATGTAAATTTTTAATTTTATATTGTTATTAAATAATTATCAATTAAATTAAATTTTAACATGTTTAATTTAAATTTAAATAATAATTTTTAGTATGATAATAAATAAAGAAATAGTTTATGTAAATTAATGGTCTACAAAAAACTTGAAAAAAAAAAATTTAAACTAATGGGATAAACGATTTGAATTTGAGTGAAATAGTGGGGGTTGAGGTGGGCGTTGAGATATCTTAGGGTGTGTTTGGTTGGCAAATTTAGCACTCAAGTATGAGTATGAAAAGTGATTGTTATTGTTTGGTTGACTGGTTTTAAAACACTATTATGGGTTTGAAATACTTCATTAATGAAAAAACACATTCCCTTACAGGGCGTTTGGTTGGAGGAAATTTAAATTCCATTCTCACTTAATTCCCACCTAATTCCAAAGGGCATAAAATTCCTTAGTTTGGTTGGAAGGAATTGTAATTTCACAATTTTCATAGAATTATAATCCCATTCACCGCCCCCCCCCCCCCCCCCCACCCCCCCCCCTCCGGGGATTTTAATTCCTGGGATTTTAGAAAGAAAAAAAGCTAGTGATGAGACAAAATTACTCTTCTCATTTTTTAATCTAAAATTAATACCACAACAACAATGAGCATTTTGGACTTTATACTACTTATTCCCTTTCAATTCTCATGTATACCAAACATTAGAATTGAAATTCCCAGTAATTCTATTCCTGTAAACCAAACACTGAAATTTAAATTCACACTTTATTCCCAGTAATTCATCTCCCATGAAATTGCAATTCCTTTCCCACGTAATTCCCCCATCCAACCAAACGCCCTGTTATTTTATAAGGGTTTCATCCCATTATTCATCTTTAGCCAAATAATTCTCATTTCACCTTACTACTAAACATGCAAAATACTTTCACCAAAATTCATTATTATTAACAAGTATTTGATACTCATTCCAATTCCTATTTCCATGTGCGAACCAAACACACCCTTAGGGGCCGTTTGGTTCACGGAATGTGATGGCGTGCAGACCATTTACATCTTCATTATGATGGCCACAATTTGCATGCATGTGTTTAGTATTTATTGTTTACTTTTTTTTCCCAGGCACTGTCATTTTCTATGCAATGTTTACCCTTCCCAACTTCCTAGCAGTTATTTCTTTTTTTTCTTTTCAGTAAATCTATCTATAAAATCTCCTCTGTAAGCTTCTGTTTGAACATTGAAGATTTTATAAAAAAATACTATCCTGAGTTTTGTTATCTTTGCTCTAGTTGTTTTTCATCTCTTGTTTCGTCCTACATCAGTTTGGTATCGGAGCCATTAATTTCCTGGGCTACGAACGAGATAGCGAATTTTCCTCTCTATTCGTTGGTCCTATAATGGCACATGGTAGCAACAACGGAGGAAACAATCAGACCACGAGCGGTGACCGTGGACTAGATGCCCTTTGGGCAGCTTTTCAAACACAAGGAGAGAATGTTAACCGCAAGTTTCAAGAAATTCGCAACATCCTCACCAACTTATGCTTAAGACTCGATGAAAATGGTGAAGCCCCCGCGGCCGCACCCCAAAGAAGGCACCAACCTCCGGGTGGAAGAGCACAGGGAGTCTTACCGTTGGGAAACCCACCTTTTGGCGATACAAATAGCAGTGACTCTGAAGATGAACTCCAAAATCAAGGTGCCCAAGTTCACAGACAAAACCATTATCGGCCAAAGGCTGATTTACCATGTTTTAATGGAAATTTGGACGTAGAAGCCTTCCTTGATTGGTCTTACGAGGTTGAAAAATATTTTGACATGTTGGATATTCCTGAGGACCGCCAAGCTAAATATGTTGCCCATAAATTACGCGGAGGAGCCGCTGCTTGGTGGGAGGTCACTCAAAATAACAGGATGAGGCAAGGGAAAATGGCGATCACCACATGGAGAAAAATGAGGAAGCTTATGTCAGGAAGATTTTTACCTCCTGATTATCAACAACAGTTATTTCAAAGGTACCGAAGATGCTCACAAGGATCCCGAAGCGTGAACGAATACACAGAGGAGTTTTATCGTTTGGGAGCTCGTTGTAATCTCTCTGAAACCCCAGAACAACAAACTGCCAGATATATCAACGGGCTGAGGTTTAATATTCGTGAGAAAATGACATTAACACCTATCTGGTCTGTTGATGAAGCATTTAACATGGCAATACGAGCAGAGGATATTTTCATGCAATCTAACCAACGAAGGCAGTATTCCAACTCTGTTCCCCGAGGACCTTCAGTACCACCCATGCAAGGTAACACCTCTAACCGACCTATTCCTATCTCACCCCACCCGACAACATCCAATGATGTAGTTTCATTGAGGAATCCTCCACAAAAACAAAATAATGAGCAACCCACACGGAGTGCAGCACCGAATCCTTATGCCAAGCCCATGACGGGTAAGTGTTTTAAATGTGGGGAGCCAGGGCACCGTTCAAATGAATGTAGGGCACGACGATCGGTTAACTTGGTTGCCGAGAATACCTATGACCTTACTGAAGGTGAAGATTGTAATGAGAACATTGAAATTGCTGAAGAGGATGGTGAGCATGTAAGTTTTGTCATCAAGAGGATCTTATACACAACTGAAGAAAAAGGGCCAGTCCAACGTAGTAATATTTTTTGGGCATATTGTAGTATCTTGGGGAAGGTGTGCAAACTCATCGTCGACAATGGGAGTTGTGATAACATTGACTCTCGGTCTCTTGTGCAACACCTCAATCTCCGCACCGAGCCACACCCAAGGCCGTATAAGTTAGGTTGGATCAAAGAGGGCCTATCGGTCTCAGTTACAGAAATTTGCCATGTCCCTATCTCAGTTGGGAAGAGCTACGAAGATACAATTGCGTGTGAAGTTATAGACATGGATGTCTGCCATATTCTTCTTGGTAGGCCTTGGCAATTTGATGTTGATGCAACTCATCGCGGACGACAGAATGCTTATGAATTTCTTTCGAATAATAAAAAGATAGTTATTCCACCTGCTACATGGGACGAAGCCAAAGATAAAAGAACGTGTGCCATCACATTATCAAACAGATGGAAGGAATTTTTGAATGAAGCCCGGAAAAGCAAAATTATTCTGGTATTGGTTGCCAAAGAACAGATTTTTGAAACTAATGTCATACCTTGTGAGCTCCATTCCTTGTTAAAAGAATTTTCTGATGTTGTGCCTGAGGACCTCCCTGACGGCTTACCACCTCTACGGGATATGCAACACCAAATAGATTTGGTCCCAGGTTCAAGTTTGCCTAACCTTCCACACTACCGCATGAGCCCTGCTGAAAATGAAGCTTTGAATAAGATGATTGATGAGTTGTTAAATAAGGGGTTTATTCAAGAAAGCAAAAGTCCATGTGCTGTGCCTGCTCTTCTTACTCCAAAAAAAGATAGCAGCATGAGGATGTGTGTTGACAGTCGCGCCATCAACAAAATAACAGTCAAGTATAGATTCCCAATCCCGCGAATTGATGATATGTTAGACCAACTCCATGGGGCAGCAGTGTTTTCAAAAATTGATCTAAGGAGTGGCTATCACCAAGTTCGAATAAAGCCAGGAGATGAATGGAAGACAGCTTTCAAGACGCGTGATGGTCTCTTCGAGTGGCTCGTTATGCCGTTTGGGCTATCCAATGCCCCAAGCACTTTTATGCGGCTTATGAATCAAGTCTTGAAATCATTCATTGGGAAATTTGTCGTTGTGTATTTCGACGATATTCTGATTTATAGTCGAAGCCGTGCTGACCATGAGAATCATTTGAGGATGGTTTTAAATGCCATGCGAGAACACAAACTCTATGCCAATTTAAAAAAAATGTTCATTTTTTACTACTAAATTGGTTTTTTTGGGTTTTGTGATTAGCTATGAAGGAATCCAAGTAGATGAAGGAAAAGTGCAAGCTGTTAAAGACTGGCCAACTCCAAAGACTGTGAGTGAAATTCGGAGCTTTCTTGGATTAGCAAGTTTTTACAGGCGGTTTATTAGAAATTTTAGTTCCATTGCTGCACCCTTAACATATTGTTTACGAAAGAGTGGATTTCATTGGGGTGAAGCTGCTGAGAAAAGTTTTGTAGAATTAAAAAATAAGCTCACTACATCACCTGTTCTCGCCATACCGGATTTTTCTAAACTTTTTGAAGTGGAATGTGATGCCAGTGGCAAAGGTATTGGAGCTGTATTATCTCAAAATCGGAGGCCAATTGCTTTCTATAGTGAACGTTTGAGTACGGCACGGGAACGGTGGTCTACATATGAGCAAGAACTTTATGCAGTGGTTCGGGCCTTGCGTACATGGGCTCATTATTTGCTGCATCGTGACTTCCTAATTTATTCAGACCACGAGGCCTTGAAATATTTTCGCAGCCAGAAACACTTGAACAAAATGCATGCCCGGTGGGCATCGTATCTTGAGCAATTTTCATTCCACATTCAGCACAAATCAGGTACAGCCAATCGCGTTGCGGATGCCCTCAGTAGAAAAAGGAGCTTATTAATCACATTACAGGGTGAGATTATTGGGTTTGACATCCTAAAGAACCTGTATGAAGAAGATGACGATTTTAGTGACATATGGAGACAAGCTTTGCTTCATGACTGCTCACAAGATTTTCATATTTCAGATGGGTATCTTTTCAAGGGTAACCGATTGTGCATACCACGAACATCATTAAGAGAACAACTCATTCGGGATTTGCATGCTAGCGGACTTGGTGGTCATGTTGGGAGAGACAAAACTATTGCTGCTGTGGAGGAGCGATTTTATTGGCCTCAATTGAAAAGAGATGTTGGTTTATTTGTGAAACATTGCTTTGTCTGCCAAGCATCAAAAGGTCATTCGCAGAACACTGGATTGTACATGCCATTACCTATCCCTGAAGATATCTGGGAGGACTTGTCCATGGATTTCGTCCTTGGGTTGCCACGAACACAGCGGGGAGTGGACTCTGTCTTTGTTGTTGTTGATCGTTTCTCAAAAATGGCGCATTTCATCCCATGCCGAAAGACTTCTGATGCTGTCCATATTGCTAGATTATTTTTTCAGGAAATTGTACGTCTTCATGGTGTTCCACGTTCTATCACGTCCGATCGTGATGCAAAGTTTCTGTCACATTTTTGGACTACATTGTGGAAGAGGTTCGATGCAAGTTTGAAGTATAGTAGCACTGCACACCCGCAAACAGATGGCCAGACCGAGGTCACTAATCGCACTCTTGGGAATCTCGTTCGCTGCATCTGCAGTGGCAACTTTAAACATTGGGACTTCACCTTGGCTCAAGCTGAATTTGCCTACAACAATTCTGTTCATGCATCCATTGGTCGCTCACCCTTCTCTGTTGTTTACAAGAAGACCCCAAAACATGCTATTGATCTTCTCTGTTTGCCTCCTATAGAGAAAACACATAAGGTGGTGGACTCCATTGCAGACCAAGTCCAATCTGTGCAAGAAGAAGTCCGAACACAACTGGCAGCTTCTAATGCTAAATACAAGGCTGCTGCTGACAAGAAACGTCGCCAACAACTCTTTAATGTTGGGGAAGATGTTTTGGTTTATCTTCGAAAAGAACGACTTCCGGCTGGTAACTATCATAAGCTCTTCCCGAAGAAACATGGCCCCTTCAAGATCCTAAAGAAAATCAACGATAATGCATATGTGGTGGATATTCCTGATTATTGGAAGATTTCGAAAACATTTAATGTTGCCGATCTGTTCAAATTTCACTCTGCAGATGACCCGTTGTATCCAGACACCATTAACTCGGGGTCGAGTTCTTCATCCGGTGGGGGAGAATGATGGCGTGCAGACCATTTACATCTTCATTATGATGGCCACAATTTGCATGCATGTGTTTAGTATTTATTGTTTACTTGTTTTTCCCAGGCACTGTCATTTTCTATGCAATGTTTACCCTTCCCAACTTCCTAGCAGTTATTTCTTTTCTTTCTTTTCAGTAAATCTATCTATAAAATCTCCTCTGTAAGCTTCTGTTTGAACATTGAAGATTTTATAAAAAAATACTATCCTGAGTTTTGTTATCTTTGCTCTAGTTGTTTTTCTTCTCTTGTTTCGTCCTACATCAGAATGTTAGATTCATGTGTTTGGTTAAAATTGGGGTATGTAATATAATGATGTTTGATTTAAGGTTATATATATATATATATATATATATATATATATATATATATATATATATAAAGTAACCTAACATAAAATATATATTTTAAATAATTAAAATTAAAATGGTAAAATTTGTAAATATTGAAGGTTATATTACATAACTTAAGAAAATGAAGGAAATCACATTCTTTTTAAAATTCTATGTGGAGGGAATGTTTAATTCCCTGAAAATGTTATATTCCCTCTGATAGTGTGAACCAAACATAGAAATGTAAACACTGAAATGTTACATTCTCTTGATTATGTAATATAACCTGAACCAAACGTCCCCTTAATTTCTACTCTAATAGACTAATTATTATTTCCAAAACAGGGAGTCCAAATTTTACGAAATTCCACGTCCCATCTATAGAAAAAGTGGTGTCAAATCCCACGACTTGTGTATGGTCCAACTCATCAATCAACTCATACTTGTCTCCCACCCTTTGATATCTTCGCAGACTTTAAAAATGAATCTACTGTCATAACCTAATTCCCCTAAACAAATATTTAATGAAACTATAATTATATACTCCGTATTTCCCAAAATCTCTATTTAAATGCCAATCCCGCAACTGCAAAGCAATTTGGGTTCAGTTAGCACTTTTATTTTATTTTTATTATTTTTTTTAAAAATAATCAGATCAAATTCTGTTGTTATAATAAAAAAATTATTATTGAAAGGGAATAAGTGATACAATAACTGAAATGTTGGAAAAAATAGCTTAAAATGGCATAAAATGGCATGTTAAGTGGCTATTTTGTGGTACAATTATCAGTGGGGTCCACTTCCGATTTGGGTCGGGTCAAAGTGGATTCGGATTCTTCGTAATGAGACGAAGAGATCGATATATTGTACGCTCAAAACGGATAATGGGTGAATGAGATATTGATTCTCAAAGTAGACCCATTTGAGTTGGAAAATGAAGGGAAAAAGGTGAGCTTTTTGTCCCACATTGCTTTGGAATGAAGATTTTCCCCCCTTATATACAAGAGCTCTTTTGAAGCTTGTAGAATTGTATAGCATAGAGGCTCTCTCGCGCGGGGGGGGGGGGGGGGGGGGGGGTGTTGCAAATCAAATTCCAACTAGCAGAGATTGAAAAAGGCTTGATTCAAGCCCGAGCTCGTGTGCGCCGGCACCTGGGGGCACGAATGTCGTCCGGAAATTGGCTGGCCTTGCGGGCACCTGCTCTCGTGCTACAAGAGAGCACGAGAGGTTGTGGTGCGCCTCCAACTGGTATAGCCACTTGGTTCGGGTTCGGCCAGAACCGAACCGAGAGCACACCTGCTCTCGTGCTACAAGAGAGCACGAGAGGTTGTGGTGCGCCGAGAGCACAACTCTCGTGCAACAGCCACCTACTCTCGTTGTGGTGCGCCGAGAGCACAACTCTCGTGCTACAAGAGAGCACGAGAGGTTGTGGTGCACCGAGAGCACAACTCTCGTGCAACAGAGTCCACGAAAGGTGCAAGGGCCGAAACTGGATGAGGTCGAAAGTTGAGACCGAACCCTGTACGCTAACGGTCAGGAACCCGAAAGTTCTGACTGTTGAGGGGATTGAATTCATCTGTTACGGAATTAATTGTCTATTAATTCCAATTTTGAATTCTGAATTCAATTCCCAGGTAGTGGCCTGCTGTTATAGCTGTTGGAAGGCAGCTTTAATGTCATTTTTAATTGCCATAATAAAGGCTATTGGCTCCTTCAACCCTATATAAGAGAGGGTAGAGGCAGTAGAGTTTTACACACAGCTTTACACAGCACGAAAGTATATTTTTCCAACTTCAAAAATCTCTGCTTCTACTCTTTCTTTAGCTATACTGTGTTCATAGCCATTGTCTTGCTCGCCAGATCCTTTGTTTGAATGCTCAAACATTGGATCATAGCAAGTTTTATCCTGGGAAGCCTAGGCCACAACGCTCCTAGCATCTACGAGAGGTGGCAAATAAAGTTTTAAGGAAAGAGTGATCACTCAACTCTTGCAAAAACCCAACACCAAACACTAGCCAAATTTCTTCATCTTTTCTTCCCTTCTTTCCAGGAAAATAATAGTCAATTTTATTTGATTATTATTTGTTTTTCTACCAACGGTACCAACTACCCTTATGTAATAATAATAATAATAATAATAATAATAATAATAATAATAATAATAATAATAATAATAACAATTTTTTTATCTGTCAATGATCTAATATACTTGTTTTTTTGTGATGTCCTGTTATAGAACCACTACTCTCTTTTTTATTTATTTTTAAATAGAAATGACATTTGAATTGAAATGAAGACTCACTCCAACTTATTGATATGAAAACAACAACGTACATAAATTCGTAATATTTATTTCAACTAGTAATATTTAGTAAACTTATAAACCAAAACAATTTTGAACGTTTAGCTACACTTCAATGAAAAAAAAAAAAAAAAAAAAAGTGTATGCCAAAAAGGTATCCCCCAGCTCAATAAGTTGAAAATTTAAAATGCATTATCAATATTAATATAATTTGTTAGGCTATTCTTATCCCTGTAAATTTCTCTCACTTTCGGAAATGAGTGTCACTTCTCCATCATCAAATTTATAATTTTGTCACTATTTTTTCTAAATCATTGCGAATCTCTCTTACTTTAAAAAATGGGTCTCACTTTCATATTATATTATAAATATAAATATAAAAGAAATTAAAAAGGTATGACAACAAAAATTGCCTTACCAAAAATTTGCGAAGAATGTAAATTTGCAATCTATGTGAGCATTAAAATAGAAAAAAAAAATATTTTCGCTTGTCATGTCACTCATCAAATGGGCAATTGGCTGGGATATATAAGGCCAACCTTAATGGTAAGGTAGAATTGTCGCTTTACACATAATTAAAGAGAAAATTTTGTATGTAATAATAATTCACGGACCGAGTCTATAATATGGATATAATTGATGAACTAAAACTGTTATATTTTAATTAATTTATTTCACATAAACTCCAACTCTCTAGTAGTCTAGTAGCTAGCTTAGCCGTGCTTCTTGTATGAATCATCGCCAAACGTTTCGTCTTTTCTACCAAGACAAGACTCGTTGGATTTAATAACATAAATGGTTGTTTGAGTTTTAAAGTTGGACCAACAAATATATGCATCGTATAGTTACATCAATTGAAGATTCTACAGTATCATTGTCGTCCTTTCCAGAAATTGCTATTCGTTTGGTGATGCACATTGCAATTATTCCCTTATTTGAGCACACATATAATATAACTTTTTCATGCATAGTCTTCATTCAGGTGATGTATCCACAAATGTGGAGAACTTTACCCTTTTTAGCTTCTGTAATTAATTAATACGGGGTTAACCTTTATCTGCTTTATTCAGGGCTTGTACTCTAATAACTACAGTGAGACCAATTCCATCCTTCTTTGTCACTGATATTAAAATAACATTATTAACTCTACTTAAAAAAAAAAAAAAAAAAAAAAAAAAAAAAAAAAAAAAAAAGCCTCTACTTTTAATAGGGATGACAAATTGTCTCGTTTCCGATGGAGATCCCCGATCCCTGATCCTCGCTCCGAAGGGGACGGGGATGAAAGATTTTTTCGAAGAATGGGGACAAAAATGGATAAAATATGTATGTAATTTTCCGTCGGAGACGGGGATAATTAATCATTATAATAATAAATAAATAAATAAATAAATAATATATATATATATATATATATGTATGTATGTACGTCCAGGAGTGTATGTATGTACGTCCAGGATTACCAAGATTAAAAAAAAAAAAAAAAAAAAACAAAAAACAAAACGCGGTGGCAATTTGATAATTTTTGCATCTAGGTCAAATTTAAGGTGCGTGGCTTTTGTGTTTAAGGTGCGTGAGTTTTGTGCTTAAGGTGCGTGAGTTTGTGCTTAACGTGCGTGTGTTTTGTGCTTAAGGTACGTGTGTTGTGTACTTATGTGAGCAGTTGTTGAAACTTAAGGTGCATGAGTTTTGTGCTTAAGGTACGTGGGTTGTGTACTTATGTGAGTAGTTGTTGAAACTTAAGGTGCATGAGTTTTGTGCTTAAGGTGCGTGAGTTGTGCTTAATGTGAGTAATTGTTGAAACTTAAGGTGGGTGAATTTCCTTCTTAAGGTGCGTGATTTGTATGCTTAAGGTGGTTGTGTGAAACTTAAGGTTAACCATTTTAAAACCTTAGGTGTGTGGTTGGTGCTCTTAAGGTGCCTTGTTATGTGCTTAAGGTGCGTAGTTTGTGTTCTTAAGGTGCGTGATTTGTGTTGTTTAAGGTGTTTTTTTTGTGTGCTTAAGGTGCGTCATTTTAATGCTTAAAGTGCGTCCTTCACGCAACAACACGGGAACCCTTACTCGCACCTGAACCCTTCCACACACACACACACACACACACACACACACACACACACACACATATATATATATATATATATATATATATATATATATATATATATATATATATATATATATATATATATATATATATTTATATTAATTTTTTAAAACTAAGGCTTAAGCTTTTAGTTTTTAAAATTAATAAAAATTACTCTAATTTAAGATTTTGACTAAGAATTGACCGGGGACGGAAAATTTTATGCGGAGACGGAGATGAAGATTATTTTCAATTTTCCGCCAGGGATAGGGATGGGGATGGGGACGGGAAGTATACTCCTCGCTCCTGCCCCATTGCCGTCCATGTTAGCTTGCAATCCATACTTTAAATTGGTTACTCAATTAAGATGTGTTTGTAGATGAAAGGAATATATTTTTAAGATTAAAATGACAATAATAATACATCTATTGAATATGATTGTCGTATTTAATTGTCTCTTTTCACAACTCGAAGATGAAAACGTAATTCTGTCAACCTCAAGATTGTTAACATGGGGCTCTACCTTGTTTCTTGCTCTTCACAATTATTGGTCTTTTTTAGGGTAAATTAAAGTTTTAATTAATTTTAGAAGCCAACATAAATGTAGATACAAAACATTATCCACTTCCGCACTTAGTTTTGTTTCCCTGGACCCGGTAGCATTATATTAGGCAATTATTTTGGGTGGTAGACAATTCAAGTATGTCTCATTGAATATGTGACTTTCTCATTTAAGATGTATTGAGATAATTTTAATTATATATTTAGTTCAACATGTATTGAACTTCACGCTTAACAAAGTTAGACAATAATTGGACCTTATTGATCACTTGGACAAAAAGTTGGATTTAAACCTATATCATTTAGGTCGAGTTTTAATTGAGGCTAGTTAACTAAAGTATGTTTAAATTGGGAAGGGGATCGAGTTAAGATCATGCCATTTAAGATGCACAAGCGCTTGACATCTTCACTTGTGTTTTTGACTAAGTGTCATAATGACATCAAAGTGAATGTTACGGAGTATTTTTTAATCTCAATATATTTTTCATGTATCAACATGATCCACGTTTGATAGTCAATATGCTTTTGATTTTTATGAGGAATATAATTACTTTATCCTTAATGTAAGATTTTGTATCAATATATACTTGCTATCTAATTCTAATATGGTCAAGAGACAATGATTCCCTTGATTAATTTTGTTTATGTAGTTTAGTTACCTTTCTTCCCCAACCTTGGTTGAACACTCCAACTTTGCACCATGGATGACCATTATCTCCAACCCCAATAGAGAGGGGAACATGGACAAAGACGAAGAACACCTTCCTTGTTCATACATCGATATATTTAAAATTTGTACTTCGTATAATATATAGATGAATTATGGTTTATAACGTAACTTGAATTATGTTTGTATTGATGTGTTGAATTTGATAAATTTAACATTTTAACTCTTAAATTATTTAAAATTTATTACATGTTCTAAATTTATAATTATATATTTTTCAGACGAGAGGTAATTTCTATCTCTACTTTATTCCCTAGGTGCAACCGTGCAAGGATAGCTGCGCTAAAATATGTCATTTGAATGTGAGGTTGGGACAAAGTTGAGTATTAGGGGTGGGGGATATCCCCTCACTTATTTTCTGTCTTTTGAGTTTTGACCATCCACACCTATAGCAATATAAATGCATATATAAATAATAATAAGGCATTTGATTACTACATATATTTGAACAATCTCTAAATTTTACAAGCAATTTTGTAATCATCCAAGGTTCTTTGTCTTTGGTGACAATTCTAAATTTAGATACAGACTATCGTTTTTACTATTATTTAACATCCTAGATTATTATTTTTTGGACACTTTTAATCATTCTCATAACTTTTCCTAATTTTAGTAAGGGTATTTTTGTCTTTCCATATTTTTTTTTTTGTATTTTTTCCGGTTTCAACCGATTTAATTGGTTTAGAACTTTAGGTAACCTCTGATTTTTAGTAACCATATTTTTCAATTGGTTTTTATAAAATCCTAAACCAATTAAACCGGTTGAAATCGGAAAAATAACAAAAGAAAAATATGAAGAGACAAAACTGCCCTTACTAAATATAGGAAAAGTCAAGCGACATAATGACTAAAAGTGTTTGAAAAATAATAGTCTGGGATGTTAAATGGCAAAAGCGATATACTGTGACTAAATTTGAAATTGCTACCAAAGACAAGGGTTCTCTGGTGGAATTAACTCTTTTTTTTTAAATAAATATATATATATATATATATATATATATATATATATATATATATATATATATATATATATATATATATATATATATATATAAACATTAATTATGTGATGTAAGTTGGTCCCTGAACTATTAGGATTTCACCACTTTAGTCCTCGATTTATAAACTTGTTCAATTTCATTCCCAACTATGCAATTTTTACTTAAAATAATCATTTGTCCAAACCAAAATAGTCTTAATTAAGACCATTTTGGTTAACAATTGCTTATATAGTTAGGGATGAAACACCAAATACAATGTACATTTTTAATATATTAAAAATACATTATTTGATAATATGGTCCACACAGTTGTGTGGACCATTGATTGATAGGATTTTAGGCTATGTGCATGGAGATTACGCCAATTTGTGATAGGGTGGAATTGACTCAAATTGACAATTGCTTAAAAAACTCAAAAAAGTATTATATATATATATATATATATATATATAGAGAGAGAGAGAGAGAGAGAGAGTTAATACCCAAAATCGTCCTCGACTATAGTGGTTTTTCTCAATTTCGTCCTAAACGACTTTGGTGACCTAATATCGTCCCAGACTTTTGTGTTTCGCTCAATTTAGTCCTCCATTTGTTATTCCGTCAAATTGGTGTTAAATAAAGGGACAATTCAATAATGTCAATATTGATCTCTCTTTACTTTCAACTTGTGAAGTGCAAAATTCCTCTTTCTTGTACGAATTACACCCGAATTACTCCCGGACCTGCAAATCAAATTTTATATTCGCAGTTTTAGGAGTAATTCGTAAAAAAAAAAAAGGATTTCGCACTTCACATGTCTATGAGTAAAGAGATGCCAATATTAAAATTACTAAATTGTCTATTTATTTAACACCAAATGGACAGAATAACAAATGAGGGACTAAATTGAGCAAAAACACAAAAGTCTGGGACTAAATTGAGCGAAACACAAAAGTCTGGGACGATATTAGGTCACCAAAGTCGTTTAGGACGAAATTGAGAAAAACCGCTATAGTCGAGGACGATTTTGGGTATTAACTCTATAATATATATATATATATATATATATATATATATATATATATATATATATATATATATATATATATATATATATATATATATACATACATACATACATACTAACCCTTTGATTTCCTTCCCTACTTTTGGCAGTTCCCAATTCCTAAATCTCAATTGACAAGTACCATTTCTTTTTTGCCCCAAACACCTTGTGCTTTGATGGCACCAGGATTGGACTCCCATATGGGAGGTTATGAGTTCAAACCTTAGTGAAAGCATTTTGTGCTCATATGGCCTCTCGGATTCGCAATGTCCTTAGAGTCAGTGTCATTCAAAAAAGAATGACAATTTCCATTTTAAATTAATAATTAGCATCTTCAACCAAGACCTATGCTAATTAGCAATTACCATTATTTTATTTTTTTAATTCAATTTCCAAATCTCAATTCTCAATTAGCACGTTAAAGTTGATTTTATGACTCTAAGGACATTGCCAATTCGCAACCCTATAAAATATGTACCCTAATGCAACCCTAATATTCCCAATTTGCAATGCAAACGGCAATATTGACAGTACAATAACACAATTCCCAAATCTCTAGTGCAGCACGCAAACAGCAGACTATATGACGCATTGAAAATGAGCTTTTGGAAGAAGTTGATAGCAAAAATTTGGTAGATGATTTTGCGTATAAATTTGCACGACACATGTTCTTAATAGAAAATAGGAAAAGTCATGATGAGAGTGATTAAAAGTGTTCAAAAAAAAAAAAATAGTCTAAGATGTTTAATGACAAAAATGATAGTGCGGAACTAAATTTGAAATTGCCACCAAGACAAATAATTTCTAATGGAATTAACTCTATAAACATATATTAAATAGGAAAATCTTACATCACGTAAAACTAGACAAAAGAAAAAGGGTTGTTATGTATGAAATTGGTAGTGTGAGAGTGAACTTATTTTTAAAACATTTATATACAGTGCGGTTTATTCCCTAATCCTTCTCTCCCCCAACTATATATGAACCCACCGTTTCTCTCAACATATGTACTGCGATTAAGCAACCTTTCATTCTCATCTTCTCATTATCGCAGCCTTTGCCTCTTTCTGCTGCAAAGAAATCTTATGATTATTGTTTATTTCTTTCATTAACATCCTATGTGGTTTCACCCACCAACCATTTTTTTCTTAATTTCTGTTCGAGGTTTATATATGTGCATGTTTGAGTGTGGTGTAATAAAAATTATAAAAAGAAAAAAGAAGAGAGCTTTCTTCAGTCCAAACATGGGTGGCAGTAGGATTCAATTAGCTTCCGACTCATTCATCCAAATGCTGAGATGAGATGACGATGAACCCGGCCTTGATGACTAATGAACACTGTCTCAGTAACTGAGTGAATGATGCGGGAGACAAGTTGGATCTTAAGCTTCCTGTACTTGGACTGAAGGGAGCTCCCTTTTTAACCTTTAATTTTATTTTTCTGTTTATTGCACTTATTTTTATCTTTAATATCTGTCTCTTTGCTAAGTTTCTGCAGATTCTTTGTTCCCTTTTCCACACTAATCGATCTGCCCAGCCAGATTCTATTTGGTTTGGTTTAATTTGTTGGTGTTTGCCAGTTACATATATAAATACACACATATACGTATAATTAAGTTTCAATTATTTCTGCATATTAATCTTGAAGGCTGGAGAAAGGGTTTTTCATTGGTTAAAATTAGGGTTTTCGCCATTACTTATGCGGTTGAAACTCATATTTGTTTAGTTTTACTGCCGTAATATATGCTGTTTGGCTATCTTGTTTTCAAAGCAGTTTATAGTTGACGACAAGAACGGATCTTGGCTAAGGTTTCGCGAGCAGGGAGGAGCAGAAAAGGATTGGAACGCTTAACCGGCAAATTAAAGAAACCAAACGCTCAACGACAACGTCTCCATTCCTGGGCGCTGTTATCGTTGTTTGAACAAGTTCATATGACATTTGTCTTCACTGCTGCAGCGGCAACCTAAGTATCATCAATTTAACAATGTTATCAATGGCTAAGCAGATAGAGATAAATGTTGGTGTGCTTAAAGAATTTGCCCACTTTAGACACAGTCTCATACTGTAATCGTCACGATTTGAACTTTAATATCTTCTCCTAAATACTGTCTTACTATCTGCTGTTTCAATAAGTTAAATTCGTGCGGACAATTTAACATGTAACTGTTACGAGTTGAGTAAATTCAATTCGATCTTGTAAGTTGTTACTTTAGTCCTTGAAATATTACAAGTAGATAAATTTTTCTATCCTGGCCAAAAAAAAAAAAAAGATAAATTTTCTTATCTGATGGTGTGGATCGATAAATTTTGTCTTGTGGGTTGTGACCTTAGTTGATAAGTTAATTTAAATTGTCCATAATTGATCGGTTTAAATTTAGGGATTTGAAGTTGATTTTGGGTGCAGATAGACGTGGGAGATCTAGGGTGATTGAAAGAGAGATTTGTTCTTTATACTATGGGGCCTTAATGTTCCAACCTATTCGGATAAAGTTTAGTGTGTAATCTACTTTGATTAAGCTTCGTAATCGAAGATCATTCGTTGATTAGTGATCCTAAAGTTGAGTGTGTAAGCTACTTTACTTTAGATCCATTGAGAATTATAAAGAGATGCGTTTTTATTTCTTTAATTATCTGACTTTTAGTTACTTTAGTTCTTGTCTTTTAGTTATCGCATTATATATTCTTGACTTTCTAAAAATGGTATAGTTTTCGTTTTGAACGCTAGATCAGAATGGAGATATACGGTTTTGTATTTGAGGGACAAAATTACTTTATTGTTATTATTATTAAAATAAAGTTTGTTGAATTTTGTAACGATTGGGTGATAATAGTTAAAATGTTATAACTTTTTATATTTGAACAATAAAAATTTACTAATTCGACACGAACTATCCGCTCAATTTAAATTGAGATTTCTTGAGATAATTTTTAATCAAGTTTTTTTGGTGTAAACCACACATTGTGGTTCGGGTCTTTCTCTGTCCGTTTAACAGTTCAGGTCCACCCGGTTCGCTCCGAGAGGCACAGAAGCTAGCCCAAAGGGAATCGTCACTTGTGGAGATTGAACTCGAGTTATCCCAGAATTCTCTTCCACAAAGAGAGCTCATTTGCCACTTGAGCTACCCTGTTGGGTTAATTTTTAATCAAGTTGATAAAAGAATTTTTGCCTAATAATTACAAGCTTATAAGTTTGACTTTTAGTTGGATTATAAATGTTTTTTTTTTCTCATTTTTTCTCATCTTTCTTACTTGACACGAAATAATTATAGAAAAATTTTTACTATTCGTAGTTGTATTATAATTGAATTAAAGAAGTCCCTTTGTAAATGATTATGAGACTCAAAAAATTACTTCATAAACAATTAATGGGCGAAATTTAGCAATATTGTAATTGAGAAGGTTTTTTTTTTTTTTTTTTTTTTTTTAGTGAGAAAAGTGTAAATTGCTATATTGTAAAAGACTTAACAAACACTTTTTTTTTTTTGAATACGAGACTTAACAAACACTTTATCACTATTGTGATAATTTTTATCAGAGAAAATTATTAGTTCAGTGCAATACACATTAGTGGCAAAAGGAATAATTGTTAGTGACTTTTTTTTTTTATTATTATTTTATTTATAAAAGGTTACCCGACTTCATCAAAAGTGAAGTTTGAACCTTATAATATCAATAAAAGTAAGATTAAATATTAATTGATTGACCACTTAAACCATTTCGTTCAAACCATAAGACACTAAAAATTATATATTACACAAATTTTCAGTGATATATTCAGTGTAGGTTGTGATAAATAATAATGGTATTTTAAATAATTTAATTGTTTAATGCATTAAAAAAAATGCATCACTACCCATAAAAGTAGTTGCCACAAAAGACACATTTTAGTGATATTGTGACAAGATCTTGTCACGTTAAGCATATATATATATATATATATATATATATATATAATGATTATAAAAATATAATATAATAATGAAAAGCACTAAATTGTACAAAATTTTAATTTTTAATAAATAAAATTAGAAACTAAAATATTCAAAAGAATATAAATATAAGAAATTTCTATTTTGACCGCCCAATCAGATGGCATAATTAGTCATTTAGGCCATTGCCTTTAGAAATTGCAAATATCGTTCCAACTTTGTACAAGTGTTGTAATTTTTTATGGTCAGTTTGGACACTTAAAAAATATTTTCTGGAATATGATTTCTGAAAAATAACTCATTTTATGAAAAATATTTTTTTTTTTTTTTTTTTTAGTGTTTGGCTAAATGTTAGAAAATTATCTTTTTCTGTTTAGCTGAAAGTTAAGAAATTATATTTTTTCTTTTTGGTTTATTTTCTTGAAAATGAACATATTATTTGTAATAATAATAATAATAATAATAATAATAATAATAATAATAATATAATAATAATACTTTCTAAATTTAATAATTTTACAAATTATATTTAATGTTTAAAAGTAATTTAATAGTTGAATAAATAACATTATAAACTAATACCCTATCAGTCATTTTACAAATAATCAGCTAATAATAAACCACTAATTTTTCAAATATTTTTACAAACAACTAATACAAAGTTCTTATAGATCATTTTACATACAGTCATTAAAAATAATTAATTAATATATCAAAAACATTTTTATAATCAACTAATATAATCAATTGTCAAACTAACTAACACAAGTAGCTATTAGCACCTCATAGTTGATTGCCAAACACTCCCTTAGTCATGGGAAGTAAAACCATTATAAAAGATTAAAAGATTGTGTTCGTCTAGTTTAGAAATGAACGTGTAACCCAAGCCCAAATATTAATTGGAGTTATGGGCTAGGACTATTGGCAATGTCCAGAGTCCATAGATTAAAAATTTGAAGTATTTGTAGTTAATTTATTATTGTTTTTTAAATATTGAATCGCAACTTCTTACTTGTAGTAGTGCAAGTATTATATGGTCTTTTATCGGTTAGAATCAGAAAGTGAGATTTACTTATTGAGTTAATACCTAAAATCGTCTTTGACTATAGTGGTATTTCTCAATTTTGTCCTAAACAATTTTGGTGACTTAATGTAGTCCCAGAGTTTTGTATTTTTACTCAATTTTGTCCCAGACTTTTGTATTTTTGCTCAATTTAGTCCCCCATTTGTTATTCCGTCCATTTGTTGTTAAATAAATAGACAATTCAGTAATTTTAATATTGACATGTCCTTATTCATAGACATGTGAAGTGTGAAATCCCTTTTTTTTTTTACGAATTATTCCCAGAATCACTTCTAAAGCTGCGAATATAAAATTTGATTCGTAGGTCTAAGAGTAACTCTGTGTGTAATTCGTGTAAGAAAGAGAGATTTCTCACTTCGCAGGTTGAAAGTAAATAGAGGTCAATATTGATATTATTGAATTGTCCCTTTATTTAACACCAATTTGATGGAATAACAAACGGAGGACTAAATTGAGCGAAACACAAAAGTCTGGTACTATATTAGGTCACCAAAGTCATTTAGGACAAAATTGAGAAAAACCACTATAGTCGAGGACAATTTTGGGTATTAACTCTTTACTTATTTTATACTTTTGTGTAGTGACTGCAAGTTTCCTACTTCATCCAAAAAAAAAAAAAAAAGAAATAAAAAGAAAAGGCATTAAGATGATTTTAATGTGTGGTATAATAAATTTATTATTATATAAAGATACTATTTGGTAACATAGTTAGCTTAATAGTCAATTTGGATTTATTTGATCACTTGTTTGACTTGCTTAAACAATCAATATAACTGTTTGATTAATTAGTTTTTTGTAACAGCAGCTTGCTCTAAAAAACTAAAACTCATAAAGCTGCTCAAAGCAGTTTTTTCGATCAACTTTTTGGAAAAAGTCATTTTGCATATAATCAGCTATCAGCTAACAATTAATTTAATAAACATCTTTAATTTCTACAATCAACTAATGCTATCAACTAGTCAAACCCACTAACACAATCAACTAACAACTATTTTTGACCAACACCCCAAAATAATTTTATGTAATTGGTTGTGATATATAGAGATCGACACTAGATTTAGCAATTAATAAATATAAAAATTGCGATACTCATTATATATATATATATATATATATATATATATATATATATATATATATATATATATATATATATATATATATATTGTGTTTAAAATTTTAATACAAATAGCATATTTATATCTAGCTAGATGCGAATTGTAACATTTTATATTCATTGGCTTGATACAATAATATAAGATTTACACTAGGAATTGTGTATAAAATTTGTATTATATTATTGATGAAAGTACTAAATTTTATCAATGTATGAAAGCTTCTAAATAAAATTGTAAGTTAATTTTTACTCTATCATTATGATAATATCTATTGTAACTACATATTTCAAATTATTTATCCGCCGTATCATCTATTGACATCAATTGTAGCAATTTTCATTGAAAAATTCCCAAAACAATTTATCTTAACAACGAATGGATATAAAATCAATGACTTCATTATTGTTGACGGAAAGTAAGTTTTCCACTCTATTACTCTTATTAAATTACTAGTTATCACATGCGCATTGCGCGAATATTCCAATGCTTAATGTGTATTTTTAAATTAGTGTTTCATGATTTATCAAAATATCATTCTGTATTTTGGCGTATATCAATGCAAGATTATCAAATTTTTTATAAAAATAAACATTTCAAAAATGGATAACTATGACCTGTGGCAGAAATGTTGAATTAACTGGTGCAATAGCAATTTTAGAGGGAAGCACTCTCACTGGATAGTACCTAAGCATAGTTTTTGCAACACAAAACCATATTAATTGGTGTGATTCATGCTTCCTCTTGTTGTCACTTTCGTAAAAAAATGAATTCTTGATTTGATCTAGTTCCCTGGTGTGTGCTTCACTGCAATTTTAGTGCATTGGCGCAGTGCACCTTCAAAAACAAAATCAAGTACGTCCTCCTTCCCCAAAAGGCAATGATAATAGGCATAGTTTCTCATTTGTGTTGAATATATACTGAAATTAGGTGTACCGTTTCATCAATGTCTAACGCATGATTCTAATTAATTGACCAAAATTCATGTTAAATTTTATTTTGTATTATTTTTTTAATAAACTCTAACATATTCATAGTATATGTTTAACAATTATGTCAATTTTGATTGTGATGAGGTTTGAACCTAAGACTTTTTTTATAAAAATCAATGAATAAGTTTTTTTTTTTTTCCTTAGGAGAGAGGGGGGACACCCCACGAAACCACACAAAAACTCAATTCCCAGGCAAAACTCTGGGGATACGTCGTGTCTCGTTAACTCCGAGATTGTCGAGGTGAATAGCTTCGCATAAATCACTTGGAACGTCGAAAAGGACCCGCACACCTAGCTGGTGATTTAGCGCTGCCGTAGCCAGTTTATCCGCCACCACATTTCCTTCTCTAAGCGTATGCTTGAAAACCACCTCCGGTATTTTCTTTGACTCTCGCCAGCATCGTCCGATTACATTAGTGTTGAGAGGTTGGTCAGAGTTCGCTTGGCCAAGGATCTCCACAGTCTCTTAGAATCACATTCAACGATCAACTTTGTCGCACCGTACTCAATTGCCATGCATAGGCCTTGCCATACTCCCCATGCTTCTGCGTCAATCGCCTGGCATCGCCCAAGGTTTGAAGAGAAACCTCGGCACCAGTTTCCATTTGAATCTCTGATCAGCCCGCCGCAACTGGCCATACCGTTTGCCTTACTACATCCATCGATATTGAGCTTTAGCCACCCTGCGTCCGGTTTCGTCCATCCCACCTGGCCATCGGTGCGGGTAGCATGCCCCCCGGTCGGGTTCACCCGCTTAGCAAAGGTAGCTTTAGTCTCACTATCACACTGCGCAAGCCAAACTAATTTTTGTCCAACGTCCATCACTTGTGATCTGAAGACCTCAGCATTCCGCCAACGCTAGAGCCACCACAGTCGAGTGCAAAATCGCTTTGGCCAGTCAAGCGGGAATCTTCGTTTCACTTCGCCTCTCAGATTCGTCTCCAGCCACTCGCTCCAGCCGAGTGATTGAAGCCTGGCATAGGTGCGCCAGTGCACATCAGCTTCAATGAATAAGTTAATAATAATAAAAGTAAATGATATAATATAGGGTAAATTAAATAGGAATTTTTTTAAAAAATATTAAAATCAAAATAATATGAACCATTAATTTCAACGGCAAACAATTACACCAACATTTTTTAGGTCTTATTAGGTTTGTATATTTCTTCTAAAGGCTAAAACCCCAACCCTAAGGGCCCCCCCACACACCCCGACCCGACAGAACATCTTGTGCTCGCAAGCACAAGGAACCCCTTCATGTTGAGAGGTTGCTCCCACACTGCCGCTGGTCATTCTTCCAAAATTTCACCTCTGTGACCAGTTGAGCTGCCCATGCGGGTATCAAATTATTAGGTTTGTATATGTATGTATTGTATGTAGATGTAGAAATAAATTAATAGCTACAGTTTTATAATTTCAAATTATTTACTCTCAAATATTAAAATTGTTTATAATTTTATATGTAATTTTATCTAAATATATAATAAATTTTTTTTTTATCTGTGCATCACACAGGTAATTTACTAATTAACAATAATAGAAAAATCAGTCTCAAGAATTACCCAAAAATCCCTAGCCCACTACACGCAGGAAAAAAACGGAATTTTGAATTTATATGCAAATTTGTCTTTTGAATAATTTGTTTATGATAAAATGCAAGAAAAACAAAAACAATTACAAAAGTGGGAATTTAGGTAGTGGATTGAGAATTGTGGTGCACGTGACAACAACTTGCCAGTCTACTTCCGTGCTTCAACTTGTTCATGTTTCAATTCTCACGGACGATATATGAACTACTTTTCTAAATTTCCATTTTTCAGCACAAGAAAGAAATGTATACAAATAAAGAAAAATAATAATTTTCTGTACTAAAATTATTATATCTGATTTTTTTAATTTAAAAAAAATATTTACATTGGCTACCTACTCAATAATTAAATAAAAAAATTAATACAATTATAACACGTTAAGAAGTAAATGTTACATAGTGATTTTTGTAGTCCAATTATAAAATTATCTTTTTTTTTTTTTTTAACTATAAAATAATCTTAAAAGCATAACTGCTTGCTGAAATTAGAGGGCAAATCTGTTAAAAGGAATTAATTAAGAAAATGACATTTCAGTAATACTTATTCTTTTTTTTTTTGAATGCTACTAGCTCTATTACATTGTAGTATCTGTTCATATACTTTCTCAACCTACTGAAACACAGAGAGCTAATAACGCCTCCACTGAGGCTCGAACTTACAACCTTCCAAATGGAAGTCCAACCCGGGTACCATTGGACCACATAGTCCTGGTACTAAATAACTGTTTTTTTTTTTTTCTTGTACTAAGGGTTTTCACTGTCGAACATATGCAGTGACTAATCCTTCATCTGAATTGTACGCACCTCTAAAGAACGAACCCTTAACATTTGATTAAGTATTGATAAGTTCATTCCACTCAACCAGATCCCCAAATTATCTACAACTAACTGTAATCTAAAAGAAATATACATATTAAAAAAAGTGTATTCATAATTCAATACAATCTGAAAATTAATAAAGTACAGTATGAAATGCATAATTTTTTTTTTTACTTCAATTTTGATTTGAAAAAATATTTCTGTTAATTCAGCTGTATGTAAACATAATTAAATTTATTTAGATATCTTAAATACTCTGTCGAGCCAGAGTGTGAGAAATCTTTGTTGGGTAATAAGGTAGAAAAATCCCAAAATAATAATTCTACGGAAAGATTATTATTATATGGGAAAAACAGAAAAATCTGGGAAAAAAAAGGAAGAATATTTGGGTAAAGGTTAGCACGAGTTTGAACACAAAGTTCTTTTCCTTAAAACCTTATTTGCTACCTCCCACAAATGCTAGGAGCGTTGTAGCCTAAAGAAGAGAGTAGAAGTAGAGTTTAAGCTACTGCTCTACCTTTCTAATTTATATAGGGCTGTTGGAGTGATAACATTCAACATGACCATTAAAACCAATTGTGTAACACCTGTAACGCACACAAGCTCATGCTTAAATCAAAACCTTTTTGATATCATTTCTAGTTAGAATTTGATTTGCCCCCAAGAGCCTCTATGCTATACAATTTTATAAGCTCCAAAAGAATTCTTGTATAAAAGGGGGGCAAATCCTCTTTCCAAACCAATGTGGGACAAAACTCACTTTTTCCCTTCATTTTCCAACTCAAATGGGTCTACTTTGAGAATCAATATCTCATTCACCCATTATCCGTTTTGAGCGTACAATATATCAATCTCTTCGTCTCACTACGAAGAACCCGAATCCACATTGACCCGACCCAAATCGAAAGTGGACCCAACTAATAGTTGTACCACAAAATAGCCACTTAATATGTCATTTTAAGCTATTTTTTTCCAACAATCTTTAGAGTTGGACGGTTGGAGATTCAACCTTTTGGGAGAAAAAGAATAAATAAATAAATATTTAATTCAACCTTTAACTTTATATTTTTTGTTTTTTAATCAATTTTTGAACCAGAGACTATCATGCATCATTGCATAAAATTTGGATTAGAAGTGCTACATTTGGTCACATGTAGACTGTGACTTAACTGATTGTATTTCTAAGAGATTCAAACAAATAACATTATGCAAAGACATTTCCTATCAGATAAGTCATAGTCTACATATGACCAAATATAACATTTCCAATCCGAATTTTATATAATGATGATAACCTGATTTAAAATTTGATAAAAGAATACAAAGCTTAAAGAAATGGATGGACTAAATTGTGTAAACGAAATTCAATAAGTGAGGAGACACTTCAGAAAGAAATGAAATTAACTCGATACACAAACTATTTGAGATCATAACACACATGTTGTCTTTTCTTACAAGACTCGATACAAAATAAAACTGGTGTATGAATTATAGTTTCAAATAAGCGGTTTGATTTTGGTGGAACTGAGAAGTGGCTAAATCCGAAGAAAATTATGACGAATTAATCTGAAAATAAGAATAAATATTAAAAATTACTAAAATAATATTAAATTACTAAAATGCTCGCATGAATTATTAAATTCTAACACCGGCTTATGTTTTTATGTATGTAGCACAGAAAGAATGAGCAGAGATCAAGTCTTATCGACAGCAGTGTGAGAACAACCTCTCAAAGTGAGGGAGGTTCCTTGTGTGCAGTGAGCAAAGGTATAGCCTCTATGGTTCATGTTTAATTGAGTTACCATGATTTACATCATCTCAAATGTTCTATCGGGTCGGGGTGTGGGGAGCCCTTAAGGTTGGGGTTCAACTTTAGGAAGAATGTATGTAGCACTGAAACGAGATGTGGGAAATGGTAATTTCAAAAAATATTAGAAACAAAATGCCGGAAACAAGTAAATATAAAAAATTTATATATGGTATATATATATATATATATATATATATATATATATATTCTTAATAGGCATAAATATTAATCACTTCACAATTAGAAATAGAGAAAAGGGTCAAATAGACCCCTAAACTTTACCCTAAAGGTCAATTAGCCCCCTAAACTTTAAAAAAGGTCAATTAAACACTCAAACATGTTAAATTTGGTCAATGAAGCCCAAAAACGGGTAAATGACCTGTTATTACAGGTCATTTTTATTCCGGCGACGAAATCCGGCCACCGGTGACAGATTCCGACGACCGGCGAATTTTTCCGGCGACCGGCGAGATTTTTCGGCCGTCCGCCGTCTTCTCCATTGGAGAAGGCGGCCATCCGGTCGTCTTCTCCGGTCGAAGACGACCGGACGGCCGGAAAATCTCGCCGGTCGCCAGAAAAATTCGCCGGTCGCGGAAATCTGTCACCGGTGGCCGAATTTCGTCGCCAGAATTAAAATGACCTGTAATAACAGGTCATTTACCGATTTTTGGGCTTCATTGACCAAATTTAACATGTTTGAGTGTTTAATTGACATTTTTTAAAGTTTAGGAGGCTAATTGACCTTTAGGATAAAGTTTATGGGCTTATTTGACCCTTTTCTCTTAGAAATATTATACTAATAAATTAAGGATAACATTTGTGTGAGGCCGTCACAGAGGTCTCAATCCGTAAGATGTGTTGTATCTTTGATTAATGTATCAAATATTTGATTAATTGGTCGGATCTTTGACCTCATTAATCAAAGATCCGACCTGTCTCACGGATTGAGACCCCTGAGACGGTCTCACACATGTTTTATTCATAAATTAAAATAGTACACTAATTTGTTTGGCTGAGCTTATTTTAGGAGTTTATAGTTTATTTTAATCTACTAATAAATCATTAATAAATACCAATTACGGAAAAAGTCAATTTAAAATAAAATCATAATGTCTAAAATTTAAAATATTTTAAAATTTAAACAATTAAACATTCTAATTTTTTTTTTTTATTTATGTTTTCATCAACATCCCTATAAAATAAAATAAAACACAAACAAACTCTATCCGCTGTGCTTCGCACCTACGTTGGCTATGCCATTGACAGCTGCAGACAAGCTGCATCTTTATTTCAATCTTGTTCATTTAATTTTATTCCTAAATTAGACAATTATTTAGCTCATGCTTTAGCTACTACGGCTTATCAACAACCTGCTGCTATGTACTGGGATTTTCTCCCACCTAACATTATTTCGACCTATTTCTAATGAAGTACCATATATTTTTTTTTTTAAAAAAAAACTCTAGATTAGTCTCATTTAAATATAAGTAATAAAAATGAAGGATAGCAATATCTTCTATGTCCACGAATTTATCTTAACCAGTATTCTCCATTATTTTTGATGCAGGAAGCGCATTCCCTTAAAAAAAAAAAAAAAAATCTACTTCGGAATTTAAAACAAAATATGGTTGAAACGAGTTTTTGATTTTTTTTTTTTTATTGAGCTAAAAAACAAATTTAGATGCGAAACGCGTTTCCAAATTTTGTATTAATAAGAAAACGAAGACTTTTTGGAAACCTTTAATTAATTACGAAACGAAATCTATATCTATATCTATATCTATATCTATAACTATCTATATCTATATATATATAAAAGTAAAATCCTTTTATTTCATTTTCCCGCTCAAACTTTTGTAGTAAAACTTATTTGATAACTAAATGTAAAATAGAAATTAATTAAAATCTATTAATTAATAATGTTGTTTCCATATTCACGTATTAACCTAATTGGTAAATCTATTAATTGGTAATATTTTTTCCTTATATTTATTTATTCATTCTTTTATATTGAGTAAGTATATATAGAGATATAGATATTATACTAACATATAACTATTACGGCTCCAATGTTTATTCTTGCCCAGGATATTTCTCCATTGAAGACTTGCAGAGCTATTAGACTGTAATTGGTGCGCACCTATATGAAGTCTCATAGAGAAAGGGGAGTGAATCCATAAAATCTAGAGAGTGCATGCTTCACGATCAAGAGGTATTTTTTTCAATTGTGCTTTTTTTTTATACGACTCCAATGTTTATTCTTGCCTAGGATATTTTTCCATTGAAGACTTTCAAAGCTATTAGATGGTGATTGGTGTGCACCTATATGAAGTCCCATAGAGAAAGGGGAGTGATTCCATAAAATCTAGAGAGTGCATATTTCCCGATCAAATGGTATTTTTTTCGATTTTGCTTTTTTTCTATAACTCGTGTTGTATATGAAATTGAGAAAAAGATGCATTACAAAGCTGCTTCCTATACTGCAAAAATAAATTGCAAAATAACACTTTTCCTTTTTACTTCATTCTAGGAAACTTCATGCTCATATACCAAGTTAAGGGAACATGTTGGTAAGTACTGTAAGCTTTTCAAACAATGAAAAGTTTATGCCATTAAAAATTTTATGGTGATAAGTAATTTCTATATTTTCAAAAAATGCACTCATTATTTTATGTTGTAATTTCACTATGGTACTTTGGTTAAAGAATATAAAAAAATGACAACTTTTCTAGACAAATTTATTTATTGAAATCATTTTCATCTTTGAAGTCTGTAGATGATAAACAATTCGTTGGTAAGTCTCATTTATAATTTTAATCTACATCTGAATTCTTTTTTTTTTATTAACATGTTTGACGTTATTGGTAGGGTCGTTGAGATATACTCCCCATTGGATAAGATCATTGCAGGGAAGCTTTCTTAACTTATTGATTTTCTAATTGTACGTGAATACAAAGTAAATTATCTATTTTGTTATTTTTATTGTATTTTGTATGTGTATTTTTTATTAAGAACTCCGTAGTTTATTTGTTTATAGGGACAATCAATTGAAAGCTACAGTGTGGGATCAACATATACCAAGGCCAAGAGTTGAAACCTTTTTTAAAAAAAAATAAAAAATTCTGGCCTTGCAAATCCTATGGTTGTTCTTATGCAATTGTGTAGAGTTAAAATGATACGAAGAGTTAATCTAAACACAAGTATTTTAATTTTTCTTTATATTTGAAAAGTGTTTGAATAAGGACAAGTAATGAATTTTCTATTTGATTAGCCAATTATGTCAGATATGTAACTCTTGATACACAGCTCCTTTTCAATCAGGATTTCCAGAGTTTTGTGATTTTTTTGGAAAGGTAAATTTATTATGTCTTAATCATTATCATAATGTTTTTATCATTTATTTTTGTACATATTTTGTTTATGATTGTCATTTTCTTTTTTCAGTTTATGTGTTGATTAGATCTCTCTAATAAAAATTATGGATATTTATGAGATGATTGAGGTAAACAATAGCAATAATTTTTTTTTTTTTTAAATTGATGTAGTGGCATCAAATTAGAAAATCATCTTTTGTCACTTTTTAAAATGATTTATTATTATAAATTGTCACACTTTAAAATGTATTTTTTTTAATGTTAATAAATAAATTAGCTTAAAATAATACATTAAAATCTAAAGGATAAGCAAAGTATAATTTAAAGTATAAAATAAAGCCAAAGTTGTACATGTTTGCAAAGTGATGGAGCATTGTAATAGTCTTAGTGCATCCAAATAAAGACATCATTTAACTGATTATTTCTTTCTTATCTCACATTAAAGGTTCAATACTGCAGATATATATAAAGTATTAGTAATGACATTGGTACTGCTAAATGTGTATATAACTAATTATTTATTGATTTAGGATCAAAGAGTGCCCTATATGATCTTAGAGCTCAAATTTTACTTCCAGATATATTAGTTATATTCTATAATATAATAATATTTTTGATAACATTATTGTTTGCAAATTCTCCGTATTTTTTTTTACGTATTTATAATATCGTGTAGAAAAGACATTAATTAATTACTTAATAACATAATAGCATAATTCGTAATATTATGTATGGTATTACCGTGTAGAATTTAATGATGTTTATCACCAACTAATTTAATACAACTTATTTTGTAAGCAAATATAAAGTAGAAATCAACTAAAATCTTGGTAATATTGTTTCCATATTCAATGCTCTCACATAACATAATACCCTATATAACAAATTTAAACAATTTATAATATAACCAATTCATCATATATATATATATATATATATATATATATATATATATATATATATATATGTGTGTGTGTGTGTGTGTGTGTGTGTGTGTGTGTGTGTTATAACATCACGGTCAAATCTATACTATAATTAAAAACAAAATCTTATTTACTTGAGTTTCTGTCCAAACAATAGTAAATAGTAAAGGTAAATTTAAAAAAGAATGAAAAAAAGGAACATAAATATTTCACAATAATATTCTACATCATCAATTAAAAATGGAACGGAAATTAGGTAAATTAGAAAAAGAAATGGATATTAATAATTTACTGAAAATTAAAAATGAAAAAAAAGGAATTGAAGTTAGGTTAATTGGAAAAGGAAATGAATATTAATAATTGACTGAAAATAAAAATGATGCATAATTGACTAAAATGAAAAAGGAAATGGTAAGATCATTGCATTTTAATTTTTCACAATAATATTATACAGCATAATACATCAAATCACAATTATGTCATAAATCTTTCACAATTTTAAACAATGAAATGGAAATTAAACATATAACGAAAATATTTTAATAATAATATTCTACATCATCAAGTAAAAGTAAATTAAAAATAAAAAGGAAATATTTACATAATAATATTCTACATTATCAATGGTAAATGCATATTTTAAACAATAGTAAAGGTAAATTAAAAATGAAACCGGAATATTTCAATAATAATATTCTACATCATCAATTAAAATTAAAAATGGAACAAAAATTAGGTAAAAATATCACTGCATTTGATATTCTAATTGACTAATTGAATGGAAATAAAATAAAATAAAAACAATAATTGGCTGAAAATGAATATGGCATTACAAATTGACTGAAAATATAAAAAGAAATGAATACTAATAGTTGACTGCAAATAAAAAATGATCCATAATTGATTAATATGAAAAAAAAATGGTTTGATCATTGCATTTTAATTAAAAATGGAACGAAAACTAAAATTTGACGGAAATATTTCAATAATATTTCTACATCATAAATAGTAAATGCATATTTTAAACAATATTAAAGATAAATTAAAAATGAAACGTAAATATTTCAATAATAATATTATACATCATCAATTAAAAATAGAAAGAAAATTAGGTAAAAATATCACTGCATATGATATTCTAATTGACTAAAAATATAAAAGAATAATTTACTGAAAATGAATGTGATATTACTAATTGACTTAAAATATAAAATGATCGCTAATGGACTAATATTCTACCATTATATATTTTCACCCGAGTCACCTATCCTGATGGATTGAAGGTGTTAGCTCTATACGATGATGGACAGGATTGCGTTGCTACAACCAATGTCATCTACAAACAGGTTTCAATAATGTGTAAATACAATCGTTGATATTATGTTTTTTTAAATGACAAAATTGCTATATATCTAGACAAATATATATATATATATATATATATATATATATATATATATATATATATATATATATATATATATATATATATATATATATATATATATATATATATATATATATATATATATATATATTCCATACAAATGAATTAAGATGGCAATTCATTCCTATAACTGAGTTGCTAGAGAACGAACATATTTGCTTAATTTATATAAAAAAAATACTAAACAATGATAAATAAAATCTTCAAAGTTACAGTATCGCATGCGTACATCTACACATTAACTATTAATTTGAGCAATTATTTGCTCAAATTCAAACAATACTAACATAAAAACACATAAATAATCCAAAACATATCTTCAATTGCAATGTATAGTATTTGATGTTCTAATTTAAATGATTATATATCAATCTAAATATTTTTAATATATTGTAACAAATCCATCCCGTGCATCGCACGGGCGAAAATACTAGTATTTTGAAAATGGAAAAACGTTATCTTGACGTGGTTTCCTTGGAACATTTTTTTTTTGAAAAGGTTTGCCATATATGCCATAAGCTTACAAAAATAAGGCCATTTATATTTTACAATTTTGTTTTCATTGAATAAGAAAAGAAAAAAAAAAACAACCAATCATGTCACGAATAACTCCATCAAATTGTAGATGAAATTGGAAACTTGAATGATAAATCAAAACCAAATGTGGAACAAGTAGACAAATAAATTAATGATTGCATTGTCAAAACCTATAATTATTTTATCCCTTTTTTTTTTAAGCAAAAACCAAACGAATGCATTAAGAGATAATTAAGTATGAAATACACAGGGGTGGGGTAGACTCCCAACCCAAGAACAAATAAAGAATCAATTGCTCGTGCAAGTACGTGAGGCACCTGATTCGCTGACCTCTTGACATGGAAAATCGTTACGTTCCTAAAACCAGCAGCAAAATCAATGTTGGGGGTGGTGGCCTCACGCCAAACTAGCCTAGAGAATTCACATGAAATCAATGCATCAATAACATTTTGTGACCAAGACCACATTTGAGACATAGAGGATCAATGTCCACCCAAGAAACTAGCCTAGAGAATTCACATGAAATCAATGCATGCATAACATTTTTGTGACCAAGACCACATTTGAGACATAGAGGATCACCCACCTCCCACAGTCGAAGTGGAAGAAAAAGTTTTTTAGATCTGAATTATTTCAGTATGAAACTGTTGTTGCACTACTCTTTTGAACAATATCATATACGGAGTATTACTTTTTCTCATCGTCAGATTGGCTAAGTTTCCTCAAAGAATAAATTTTCAATCTCGCACTAAGGTCAATCTCAGCATTCCTAGTAAAAAAAAAAAAAAACTGCGGGCCGCACCAACCAACGAAGGGCGGACTGACAGTTTATATCGTGCACCACGGCGCACACAAAACGTGCGCGTTTCAATTGTTGATGTCACTACGTCCGTCCAAACGGCCCAAACTTCATTATGTGTATTCAATTAAAAGTGTCTGTGTATTGTGTTATGAGTTTCTGTGTATTCTGTTATGAGTTTATATGCATTCGAAACATAGATTTTTTTTTTTTTTTTGGACAATACACTAAAACAACGTCGTTTTAGGAGGCGCGAGGTGCACAGTATAACGATTGGAGTGGATTAGAGTCACACAAATTGTAACCAGCTAGACTCGCGAGCTGGCCCACAAAACATTAGACCCGCAGCGGGGTGGGCCAACCCGCTTTAACAACCCTATAATTAATCATAAAAAACTAATTTCGTTTTTTATCAAAAAAAATAAAAAAACTAATTTTGTTTACGTTATTCAATGTCTTATAATGGAAAATAGAAATAGTATTGAATTATTTAAGTAATAAATAATTTCCAAAATGAGTTTCTGTCCAAAATGTTAACCAATTTAAGTAATAAATTTAACTTAATTCCAAGAATGATCATTTCTTGTTGATATTTATCAAATTTTATTCCAAGAATGATCATTTCTTGTTGATATTTACCAAATTTTATTCTCGTCTTACAATTGTATCATAAAAGATTCATTAATTATTGACATTTACAAATTTTAATTATTGACTTTCAATTTAAACATAAATGATTCATTGACTATTACTTTTGTTTTAAATTTAATCGTGTAATTGAATATTTATTTAGTAAATATTAAATTTTTAGGTAATAATAATAAATTATGTAATTCAGGGTAATAGTGTATTTCCTTGTAAAAGTTGCAAGCAGACGATGAGTGTCACATGACGCTTGCCATTTCTCCGGCGGCTTTCGATCGTTGTTGCACGTGTATTATGGGCAGTGCACAACCTTTTTCTGCCGTTACAAATACCTAATTTTGAAGATCGAATATCTTTGCATTTCCTCATTCTTTGGAACTCAATCTCTCTCTCTCTCTCCCTCACAGACTTATTAACGACTCCGTTATATTCAACAAATTCTGAGGCGTTGATGCACGATCTCTCGTCGGCTTTCTGCAGGATTTCTACGATTCAGGTCTCTCTCTCTCTCTCTCTCTCTCTCTCTCCATGCATGGAGGCTTACGTATAAATCCTAAAAGTTTCTCTCTCTACGTAAAGCTCAATTTTGAGATGAGAACTGGAAAATTTTGAAAAGAGTAGGCTTGTATGTGAATTCGATTTGAATTGCAATACCGTATACTTCTTGACCACTAGTCAAATACGGAGATATATGACGGCCACAGCTAGTCTCCGCCGCCGGCGCCGTCGCAAGCCTTTTTATTATATTTTTTCCTAATTTCTTTGACCAATTTTAATTTTAATTCTCTGTAATATAGGATGAATTCTGTTAGTGATTACATTTTACCTTTCTTCACTAAAAAGCGTGCAGTAATTATTGTATTATTATGGTTGTTCACGTATGTCTAGTAGAATTATTCTAATTTCTAACGCGGTAGACTTTTAATACTTGAAGTTTTTTTTTTTTTTTTTTTTTTTTTTTTTTTTTTGTTTTTGAGTACTACTGTCTGTTACCTTGACCCCATTTGGGTGTCACTTCAGGTTACTAGATCACAAAGTCATTGACAATAGTTAAAATTATCTTGAACACATAAAATTGTACATCCTATATGGTTTAATAGTTTTTAAAAAACTACATGTAAGGATTCATGTTTGATTTTTTATTTTAATAAAGTTATAAAATTAAAAATATCATGGATATGATTTAATAATTTTGACGACACTTTTTTTTTTTTTTTAAATACTTTTGATGGAAATCCTTTTTTTTTTTTTTTTTTTTTTTTTTTTTTTTTATCAGTATACATATTTATCCAATGTTGTATTTACTTTGATATCAACCAAGAATCCCAGGAAAGATAGCTTTCTTATCCAATATACTTTCCTTTGACGTTAATTACTTCATTGCCCCATTCACGGATTCACAACAAGATTAATATGATTACGTACTCAAAATAACTACTTTAATATATTGTAGTAATCCTATCCTATCCACTAACAACGGTTCACTGAATAGGTTAAAAATGGAATCGTAATTCCGAAAATAGACCTATTTTGATTCCTAGAATTTTCAGGAATAGTTTAATTTAGTAAATGTGATTGGTAATTTTATATTTTGAATGTGTATTGTATTTCTATTATATTACTTCATTCAACCAATATTATATTACTAATTGGTTTAGGAACCAAACACGTAATCCGTGTATGTGTATATATATAGTCAAAGCTGATCAGAATAAAAAATTGCATTGGTTCTTCCTTATAATTTGGTGTCGACGTTTGCAGTGCAGAAATAATGGGGTCCAATGGTACAGTGGTGTGTCCGGCGCCCATGAAGGCCACATCAAATGGTTCGTTCCAAGGGGACAGTCCTCTGGACTATGCACTTCCCCTTTTGATCGTGCAGATATGCCTGGTGGTTCTACTCACTCGAGTCCTTGCCTATCTTCTCCGCCCGCTCAGGCAGCCCCGCGTCATAGCTGAGATTATCGTAAGTTGATTTCTTGATAATTAAAATACCCTAACCACAACGTTATAAGTTCGATTACCAACGGAGCTGGATATTGACTTTCTTGGTTTGAGCCTGGTCAGTTATTGACAGTGTTGCAAAAATTTCTCCTTTCTCCTAGGCACCGACCGCATAGTGTATCACCATAATCAGTGGTCTAAGAGGCTGTCCGGCCGCCGACTAGGCACCAAATAGGCCCCTAGTCCGCTGATTAGCTATTGTTTTTATTTTTTATTTTCCAAATAGTATAGTTTCACTCAAAACATTTTGAACGAAATAACCCTAAATTGGTCATAGATATTTTTTAGGTTAATATTTAATACTTCATATTTTAGTATTAACTATTAAACTATTAATTAAATATTTTATAACTATTCTTCTTAAAAAAATTTTAAAAAATAAACATATCTTTAAAAAAAATTAATACACGGGCACCCTCATTAATCGCTCGAGGAGTGTCTAACAATTTTTTCAATCTATACTGATTTTTCTTGTGCAGCTCTCGTATAGTGGCTGTGGCCAATGAGTTTCCCTTATCATTTAAAAAAAATTATAGCAAATTATTCATATGGTTGACTTTAAGAATCACATAGCTATGATCCAGTTTTCTGTTCTGTAATTTACATAGCTATGCAGGAGGCAATGCTTGATATTTTTCTAAATATTTTATTTAGAATCACATAGCTAAATATTTTTCTATTAAATTTTGATGGCAATGCTTGATGACTCCTCATTATAGCTAGTGTATACATTAATCATCAAGGCTGTTTCTTCAGGAAATGGAAGAAATTCCACTTTTTGCCTTTAGTTTGTCACTCAAGTTTGGAATCCTGGCACGAGGCTTTGTGCAAGTGCAGCGCACTCTATGCAGGAAACGCCAAACTGGATAATATATAATAATGATTCAATAGAAATTGTTTAGGTGGTTAATGATTATATTTTTATTTCTTCCAAGTAGAGAAAAGTTTTAACACAACTGTTTCAAAGATTGATACTATATATATGAGTTGACTATTTTCACACAAAAAGAGCACAAGAATTACAGTGATAATGAATGTTATTTGCAGTGATGGAAACAAGAATTTGAGTATTCATTTTGTTTTGGCAGGGAGGTGTTCTACTTGGTCCATCTGCTTTTGGCCGCAGCGAAGCCTATCTGAATGCTATATTCCCAAAAAAAAGCCTCACTGTATTGGATACCCTGGCAAGCCTTGGCCTGCTCTTCTTTCTTTTCCTTGTTGGCCTTGAGCTTGACCCGAAATCTCTTCGTCGCACTGGAAAGAAAGCGCTGAGTATTGCCCTTGCGGGAATCAGCTTGCCTTTCGGGTTAGGAATCGGGACATCTTTTATACTCAGAGCAACAATTGCCAAGGGAGTGAGTCAAGGCCCGTTCCTGGTGTTCATGGGAGTTGCCTTATCTATTACTGCTTTCCCCGTTTTGGCTCGTATCCTGGCTGAACTCAAGCTTTTAACAACGGATGTCGGGCAAATGGCGATGTCTGCTGCTGCGGTTAATGATGTGGCTGCTTGGATTTTACTTGCTCTTGCTATTGCTTTGTCTGGTACTGGTCATTCTCCCCTTATCTCATTATGGGTCCTTTTGTGTGGAACCGGGTTCGTGCTACTTTGCATACTCGTCGTTCCTCGGATATTCAAATGGATGGCGTCACGTTGTTCTGAGGGCGAGCCGGTGGACGAGATATATGTGTGTGCCATATTGGCAGCTGTATTGGGTGCTGGATTTGTGACTGATACTATTGGAATTCATGCCCTGTTTGGGGCTTTTGTGATTGGAGTTCTTGTCCCTAAAGACGGGCCATTGGCGAGCGCCTTAGTGGAGAAAGTTGAGGATCTAGTTTCAGGGCTATTCCTTCCATTGTATTTTGTGTCTAGTGGGTTGAAGACCAATGTAGCTACCATTCAAGGGGCTCAGTCATGGGGACTTCTTGTTTTGGTCATATTCACAGCATGTTTTGGAAAGATTCTCGGCACGATTTTGGTTTCCACCTTGTGCAGGATCCCTTTTCAGGAGGCTATTACTCTCGGTTTCTTGATGAACACCAAAGGCCTAGTCGAGCTCATTGTCCTCAATATCGGAAAAGATAGAGGGGTATGTATATATATATGCTTAAACTCTACATTTTTCAGATGCTGAGTGCTGGAGTTGACCTTTTAAGCCCTTTACCGGCCTCTAGCCAACAGAATTGTATTGATTCTTGAATTTCTGTTTGATTGATTGTTGAATTTGCAGGTATTGAATGATCAAACATTTGCCATTATGGTTTTAATGGCGCTGTTCACGACATTCATCACGACGCCTATAGTTATAGCGCTGTACAAACCGGCCAAACTAGCTGTGACTGAATACAAGTACAGAACGATACAAAGGAAGGATCCAAGCAAACAACTCCGAATCTTGACGTGTTTCCATAGCAGAAGAAACATTCCTTCGTTGATCAATTTGATCGAGGCTTCGCGTGGTACTGAGAAGAGTGGAGGGTTTAAGGTCTATGCTATGCACCTGATGGAGCTCTCCGAGAGGTCATCCGCAATTCTGATGTGCCACAAGGCTAGAAAGAATGGACTTCCGTTTTGGAACACTAGGGGAGAGCCTACTGATTCCACAGAGATTGTGGTTGCGTTTGAGACGTTTGAGCATCTCAGCAAGGTGTCAATACGGCCAAGCACAGCGATCTCTGCAATGTCTAGCATGCACGAGGATATTATTGCGAGCGCGGAGGGAAAGAGGGTTGCTATGATCATTCTCCCCTTCCATAAACACCAGAAAATTGATGGACATTTTGAGACAACCCGAAATGAGCTAAGGCATGTGAACCGAAGGGTTCTCGAGGGCGCACCATGTTCAGTTGGTATCCTGGTAGATAGAGGCCTCGGTGGAACGTCTCATGTGTCTGCTAGCAACGTGGATTACACCATTACAGTGTTGTACTTTGGAGGTCACGACGACCGTGAAGCCCTGGCCTATGGCGCCCGAATGGTGGAGCACCCTGGAATCTGTTTAGTCGTGGCTCGGTTCACCCTTGACCCCGAGACTGCTGGGACGAGCGTGAAGCTAGACGTGAGCCCGAGTGGCAGCAGCAGCCCTGAAGAAAAGTCTCGAGACGAAGACTTCCTGGCTGCCTTCAAGCAACGCAACTCCACCAACAGCTCGGTGAAGTACGAGGAGAAGGTGGTGAAGAGCGCTGCAGAGACGATGGAAGCTATACGGGGATACAACCGCTGCAATTTGCTCGTGGTTGGGCGAATGCCGGAGGGGGAGATAGTTGCGGCCATGGACAAGAAGGGTGAGTGCCCGGAATTGGGACCTTTAGGCAACTTGTTAAGTTGCAAAGAGTTTTCAACCACGGCATCGGTTCTGGTGGTGCAGCAGTATCGCACAGAGCTATCGAAGAATGGTCTCAAGGAAGACGACTCGGTAGATGGTGATTATGAGTCAGCTTGAGTTCACAAATTCATCAACCTCAGTATACATTACATTTCTGCTTCATATTTTATATGCCTTTCTGTTGTACGATTTGGCAACCATTTGTGTTGTGTAAATTAATACACCTGCAATTTGGGATTTGTCTTTAGTAGCTACTTTGCTAAAATAAACCTTCTGTCATATCTGCAAAGATAATGGTCCTGTTTGGTAAAAAATTGGCTTATAGGCCAATTTTGACTTATTTGACCACTATTAATTGTTTGATTTAGTTAAAATATCAATATAAATGTTTGGTTAATTAGCTTTTTGCAACTTCAAAATGCTAAAATTCAAAAAGCTACTCCAAGCAACTTTTTCAATTAGCTTTTTGAAAAAAGAAATTATACCAAACAGCTATCAGCTAATAGCTAATTTACCAAACACTTTTTTATACCTTCTAATTAACACAATCAACTAACAGCTAACACCCATTTTACCAAACAGGGCCAATGTGCTTCTTTCACTACTCATTTGCAAGTATCAGGCAGTTCATGCTAGAAACCAGTCAAAAAGACAACTACCTGGATTTTGTGAAGGTTAGTGGCTCATAATCCCAGAAAACAAAACTTCATGTTCCATCATCTTTGAAGAACCTAATGCTGTTGTTGCCCTTGAAGAACATGATTCTATTGAATCACACCAACTTCCACCCTGTGAGAGAAAAACCAAGACAAAAGTATTAAGAGAGGAAGAAACCTAACAATTCAGAATCACCAAATTGAAAACTTCAGTAATTAGCAAAATAATGACATTAGATGACTGATTAATTACCATTTTTCTACCAGCCAAATTTTATTTGATATGATTAGAGATATGATCAATAAAAAAAATGAAGTAAAACAATAGTTCTTCCCCATCTTTTTATTTAGCTTGAAAAATACAGGGCCAACATTCTTTCTTCACGGATCATAAAAGAATGGGAAAACAAGGAAGAAGAACAAAAACCAACCTCAACGTGAAGAAGCCAATTATCAAAGAGTAAATAAAGAGTAATAATCTGTATACACACAGTTTGTTAAAAATCAAATTGTATTCACTTAAGATGGTTGTGTTTTTTAAAATGTATAATATCTATTTAGATCAATTAAGTGATCCACAAGCTTTATTCAGAATTTTTTGATAGACAATGTTATCAATCTGTAGTAGTTGAGTTGTATTGCGATGATTATTGCAAAGTAACATCTTGACACAATCTGCTTTCTTTGCTCTTGATAATGCAACATATAATTGTCCTGTGAAAACACTGATTGTCTCAAAGAAAGAAGGAAAAGGTCTTTGGAATCCTAACATAGATCACTTTCACCATGATCCTAATAAATTGTGGATATTTGAAACTCCAGAGAAGCTTAAATAGTGTACTGGGAGAATTCTAAGGATTGCTTAATTAATTTGCTGGAGAATTCTATAGATTTCTTTATCAAATTAGTATATTTCATCACCTGCTAGAAACAATTTTCTATCAGCTTTTTGAGAACCTTTAACTATAATTTTAATTCCACAATCAAAATAATCACCGTTAAATTCAAGTGGTGATCAATTTTTCATTCTCTGAAATCTTACTCCATTGACACTTTGGCAATTATGGTCTCTTCAGTTTCATTAAGTAATTATTTTATAGCTTTACTTTTTTGAATTTTCTCCTTTTCTCAAAATTGCATACACTTTTTGTGAAAATCAAAATTCTAAGGAGATATGTCTATCCTGCCAGAGTTGTGGCATACACTACATTATTTGAAATTGCGCTCTTGGTGAAATTCATCTTGTGATCCTAGTCCCCACAATATTACAATGAGATAAACTAGTTTAACTTGTTCATAACTGACTGATTCAAACTACAAAAGTCAATAGACAACTCCCATAGGATGTCGAGATGCCAACTAATATCCTTTGTTCATAAATTGAGGAGGGAAACATTGTTGACTATGGCAGAGCTGGAAAAAAAAATATATGATCATTCTTAGTAGTTCATTTTAGACACTTATATATAAGTGTATAAATATAATAAAATAGTATGCATAACCGGGCTGGAATGATTTATCTCCTTGTGATCCTTTGTCAATTAGTAGGATTATAGAGTGGAGTTTACCCAGGTCAGTAAACACCCTTAGGTAGGGTTGCGAGTTTCTCTCATCACCTAGAATTTAAAAGTATAATAAACATAGTATGTTTATTAAAAACTTTTATCTATATATATATATATATATATATATATATATATATATATATATATATATATATATATATATATATATATATATATAGAGAGAGAGAGAGAGAGAGAGAGAGAGAGAGAGAGAGAGAGAGAGAGAGAGAGAGAGAGAGAGAGAGAGAGAGAGAGAGGAAAGGGTTCGGGTGCGGGTATAGCTTCCCGTGCGGTTGCGCGGTTGACGCACCTTAAGCATTAAAATAGCGCACCCAGGGGCGGAGACCGAATTGAATAGTGCGGGGGGCCAACTACTAAATCAAATACATTGATATCGAGTTAACATATTTCAAAATAATCATTACATTACAGATTTAATAAAGTTTAGAATAAATCATTTATAATTGAATCTATATTAAATTATTTTGCAATATGCTTTTCATTGCTTTGTACGGTTGAAAGAATGAAAACATTCACAGCGTATTTTAAAAGACTATTGATTATTTATTGAAAAACACTCTTCAAAACATAACATAATAGCAATTGTGTTCTCAAATACATATACTACACACTTGTTACATTATTATGCATTTTAAATTAAATACAAAATTTATCACATAACCACAAATCTGCATAATTAACCAAACCAATACACCTTGATATCTATTATTTAGAATCAAACAAAACAACTATTTAAGATAAACAATAGAATATGAAACAAAAATTAACCAAACAAGTAGTTAAAAATAAAAAGCAAAAATTAACTTGAAAAATATGCATAGATTTTATTAATAACAAATTATCTTGTTATAGCGCGCACACGCACGCACGCGCGCGCGCGCGCGCGCACACACACACACACACACACACACACACACACACACACACACACACACACATATATATATATATATATATATATATATATATATATATATATATATATATATGTATATTGAAGGGATCAGGTGCATTTGTTGCTTCCTGTGCGGATGTACGGTGGATTAATGTGCGTGAGGTTTATACTTAATGTGCGTGAGATTTGTACTCAATGTGCCTAAGATTTGTACTTAATGTGCCTAATTATTGTGTTTAATGTGCGTGAGATTTGTGCTTAATGTGCGTGAGTATTTCAGAATTACAAGCTCAGAAGGAAGCAGAACAGAAACTCACGCACATTAATGTCCAAGCTTCTTGTTACTTCTTCCTTCAATTTGGCCATGGATTCTGGATTATCAGCTACCTTCAATGCAGTTGAATGTTTATATAAATGACGCACGCACAGTAAAATTTGCACAGCAGCTAAGTGTGGATTTCTGTTGCATTATTCCCATAATTCTTAATCACCATAGCTCGCCTCCGCATCATCATCAACAGGGAGGGGGCAAATGGCTACTGGGGATGGAGAAGAAGCTGACATCAATATTTTCTGCTGCATTTTACACATTCACACACATTAAGTACAAATCTCAGGCACATTAAGCACAACACTCACGCACATTGAGTACAAATCTCACGCACATCCGCACGGGAAGCATCCAACCGCACGGGAACCTTTCACTATATATATATATATATATATATATATATATATATATATATATATATATATATATATATATATATATATATATATATATATATATATATATATATATATATATATATATATATATATATATATGGTACGTTCTAGAGAGAGAAACTAGTAGGTAGGTTAAATGAGGTTTAATTTGATTATCAACAATATAGGGAAAACATAATTTGAAATGGGAGAGAATCGGAGAAGTTGAGAAGATGAAGAAGTTTATAACTTAACCTGTAAGATTAATTTAAGTAGGAGGGGGGCCAAATATTTGGAAGGAACAACAAAATTTTAAAATCATATATAATATTTTTTTAAAAAAATTAAAACATATATAGTATTAAAAAAAATTGGGGTGGGGGGGGGGGGGGGGGGGGCTAAGGCCCTGGGCGCACCTTAAGTATACAAATCAGACGCACCTTAAGAACACAAAAAAAGCACTTGAGAACACAAACCACGCATACCAAAAGCTTTAGCCCGACGCACCTTAAGTACACAAACCACGCACCTTAAGAACACAAACCACTCACCTAAAATTTTAAATTGGCGCACCTTACGTTTCAACAAATCACGCACCTTAAGCTTCACGTTGACGCACCTTAAGTTTCAACAACTACTCACCTTAAGCACATAAACCACGCACCTTAAGCACAAAAATCACGCACCTTAAGCACAAAAATCACGCACCTTGAGAATGAAAATCACGCACCTTAAATTTGACATAGATGCAAAAATTACCAAATTGACACCGCGTTTTTTTAAAAAAAAATTTGTTAGTCCTGGACGTTGATTTAAGCACGATCAATGGCTCATATTTAACCGCACAACTGCACCTGGGCGTACCAACCGCATTTGAACCTAATTCTATATATATAAAGAAATGTTGTTTTCTCAATGGAAAGATTTAGCTCGAACCATAATTGTATTGAGAAGATGATGATTCGAAGATTCAACTGTTACACGCTCATGAAAGAAGTTGTCTCGCAAGTGAAAAATATTCTCTCATGTGTACAACGTCAAGGCTGCACCCTTCTTCAAATAAATAAGATAACTTCGAATCTTGAATGATAAGTAATCCCTTAGGGTTACCATGTAGTCGGAGATCACTTGTCATAGTTCTTCTTAGGAAAGATCTGACTTCTTAAACTCCAGTTTCCAAAATCTTAAACATGGAAACTGCGCCGCCGGTTTTGAAGGTAAGACGGTGAAGATATTTAGCAAGTTTCCAAATCTTCACTGGTGTAGGAACTGATCCGCCAGACACTCTATCAGTACTATTGACCTACACTAAACTAATTTTCCATAATATAGCCAATTATACAAATGATGTTCACAATCATAACACTAACACAATATTTGTAAAGTAATGTACAATTGTACCATTATAGAAATAAATACAAAAATATTAATACCATAATGACCTAAATCATTCTAATAATGCAAAAATATAATTGCAATATTGAGTCTTATTCTAAATAATCAAAAGAAGATTAATTAAATGAAAAAAAAAGACAAAAAAACTTAACATATATTTGTTTTTTTTTTTAAATGCAAGAAAATGATTTTTATTTCAAGGTTCTTGATTTATAATCTTTGATGCTCAACTTTGAATGCTATGTATTTAGTTGGACTAATTATTTGACCAAAGTTTATGTTAAATTTTATATTGTATTTTAAAAAAAATACATTTTAACATATATATTCATAGAATATGTTTAACGTACAATTATGCCAACTCTGATTGGGATGAGGTTCGGACCTAAGACATTTCTTATAGAAATTAATGAGTAAGTTAAGAATAATAAATAGTTAACGGAGTATCCCGTTACTAAAGTTTATACTAATGGAGTATTGTTTTACTAAAGTTTATACTAACGGAATGCATGGTTATTTAAGGGAAGAAAATAATATAATAGAGGATAAAGAAGGAAAATCATAACAAAATACTAAAATCAAAATAATATGAACCATTCATTTCTACAAATTATTACACCAAACATTTTTTTAGTTTCTGTTAGGGGCCTATTAAGGACTAGTTATAATTGTATTATTTATTTACTGTTGTCCTAGACTAACCCTGTAGTTTGTTATAACTTCCGTTAGAATCCTGGTGTATAGCTCTATATATTATGCTGTATTGTTCTCTTTCAATAATATATTCTGATTCAAAGCTTCATATGGTATCAAGAGCCTAATATACTCAAACGAGTAATTTTTCTTTTTCCTTTAATTTCCTTCCCTGCGTGATCTCATGGCAATCACTAATGACACTTCTATCATTACACTATCAGCACCAACAAATTCCCCTATTAAACTTACTTCTACGAACTTTTTGGTCCAGCGTAAGCAAGTTTACGCTACGCTCATAGGACTTGGTCTTGCCGATTAGTTGACGGAACAATCGTAGCTCTTGCGGCATTTTTGGATATGACACGTACGAACCAGAATCCTGCCTATCAAGTGTGGTATCGCCAAAATCAAATTCTTCTTAGCGCACTCTTGGAGAGTTGCTCGGACACCATTCAACCAGTGCTCGCCTCAGCTACTACTGCTGTAAACGCTTGGGAGAAATTAACAGCAAGCTTCGCCAATGCTTCTCGTGGTCCTGTCATATCTTTGAAGTCCAAACTTGCAAACAATCCTCGTGGATCAAAATCTAACTCTGACTATCTACAAGAGATGCAAACACTTGCTGACAACATAGCCTTGGTTCAAGCTTCGGTTTCAGATGAGGACCTAGTTGCACATACCTTGTCTTAAATAGGAGATGACTTACATTCGGTCACATCAGTAATCCATGCAAGAGAAACACCTATCTCTTTTTTGGCGCTCCGTGAGATTTTACTAGATTGTGAGCATTGTATGAAAAGTAATGAAGAGATGTAGCAAACTTTATTGGCCATGACAAATGTAGCACAACGGAATAGACAGAAGAATTTCCAGAACGGGAGGTCCTTTTTTGGCACAAAGACAGATAATATGTCTAACTCCAATTGGCGGCCTGTTGGCAATCAAAGTTGTTTTCCTGCTAGTGGAGATTGGAATGGTAAGGTATGTCGTCTTGTCACAACTCTGGGCATGAAACTCGTGTTTGCAGGAAACTTGCAATCTTTCTGTGAGAGAACAATGTTAGACTGGATAACATTCAGGAATTCAATTCTGCCCAAACTCCTGTTATTAATTCCATTACTGCAACGTCACCAGTTGATTATACTCAATGGCTATTTGATAGTGGCGCATCTCATCATGCTGCATCAAATCTAGCTTCCCTACAGAATTTTTCAGATTACGGTGGTCCGGATGAAATCTTCCTGGGTGATGGTAAAAGCCTTAATATTTCTCACACTGGTCATACTACTTTTCCTACCATTAGTCGTGATCTATCATTGTCTACTGTGTGTTCCTAAATTATAACAAAATATTGTTTATGTTTCTCAGCTTTGTAAAACTAACAAAGTTTCAGTTGAATTTTTTTCTTCTTGTTTCCTTGTGAAGGATCTCGTAACGGCGGCGCCGTTACTCAAGGGGGGGAAACAATCATAATGTTTATTATGCTTCTATGTCTACACATCCACAATTAAATGTTGCAGTTTCCACATCTCTTCTAGATTGGCATCATCGCTTCGGTTACCCGTCAAATAAAACTCTAAGGCATATTCTTAATCGTCTTAGTATTTCATTTGATTCCCTTGCGCTCAATAATTTTTCATGTACTTCATGTAACATAAATAAAAGTCACAAGCTTCCATTTTTTGATAACTCTATGGTCAGTACAAAACCTCTTCAGCTTATTTATATAGATGTTTGGGGAACCACTCAAAAATCTGTTATGGATACCTATATTATGTTATTTTTGTATATTTCTACACCAAATACATATGGTGGTATCATCTAAGAAAAAAATCAGATTTTTTTGCTATTTTTCCTCAATATAAAAGATTAGTTGAACAGTTTTTTGATCATAAAATTGTTTCCATATTTTCTTATAATGGTGGAGAGTTCATAAAACTTATCCCGCTATTTAATCTGCATGGTATTTTTCACTTTACAACTCCCCCTCACACTCCTGAACACAATGGTACAGCTGAAAGGCGTCATTGCCATATTGTCGAAATGGGTCTCTCATTGCTTCATCACTCAAATTTACCTTTAACATTCTGATCATATGCTTTCCAATGTGCAGTCTATCTGATCAACCGGTTGCCTACTCCTGTCCTAGCCAATCAGTCCCCATTTCAGGTACTGTTTCAGTCTTCTCCTAACTACAAGAAAATAAAACCTTTCGGTTGTCTATGCTATCCTTGGCTTAGGCCATATATGAAAATGAAACTGCAACCTCTATCTGTTTCTTGTATTTTTGTTGGGTACTCTACAACTCAGTCAGCTTTTAAGTGTCTTGATCCGTTGACTAACCGTGTATATCTTTCCCAGCATGTTAAGTTTGTTGATAATGTTTTTCCATATTTCCACTCTATTGCTACCAGTCTTCAGGTCATATGGTGTCAAGGAATGGGCAGGCTCCTATCATTTTGAGTCCACCAATATTGTTACATCCTATTGTTCCAGCACTCACTGTGGTAAGCTCTTCAGCAGAGCATCTCTTGATACTGACACAGACTCGGTGTCATCACCGGTCTTGTATGCTCATTCTCCACATGCTACTCATCCTCAGGGTCTTTTGCCTTCACCACCACCAATAGCTCCGTTATCACCACGTGGTTCTCCCTGTGTTCCCCATATAGACACCTCAGGCTCGGAGTCCTATTGTAACACCCCCTTTTTCTTAAACTTACTTAACCAACTAAACCTTTTTAGATAAACTAAGCAGTGGAATTAAACTTAATAAATAACTCAAAGGATTGTCACTGCCACAACCACCCTCCACGGTGATTGCACAGGCTAGGGTAAAATTAAACAATAACAAGTCAAGCTAACATCTGAGAATCTAGGGGAATGAAACCTCGGTGTCCAGCACCATCAAAAGATAGGATACTACAACCAAAACATGAGTTTAGACTACAAGTCATGTAACTACCTAGTCTAACTTGCAACTCTCTCTCGTACCTACGAGCTTGGTCCACCTGAAAGGGGTTAACAAACAACAAATAACAAGCAAACTCGTTTGCACGAAGCTAAGTATAACGCTACTCAACCCTGTAAAGTAATACATTATATACTTGGAAAACAAAAGTTCTACATTCTTTGCTCAAACAAGTCTATACACTTAAACATACTTGGCATTAACTTTTAGATGCTTGCAACCTAATACTCATATAAGCATACTTATCCCTTAAACAACTCATAACATTCTCATCTTATGATTAGTCTAATACTTCCCAAATATTCAAGTATCTCATGCTTTCTCATACAACTCAAATAAGCATTTTTATACTATCATATACTTATCATGCATTCACTTGCAAGACATATAACTCTCAAACAAACTCATACTATCAATCATGCAATCTAGTGCAAGGCGTATAACTCATAAGCAACTTATACTATATTTATTACTCATGCAATCTTGTGCAAGACATATCTCATCAACAAACTCATACTACTACTCATGCAATCTAGTGCAAGACATATCTCATGCTATTACTCATGCAAGTTACATAATAAGCGATCTCTTGCTATTACTCATGCAATCTCGTGCAAGATATATAAATAAGCAATCTCATGCTACTACTCATGTAATTTAGTGCAATATATATAAATAAGCAATCTCATGCTACTACTCATGCAATCTAGTGCAAGATATATAAGTAAACGATCTCATGCTTCTACTCATGCAATATAGTGCAAGATATATAAATAAGAAATCTCATGCTACTACTCATGCAATCTAGTGCAAGATATATAAGTAAGAAATCTCATGCTACTACTCATGCAATCTAGTGCAAGATATATAAGTATATACTATCACACTCTTTCAAAGAAGTCTTTTCTGTTGAGGTTTCTTGTTGTCATAAATGACTTGCTTTGCTTTTCTTTTCTTTGAGTCTCAATGACTCGCTTTCTTTCTCTTTACTCGTGGGTGAGGCCGGGCTTCACCATAGTGTGAATTAACCCATTGGGTATGGCATATAGCCGTCCAATCTCTCATCTCGCCCACAGAACCAATCTCGTGGTTCCAAAACTCATACTCTGTGGAATCAGGTATCGAACTATCAGTGTGCACACTCCCTGACCAGGATTCCAAACCTGGCGGGAAGTTTCCAACCTCGTAACGTGAGAATACGCCGCGTTACATGATATCGGATCACAATGTCCGTTGCTTTCTCTTTTACTCCGAAATGACATAGTCCAAACGGGTCCTCCAAAAATACTGTTTTCTTCACGATAGATATATATAGATATATCACTCATGCAACTCAAATCATGCAATACTTTTCTTATGCGAATATGCACATACTCCTTAACTCAACCTCAAAATGACAAGATAATAGCTTTCTACATGAAAATGAGATTTTAGAAAATAATACTTAGGCTCACAATGGCCACTTATGCACCTTTAAAACATGGAATGCTCAACAAAGACATTTACTATGGAATAGTGCTTCTAACTTCTATTCACTGTGAAACTCAACAACTTCATACATCATGCTTGCTACTCAAAACTTAACAATTCTTCTCAATAAACACTTAGCAAGTATTTAACATGCTATTGGAACTCAAAACACTTTCAAGATAGGCATGCTTGATAATAGCAACTTGGCAGTGAACTTTCTCAACTCATAGTATACAATTTAGGCATGCTTTGATAGCTAAACTCAACTAATTAAACTCATGCTTCTCTATTTAACAATCAAACAATGGCATGCTTAGCAATAAAATACTCAAGTCTCATAAACTTAAACACATTCACTGTGAATTACTCAAACCAACCTCTGCAACAATTAGGCTTACACATCTTAGCATAAAATGCTCAATTCTTCTCTAAACTCAACGAAATCAAAGCCAAAACGTGCGCCGAGATGGACCCGAGGTACTGAGCCACAAGGGCCCTCAACACCCCGTCCGAAACGACACGTAGCTGAGCCGTAAGGGCCCGACCACTACACATGAAAACACTCAACGGAGTGAAAATGGCTCAAAATAATTTATTCAACACCGTTTTCTTCGTAAAAATTTTTATGGAGTGAAAATTTACTATTTTGGATTTTCTTAAAAAAATTGATTTATAAAATAAATTTTTGTGTTGTCACACATGTACTGCTTCTTCCAGTTCAAGTCCTACTAATCTTTCCCAGGAATGTTCTCACCCAGTATCTGTTGTGCCATCACATGAATTGCAAGACTGTTCTCGTCCAGTTCGGACTCGTCGGCCAAATCCAAAATATTATAATGACAAGTTTGTAAATCACTCCACTGTTCATCCTCTACGACCTTCTTCTGTTGAGCTATCGATGGTCACGCAAGCTCTAAAGGAGCTAGTATGGCTGCAAGCTATGGATGATGAACACACGGCTCTAATTCGGAATAATACTTGGGATCTCGAACCGCCGGATAACCATGTTCCCATTGGTTGAAAATGGGTGTTCCGGGTTAAGCGAAAGCCAAACTATGCAGTTGATAGGTATAAAAGCTCATTTGGTGGCTAAGGGATTCCTACAGGAGCCCGGGCGTGATTATTTTGAAACATTCAACCCGGTAATGAAACCTGTGACAATTCGGCTGGTTCTTTCTATTGCTTTAAGCTGCCACTGGGTGCTGCGACAGCTTGACATCAATAATGCCTTTCTTCATGGCATTTTGCATGAAGAAGTGTACATGGAGCAGCCCAGGCCATGGGCTATCTTGATCCAAATTATCCCTGGTATATTTGCAAATTGAAAAAGGCTATTTATGGCCTCAAACAGGCTCCCTGTGCTTGGTATTTGGAGCTATCTGATTATTTGTTGAGTATTGGTTTTCGCAAGTCATTGGCAGATGCTTTTCTTTTTATCTATGATACTAATGGTGTTGTTGTTTACTTTCTCGTTTATGTTGACGATATTATACTCACAGGAAATAATAATGTATTTTTGGATTCATTTATTTTGTCCTTATCGTCTCGGTTCTCACTAAAGGACTTGGGCGCACTTCATCATTTTTTGGGTGTTGAATTAATTAGGCTGTTCTCTCTCAAAGTCAATATCTTTCAGATATTCTTTCATGATTTAATACCGATGGTGCTAAGCCGGTTTCAACACCTATGAGCAAGAATGTTGTGTTACCCGCATCCGGTTCTGTTGAAGTTTTGGATGCCACTTAGTTCAGGAAGCTCGTTGGCTTGTTGTAATACTTGTCCATTACGCGTCCGGACATTGCGTATGCTGTTAACCGTCTGTCTCAATTTATGCATGCCCCGGGTGCGGTTCACTGGCACGCTGCGAAGCATTTGCTGCGATATTTGAAAGGTACCTGTCATTATGGGTTGGTGCTACGTCGTTCTACAAGTCGATCTTCAGTTAACAGCTTTTGTTGATTTTGATTGAGGTGGAGTGTCCGATGGGGGTCGTTCTACTACAGCGTACGTTATATATTGTGGTCCAAATATTGTCTCATGGAAGTCTACTCGTCAGAAAAAAGTCTCACGGTCTTCTATGGAAGCTGAATACAGGGCACTGGCAAATTGCGCGGCAAAGTTGTATTGGGTTTGTAATTTACTGATTGAGTTGGATATTCCGCAACCACGATCTCTTACTCTATTATGTGATAATTTAGGAGCCACTTATGTTTGCCGCAATCTGGTGTTTCATTCTAAGATGAAACATCTTGCTTTGGATTATTTTTTTGTGCGTGAAAAGGTGACTGATGGTTCTCTATATGTTTGTCACATTACTTCAAAGTGACAAATTGCATATGTTTTACCAAACCATTGGGTCGTACCATGTTTGTTTCGTTTCGGTCCAAACTGGGTGTCTCCAACGGATCCACCATCTTGCGGGGGCGTATTAAGGACTAGTTATAATTGTATTATTTATTTACAGTTGTCCTACTCTTTCTCTATTTGTTAGTCTTAGACTGAGCTTGGTTATAACTTCCCTTAGAATCCTGGTTTATAGCTCTATATATTCTGCTGTATTGTTCTCATTCAATAATATAGAGTAAATACCCAAAATGGTTCCTCGACTATAGCTAAATTCACAAATTGGTCCTCGACTTTCAATTTCACCCAATTAAGTCCTTAACTTTGTAATTTTGACACGATTTGGTCCTCCATCTATTTGACCATTTGTTGACTGTGATTTTTGAGGATATATATGTAATTTCATGGTCCACCGTCGGTTTTTTAAGGTTCCGGTTGCATTTCCAGACCGCACTGTTACATTTGAATCCACTGTCGAAAGCAATCTACCAAATTCGATCGTCTTTCTTCATCCTCCCTTTGGATTCAATGTAGTTGAGTCCGTACCAGAGCGAAGAAGACGGTGTGTTTCCGAACCAGTGCAACATCACCCTAGAGGCCTCCACGTGTTCCGACGAGAGCTGGAGGTTCTTCTGGAGATCGTCGATCACGGTCAACAAACAGTCAAATAGATGGGGAATAAGGGCTAAATTGGCCACTGAACGTAACGCGAAAGTGCAATCAGGCCACTCAACCTAAAAAAAGTGCAATTAGCCCATCCAACAGTCCAAATTCCTTCAATTTCACCTGCTAGCCGATGGAAAGCCATTCTTTCCGGTTTCACGCTGAGGTGGCATTCTACGTGGCATTAGTAGACAATTTCATTATTTCCTTCATTTTTTTTCCCTTTTCCACCGTGATATATATGAAATTTAAATTAAATAAAAAATGACAAAAGCAAATTAAACCATCAAAACCCACCCAAATCCCCTAATTGATGAAATACAGTTCGTCTACTCCATATTACTCTCTCTACTAGAAGAAATCCCCAAATCAAAGAAATCCCCAACAATGTTCGAAGCAAATTCGTTGTTTTGAAGACTTTGGAGGCTTTCACTTCGCATTTTCAATTTCTTTTGTTCAGGTATGAATTTGTTGGGTTTCGATTTGTTTGTTGTTTATTTTTGTGATAATGTTGCGACTGTATATTGTTTGTAAACTTAAATGCCGACATCTCTGGTTTTGTTTAGTTTTGTTGTTGTACTATATAGTCCATCCTTGTCGTTTGCTAAGCTTTGTTGTACCGAACTTGATGTTGTTTGGTGTGCATTCTGTAATGGAAAACTGAGTCACAGTTGTGGTCCCTAAACCATAATAAAGTTGAAAATTGCTTATATTGTTTAATGGAATTTGGAGTCAGAGTTGTGGTCCCTAAACCCTAACACTAAAGTAGTAGAAAAGTACTCACTGTCTAAACCCTAAAAATGTTGGTTACTGCCTAAAAATGTTGAGTCAGAATTGTCTAACATAAACCCTAAAAATTCAGTCAGGTTTTTTTATATAACTGGATAAATTGTGTAATTTAAATGCTTTGAATGGTTTGTTTTGTTGTTAGGTTTTGTAGTGATGACCACTGTAGAACTACACATACACCATGGGGGGAATTTTGTTAAAGATAAAGAACCGCAGTACATAAATGGGGATGTTTGGTGTGTTGATATAGACCCAGATTTACTTTCATATCCACACTTGGTGAAGTTTATAAAAGAAGGTCAGTGTGGAAAAATGGAGACAATGTATTATAAAGCACTCCATGAGCCATTGGACAAACTAAGACTGTTGTGGAATGATGCAAGTGTGCTAGACCTCACTACACTAGCAATTAGATTTAAATCATGTGATATATATGTAGATCATGGAATAGATGATGTTGAATTAGTTCCAGGTCATTTGTTACCTGGTGATGAAGGGAATGGTGAAGGGAGTGATGAAGGGAATGATGAAGGTAATGGTGAAGGGAATGGTGAAGGGAGTGATGAAGGGAATGGTGAAGGGAGTGATGAAGGGAATGAAGGTGATGAAGATGATGATGATTCTCATGAAGTAGACAGTGAGAATTCTGATTTTGAAAATGATGTTGGAGGAGTTACACAAGAGAATGATACAGTTGAGGGAAATGGAAAGGAAAATGAGGTTAAGGGCAAGGACAATGAAGTGAACCTAGATGGCTCTAAAAAAAAAACAGTTGAGGGTGAGGCATGTAGTGATGACTACTATTATGACTCAGCAGACCCACCAACCCAAGAGTCAGAGGAAGAAGAAGTTGAACAACATATAACACCTCCATCTAAAATAATATAAGCTGCCAGCGTATAATCCAGAATGTGATTTCCCTGAGCTTGAAAAAGGGATGTTATTTGAGGATGCAACACAGTTTAAGACTGCCATGATCAAGTATGCAGTGCACTTTAAAAGAAATATATACTTTTACAAGAATGAGAGTATGAGGGTGAGGGTTAAATGTGTTGAGGGCTGTCCTTTTGTTTGTCATTGTAGTTGGGAAGAAAGGTATATGTGTTTCCAGCTGAAAACATGCCTACTTGAGCATAGGTGCAATAACAAATACAAGCTCAAATTTGTTACTCAAAAATGGTTGGAACAAAAGTACAAGGATATAATTATAAAAGACCCAACCATGCAACATACCAAGCTTAGGGATCATATTCAGTCTGAGTTGAAGATTAATTTGACCATCACTATGGTGAGAAGGGTACAAAAAGCAGTTTTACACAGGGTGAATCTAGGGTATTCAGAGCAATTCAAGAGAATAAGAGATTATGGTGAAGAATGTTTGAACTCTAATCTTGGAAGCACTGTAAAGATTCATACTACTAAGGTAGTTCCAGAAACACCTTCTACATTTCAGAGAATATATATTTGTTTCCAAGCAATGAAAAGTGGGTTTCTATTTGGGTGTAGACCTATAATTGGTTTGGATGGTTGTTTTTGATAAGCTTAATTTCTAGACATTATTTAGAGTAATTTTAGTTAGTGATTAGCATAAATAAATTAAGTTTTAGGGTCAATTTTATTATAAATATTATATTTATTTATATGTTACTAGTTTAGACTAGTTTAGATGAGTTTTAATAAATATTAGGCTAATGTTGCATTTTTATTAATATATAAAGAAGAGTTTTATTTTATCTATATTATTAAATTTATTTATTAGTTTTATTCATTCTAACTTTAATAATATTTTAATATTTAAGTTTAATTGAATTGTTATGTCATTAGTTTATAATTATTTTATTTTAACTTAATTTGTTTTGGTTTTTAGGGATTAGCGTGGCAGCAGATAAGGAAGAAAAAGAAAAGTATTAATTAGGGCTTTGGTTTTGAAGCAAGTTTTCGACGAGAACAGAACAGAAAAGAAGAGGGAGTGTACGAGACCTGGGAGCGCAGCCGTGGTTCGGCGAGAGGGTTTCAGCGAGGAAGCGAAGTAATTCAAGACTCCATCGCAAGGAATTTTCAAGCTTCAATCACAGCTATCATCTCTTAGGCTTGATTTATTCTTCTTCTTTATTTTATTTTCCAGAATACTATTTATTGAACAATTTATGCATTTAATTATGATTATTGGCTAGAACTTAAATTAAGGATTTGGATTAGCCTAAATTAGATTAATTGACTATTATTCAAATGTGTTGATCCTTCTAATTTCAGTTTAATAATTGAATTTGATTATATTTATTTTATGTATTTTAATTGTGGATTGTGTGACTGGCCATTGCATAATTCTAATATTAGGGTTCATGAGAAGAACTGACAGGTGAATTATGAACCTAGAACTCGTAAGATAAACACAATTGACCTAAACTAGACATAGCTTTAGGTATTTGTGGTGATATTTGATTGTTGCTTAATGGGTTTAATTAATGTTGGTGAGATATCGACGGATGATCACAGTTAATTGGACACAACCTAGTAGCTCGACGGAGTATTAGGATATATTTGAAACAATCATCACTATAGTCATAAGAATTAATACTTAGGAGAGTTAGTTAATTATCTAATAGGTGAACCCAAATCCCTAGTCTTCTCTCAATTGAAATTTCCTTTATTTTGAATTCATAAAATATTCTTTTTAATCACATTAATTTTATTTATTTGAGATTTTCCTTATCAACAATTTGATTATTAAATATAACAGTTAATAGTGTTCTTCGTGGGATCGACCCTGGAATACTCCAGGAATTTATACTGTGATTGACTCTGTGCACTTGCAGATTATAGCAATCAAGTTTTTGGCGCCGTTGCCGGGGACGCTTTATTAAGCTGTTTTCTTTAAGTTTTTCTTTTCTAATTCATTTTAGTTGTTAGAAAAAACAGGGTACGAAGGCGGCTTGAAATGGCTGAAAATAATAGAGTGGGTCAACTGGATGACCCCGTACCACCAATAATTCCACCTCCTCAAAATCAAGTAGCTCAACCACGTCTTCGAGACATCCAAAGACCGGTAATAGCTGTTAATCCTTCTTGTATTCAATTATCTGATGCAGCTAGAAATTATGAACTCAAGACTTTCCATCTGAATATGCTCCCTACCTTTAACGGTTTGGGAAGTGAAGATGCTTTGGGTTTCATGCAAGAGCTCTATAGTACGGTACAAACTTTACCTTTAAATAATTTGTCTGAAGAAGAGCTTAGAATGAAATGTTTTCCATATTGCATGAGGGGAGATGCTAGGCAGTGGTTGTTAAATTTACCAGAGGGTTCTTTAAGAACTTGGGATGATGTTTACAATGCTTTCATGTTTAAATATTATTCATCTCAAAAGACAATGGACTATAGGAGTAGGATATGCACTTTCACTCAAAGAGAGGGTGAATTATTTCATGAAGCATGGGATCGTTTTAAATTGCTTTTGACACAATGTCCACACCATCAATTCCCATTGTTATTGTTGACACAATTCTTTTATGATGGTTTAACTCCTAATTGTCAGTCTCTTGTAGATACTGCTGCAGGTGGATACACAGGTGATAAAAATAGTGATGAATTAGAAGCTATCTATGAGAGCTTAGCTACTAATTCTCGACAAAAGGCAGTGAGAGGTCGAAGAGCTGCTGTGCATGAAATTAGCACACAATCTGAGTTGACAACACAAGTGGCTGAATTGACTAAACAGATGAACTTATTGATGACTCGTGATAGTTCGAATAGAGAATTTTGTTCTTATTGCAATACATATGGTCATAATTCTTCTGTTTGTATGAATGCAGAGTCATCACAACCATCTTATGAGGAAGCTTATTACATGGGATCCAACATGGGTAGGCAACAACAAAGAAATGATCCATTTTCTAATACATATAATCCAGGTTGGCGAAATCACCCTAACTTCTCATGGAGAGATCAAGGTAATGCAAGACCACTGGGACCACCCGGATTCCAGCAACAAGGATCATCAGGTTTCCAGCAGCAGCAATACAGACCTTTCCAGCAGCCACCTGCACCACAACAATCTCAACTTCCTACTCAGGAGAAAAAGCCTCAATTGGAGGAGATGTTTATGCAATACATGGCTAGCCAGGACACGATGATGAAGAAAATGGATGCAAAGATTGATAAGGTTGCACAGTCTAACCAAGCATCCATTCATAATTTAGAAGTGCAAGTAGGTCAGTTGGCTAAATTGGTTGCCGAAAAGGATCGAGGTAAGTTTCCTAGTACCACTGAAATAAACCCTAGGGAAGGAGCTATGGCTGTCACCTTGAGAAGTGGTAAGATATTGAATGAAATTATGAAAGGAAATGAACCCATGAGGGTTGAAAAAGAGAGTGATAAAGAAGAGGAACAAGTGCCTAAAGAGAATTCTAGTGATCAGAACTTCACTTCCTCTACAGTAAAACCTTATGTACCCCCCATTCCATATCCACAGAGGTTACAAAAGAGGAACCAGGACAATAACTTTAAAAGATTTTTAGAGGTTTTTAAAAAATTGCAAATTAATATTCCTTTTGCAGAAGCACTTGCCAATATGCCATCTTATGCCAAGTACATTAAGGAAATTGTATCTAATAAAAAGAAATTGGAAGAGTTTGCTACTGTGCACTTAAATGAGGAGTGTAGTGCTATTCTACAAAGCAAATTACCTCCTAAGCTAATGGATCCAGGAAGTTTTTCTATTCCTTGCACTATTGGTAATACTGTTGTTGATAAATGCTTATGTGATCTAGGTGCCAGTATTAACCTTATGCCTTTAACTCTTTTCAATAAGTTGGAAATAGCTGAAATGAAGCCAACAACAATCTCTCTTCAACTTGCTGATAGATCAGTCAAGTACCCGCTTGGAGTAGTGGAGGATATATTGGTAAAAGTTGGTAAATTTTATTTTCCTGCTGATTTCCTGATTCTTGATATGGGTAGTGATACAGATACATCTCTTATACTTGGTAGACCATTTTTGTTGACAGGTGGAGTAATAATAGATATGCCTTTAGGCAAATTGATTTTTAGAGTAGGAACAGAAAAAGAAGAATTCTCTATCTCTAAAGCTGTTAAGTTCCCATCTTTTGATGAATCATGTCTTGTTGTTGATGTTATTGATGATCTTTCAAAAGAAACATTTGTTAAGCATTCATTTAGTGAGTCGTTGGAAACATGTCTTGCACTTAGTATAAAAATGGAAGAAGAAGAATCTGATTTTGTTGAGTCTTTGATGAGGTTGGAAGGTCAAGGTTATTTGCCTATACACCTTAGTAGGAAATATGAAGATTTAGGTAGTGGCAACCCTTTCCCACTCCCTTCTAATGAAACACCACCTCAACTTGAACTTAAACCACTTCCATCACATTTGAAATATGTTTTCTTGGGTGTAAATAATACTTTCCCTGTGATTGTTTATGCTGATTTGCTTCCTGCAGAAGAAGAAAAACTAATGAGAATATTGAGGCAGTTTAAGATTGCCTTAGGGTGGTCTATTGCTGATGTTAAGGGGATTAGTCCCTCAATTTGTATGCACAGGATATTGATGGAAGAAAATCATACCCCAAGGGTGGAAAGTCAAAGGCGCCTTAATCCTAACATGAAAGAAGTGGTACGTGCTGAAATTCACAAGCTTCTTGATGCAGGTATTATCTATCCCATTTCTGATAGTGCATGGGTTAGTCCTGTACAGGTTGTTCCTAAAAAGGGTGGTATCACTGTTGTTAAAAATGATAAAGATGAGTTGATTCCTACTAGAACTGTCACAGGTTGGAGAGTATGTATAGACTATAGGAAGCTAAATGCAGCTACCCGTAAAGACCATTTCCCTTTACCTTTTGTTGACCAGATGTTAGAACGGTTAGCTGGCTATGCATACTATTGTTTTTTAGATGGCTATTCAGGTTATTTTCAAATCCCCATTGCCCCCGAGGACCAGGAAAAGACTACATTTATTTGTCCATATGGTACTTTTGCATATAGAAGGATGCCATTTGGTTTATGCAATGCACCTGCTACATTTCAACGATGTATGATGGCAATCTTTTCTGATATGGTTGAGGATATAATTGAGATTTTTATGGATGATTTTTCAGTAGTTGGTTCTTCTTTTGATACTTGTCTAGCTAACTTGACTCGTGTTTTACAGCGTTGTGAAGAGACAAATCTTGTGCTTAACTGGGAAAAATGCCATTTTATGGTACCTGAAGGTATTGTGTTAGGTCATAAAGTTTCAGCTAAAGGGATAGAGGTAGACCGTTCTAAAGTTGAGGTTATTGAGAAGTTACCTCCCCCTTCTTCGGTAAGAGCTATTAGAAGTTTTCTAGGCCATGCTGGTTTTTATAGGAGGTTCATTAAAGATTTTGCTAAGATTTCCAAACCTCTTTGTAAATTGTTGGTTAAAGATGTCCCTTTTGTGTTTGATGATGCATGTTCAAAGGCTTTTAATAGCCTTAAACAAGCTTTAATTTCAGCCCCTATTATGGTTGCACCTGATTGGACTTTACCTTTTGAACTTATGTGTGATGCTAGTGATTTTGCATTAGGTGCTGTTTTGGGACAAAGAAGAAGTAAAAAGTTGCATGTGATTTGTTATGCAAGCAAAGTATTAAATGATGCTGAAATTAATTATGCAACTACTGAAAAAGAGTTTTTAGCCATTGTTTTTGCTCTTGACAAATTTCGCTCTTATCTTGTTGGATCGAAGGTAATTGTCTACACAGATTATTCAGCCATTAAATATTTGTTTCTTAAAAAAGATTCCAAACCTAGATTGATCCGTTGGGTTTTGTTATTGCAAGAATTTGACTTGGAAATTAGAGATAAGAAAGGAACTGAAAACTTAGTGGCTGACCACTTGTCAAGGTTGGAACATGTGGAAAAATCTAATGTTGAGGAGTCCATAAATGATGAGTTCCCTGATGAGAGACTATGGTTTATTAAGGATAATGTTGTACCTTGGTTTGCTGATTTTGTTAACTTCTTGGTTGCTAACATTGTTCCACATGATTTTAGTACTTACCAGAAAAAGAAGTTTTTTTCAGAAATCAAGCACTATTTTTGGGATGAACCGTTGCTTTTCAGGAGATGTGCTGATGGGATTGTTAGGCGATGTGTACCTGAAGAGGAGATGGTCCAAATACTCTATCACTGTCACTCTTCTCCATATGGTGGACACCATGGAGGTAACAAAACTGCTGCCAAAGTCTTACAAAGTGGTTTTTATTGGCCAACTTTGTTCAAGGATGCACAGAGCTACGTCATGGCATGCGATAGATGCCAACGTACAGGTACAATTGGGAGAAGACACGAAATGCCTCAACATGGAATCTTTGAGGTAGAACTTTTTGATGTTTGGGGTTTAGATTTTATGGGACCTTTTCCACCCTCTCTTGGTAAGTCTTATATATTGGTAGCTGTTGATTATGTCTCCAAATGGGTAGAGGCAATTGCATTGCCTAATAACACCGCTAGTAGTGTAATTAAATTTGTTAAATATCTTTTCTCACACTATGGTGTTCCTAGAGCTTTTATATGTGACAATGGAGTGCATTTTAAGAACTCACAATTTAAAGCTTTGTTGTTTAAATACGGTTGTCATCTCAAGCACGGGACCACATACCATCCTCAGTCAAGTGGTCAAGTAGAGGTTTCGAACCGTGAACTTAAGAGAATTTTGGAAAAAACAGTTACTTCATCTAGGAAGGATTGGTCTTTGAAATTACTTGATGCATTATGGGCATACAGAACCGCCTATAAGACGCCCTTAGGGATGTCACCTTATAGGCTAGTTTATGGTAAATCATGTCATCTTCCTGTTGAATTAGAACATCGTTCATATTGGGCAGTTAAAACTTTGAATTTTGATTTGAAAGCTGCAGGTGAGAAACGATTACTACAGTTGAATGAGTTGGATGAGATACGCCGTGAATCCTATGAAAATGCACGAATTTACAAGGAAAGGACCAAAGCGTGGCATGATAAAAGGATCTTGAGACGAGAGTTTGAAGTTGGGCAGAAGGTTTTATTATTTAACTCACGCTTTAAACTTTTTCCAGGGAAATTGAAGTCTAGATGGTCAGGTCCTTTTGTGGTCACTAAAGTTCATTCCAATGGAGCCATAGAGATTGAAGGAGCTGAGAAGAGACCTTTCATAGTCAATGGACAACGACTCAAGCACTACAAAGAAGGAGAAACAGTTGCCTATTTTGACACGATCACTTTCCTCCCTGAAGGAATTGGCAACTAACAGGGGAGTTTCCTGTTTATTTCATATTCTCGTACCTGCATTTATATTTAACATTGAGGACAATGTTGAGTTTGAGTGTGGGGAAGGGAAAGTTTAGGAGGTGTTTTCTGCATGCATTTTTTTTTTTCTTCTATTTTTCTGCACTAATTTTCTGCATTTTTCTGCACTAATTTTCTGCATGGTTCCCTTCATTTTTCAGCAAAATAAAGTTTAAAAACTGCCATCTAATGACTATGTTGATTGGGAGATAAGTTCTAGTGTTTTGGGAGTGCATAATATTAATGAATGTGTTTGGCTATATGTATGCTTGCATAGAGTTGGTAGTCAAATTCTGTCACACCGTGAGCTGTTGAGCCTAGAGGTTGCCCACTGCAACTTATTTTCTTTTTGAGTGTTTATTTGCCCTCTTTGATTGTGTTACTTCTAGAACTTGCTTCATACCATTTCAGAGCTACATGTTATATGATGACACGAGAATGATTTAGGCATTAGGATTTAGCCTTATGGCCTTAAAAATGACCACATCCTTATACATGTTATTTTTTTTCCCTAGTGAACCATTTTGAGCTTTATAATAAATATATAAAAGAGATTTTTCTTCATTAGCCAACCCAAAGAACCTTAGCTCATAAAAAGAAGCCTCTTAACCCGTCCTTGGGTCAGTAGATGTCATTATTTCATTTATCTGTGCAGGGTGACCAAAAGTGATGAAGTATGGGTGAGATTGGAGTTGAAAGGTGATTCTACAATTGGTTTCCTTTGGGTGAGGAATTGTTGTGATCAAAGGGGATGAAGAAAAAAGAGAACAAAATGAGATCTGTTCTAAATTGTGGGTTGAAAATCTTGTTAGCCCAAACTTTTGTGCTCATTTTATTCTTAAAATGATTTGTGAGCAATGAAGGCATGATAGAAATTGAAGATTATGGGAAGAGTACTATTGAGGGTGATGTGGAAACGATGAGCTATCTATTTGGTTTTACCAGAAAAAAAAATGAAAAAAATGAAAAAGAAGATGAAAAAGAGATGGAGGTTTTGAAAGTTGTTTATCAGTGAAAAGGATGAGGGGGAATGAAACAGTGATAACTTGTTTCACTAGAGTTCATTGTATGGGTAGAATACGAGTTCGTGCTCTTGATATGGTGAAATTATGACTCTACTAATCCCTTGGACTTTATTTGTATTTCCTTATATCCTTTCTTTCTTAAACCACATACCTTTGGCCCCATTACAACCCATAAATAAAGACCTTTTGACTCGTGTTTTTCATATAATTTTGGTAGTGGAGTTTTGGTGGACAAGCAAGCCTATGGCAAGTGCACTCTCAATAGAGGATGGTGTGTGCCTTTCCTATACATATATTTATGAGAGATTGAGTGAACAATCGTGAGGACTACTATTCTCTATTGTCTTGTGTGCATATAACTTTAAACTCTCATGAAGTATTATGTGTTCACAATTCCCTTGAATTGAATGCCTAGTTGACATTGTTATGGTTGGTAGTTTGATTTCATTGAATAAGTTTGCTTGGGGACAAGCAAAACTTTGAGTGTGGGGAAGTTTGATAAGCTTAATTTCTAGACATTATTTAGAGTAATTTTAGTTAGTGATTAGCATAAATAAATTAAGTTTTAGGGTCAATTTTATTATAAATATTATATTTATTTATATGTTACTAGTTTAGACTAGTTTAGATGAGTTTTAATAAATATTAGGCTAATGTTGCATTTTTATTAATATATAAAGAAGAGTTTTATTTTATCTATATTATTAAATTTATTTATTAGTTTTATTCATTCTAACTTTAATAATATTTTAATATTTAAGTTTAATTGAATTGTTATGTCATTAGTTTATAATTATTTTATTTTAACTTAATTTGTTTTGGTTTTTAGGGATTAGCGTGGCAGCAGATAAGGAAGAAAAAGAAAAGTATTAATTAGGGCTTTGGTTTTGAAGCAAGTTTTCGACGAGAACAGAACAGAAAAGAAGAGGGAGTGTACGAGACCTGGGAGCGCAGCCGTGGTTCGGCGAGAGGGTTTCAGCGAGGAAGCGAAGTAATTCAAGACTCCATCGCAAGGAATTTTCAAGCTTCAATCACAGCTATCATCTCTTAGGCTTGATTTATTCTTCTTCTTTATTTTATTTTCCAGAATACTATTTATTGAACAATTTATGCATTTAATTATGATTATTGGCTAGAACTTAAATTAAGGATTTGGATTAGCCTAAATTAGATTAATTGACTATTATTCAAATGTGTTGATCCTTCTAATTTCAGTTTAATAATTGAATTTGATTATATTTATTTTATGTATTTTAATTGTGGATTGTGTGACTGGCCATTGCATAATTCTAATATTAGGGTTCATGAGAAGAACTGACAGGTGAATTATGAACCTAGAACTCGTAAGATAAACACAATTGACCTAAACTAGACATAGCTTTAGGTATTTGTGGTGATATTTGATTGTTGCTTAATGGGTTTAATTAATGTTGGTGAGATATCGACGGATGATCACAGTTAATTGGACACAACCTAGTAGCTCGACGGAGTATTAGGATATATTTGAAACAATCATCACTATAGTCATAAGAATTAATACTTAGGAGAGTTAGTTAATTATCTAATAGGTGAACCCAAATCCCTAGTCTTCTCTCAATTGAAATTTCCTTTATTTTGAATTCATAAAATATTCTTTTTAATCACATTAATTTTATTTATTTGAGATTTTCCTTATCAACAATTTGATTATTAAATATAACAGTTAATAGTGTTCTTCGTGGGATCGACCCTGGAATACTCCAGGAATTTATACTGTGATTGACTCTGTGCACTTGCAGATTATAGCAATCAGTTTTCTTAAAGGGGGGATGAAAGGTGAGCTCTTAGCTGCTGTTGGGAGGGATTCAAATAATCAGATGTATCCAATAGCTTGGGCAGTTGTTGAGATAGAAAACACAGACTCTTGGAGATGGTTTTTACAGTTGTTGATTAAGGACTTGGCTATTAACAATAGCTGGAATTGGACAATAATTTCAGATCAACAAAAGGTACTCTACATTATTTCATATTTACTTCTATATTTTATTCTGTTTCTTGTTAACAATAAGTACAGTTTCTGATTCTGCTTTCATAAGTACAGTTTTTTATGTTGTTTCTTGTTAACAATAGCTGAAATAAGTACAGTTTCTTATTCTCATTTCATAAGTACTTCTGCTTTCATAAGTACAGTTTTTTATTCTGTTTCTTGTTAACAAAAGCTTAAATAAGTATAGTTTCTGATTCTATTTCTGTTTGTGTTTAAATAAGCTTAAATAACTACAGTTTTTGTTTGTGTTTCTATTTCTATTTCTGTAGGGTTTAGTGAGTGTTATCCAGGAGCTTTTGCCAAATGTGGAACATAGGAACTGTGCAAGACATATACATGCTAATTGGAGCAAGAAACATAGAGGAAAGGTAATGAAAAAGCACTTTTGGATGTGTGCAAATGCAACCACTACACAGCAGTTTGAAGCAATGGTTGAGCAACTAGGATTAAAGGATGCACAAGCTAAAGCTGATTTGGCCAACTATCCTGCAAAGTATTGGTGTAAGGCTTTCATGAGAACAGAAGTGAAATGTGATTCAGTAGACAACAACATGTGTGAAGCATTTAATGGAACAATAGTTAAGGCAAGGAGCAAGCCAATAGTGAAGATGTTGGAAGATATAAGGGTAGCTACCATGACAAGGATTGCAAGATGCAGAAAAGCGGTAGAGAAATGGCCTGGTAACTTTGGACCTAGGATAATGAAAAAGCTCAATGAGAACATTGTTGAAAGTATAGGTTGGCATGTTGACTTCAACGGGGATGATGGATATGAAATCAAGAAGGGAAGGCAACAATTCAAAGTGAAGCTACAAAGGAAAACATGTTCCTGTAGATCTTGGGACCTAACAGGTATACCTTGTGCACATGCTTGTTGTGCCATATTTGATCTAGGTAGAGATCCAGAGCAATACATTGATGAATGTTACTCCAAGGAAGTGTACAACAACATTTACAGTCACACTATCCAGCCACTCAATGGTGAACTCTGCTGGCCTAGAACTAATTCTGAAGAAATACTAGCACCTTTACCAAGGCCAATGACTGGTTGACTGGTAGACCAAAGAAAAAAAGAACCCGTGAGCCTAATGAACCCCCTGTTGGAAAAATTTCAAGGCAAGGTCGAATCATGACATGTTCAATTTGTAAACAAAAGGGACATCAAAAGAGAGTTTGCCCTACAAAGAGTTCTATGCCATCTGCTGTTTCAGGTGGTGCTTCTGCCTCAACTTCTACACCAGTTTCTGCCTCAACTTCTAGGAGAAGTAAACAAAGAAAAAGATCAGGTGGCTTTGGTGTATACATCAACCCAAATACTGGAGCACAAATATTAAATGTAAGTAAATCATTGTTCTTATATTTAAATAATTTCAGATTTAATAATTACCGTGACTAATGTATTAACCTTTATGCATTATGTAGCTTGGACAAAGAGGACAACAAGTGCTATCAGTTGGAGGGAATACAAGTGCATCTACCAAGAAGAATCAGTAGTTCCGGAAGTTAGGGCATTTAGAATTCTAGTGGAACAATCTTTTTGTAATGATATTTTGGCTATTAACTATGTAAAGTTGTGAATGCTACTGCCAAATGCCAACTTCTAGCCTAATATTTTGCTATATGCATTTTGTAACTTCTAGCCTAATTAACTGTGTAAACTTGTGAATGCTACTGCCAAATGCCAACTTCTAGCTTAATATTTTGCTATATGTATTTTGTAACTTCTAGCCTAATTAACTGTTTATGGTGTATGGTGTATGGTTTCTGTTTGGCAGCTTTATGGTTTATTTTTTCTGGTTTATGAGTTATGGTGTATGGTTTCTGTTTGGCAGCTTTATGGTTTAATTTTTCTGGTTTATGAGTTATGGTGTATGGCTTCTGTTGGGCAGCTTTATGGTTTAATTTTTCTGGTTTATGAGTTATGGTGTATGATTTCTGTTTGGCAGCTTTTGCTTGGTTATGTTTTTTTCTTGCAGTTTGGCAGGGGCTTATAACAGTTCAATAAACATGACCATTCTTGCATAAAATGACCATTTAACTCATTGCCAGATGACTTATAACAATTCAATAAACATGACCATTCTGTCCTAAAATGACCACTTAACTCATTGGCAGATGGCTTATAACAGTTCAATAAAAATGACCATTCTTGCCTAAAATGACCACTTAACTCATTTGCAATTATAATACCAACATCTCTCAAAGATGACCATATCAATAAACTAGCATTAAACAAAATAAACTTGAAAGTTGAAAATCAGTAAACAACAATGCATTAAACCATACCATGACAGCTAGCATTAATTTACATAATACAACCAAGTTGAGGTTTCTTCATAAACTTACATTAAACCATACCATGGCAGCTAAAACAATTACAACTCCAACAACTACAACTTTAGCCATTTTTACAGAATTATGGTGCCCAATTCCATCCATTTTCTTCGTAGCTTCTTCAATACTCCCCAATCTCGTTTGGACCACCACAACTTCATCTCTTAAACTTCTAACAAGCCTTTTTAACTCCATTAAATCTGTTTTGGTAGATTCATACTCTATAGGTCCAATTCCTTGCATAATATCCTCAACGAAAACGAAAAATCCACATCCATTGCCCTGAAAAAAGTACGATAATTCTGAAGAAAACTAAAACAAAAAATGATATAACAAAAGTAAAAAAATCTAACCTTCCAATTTTGACATCCAAAAAATTTCATTCCACTATCCCGAGCTGTGCATAATGGGGATTTCAATCCGCATTTACAGTACATAGATGGCTCGTATTGGAGAGTATAATTGCGATTCGGTAATTTTGGAGAAGTTGAAGACGACCTTGAAGTAGAAAAAGCCATTGCACTTACCACTGCGACTAGGGTGTCTGTAAGAAGAAGAGAAATAAAAGAACAACGATATTTGGAACCAGTGAACGACTAAGGCTAGGGTTTTCGGAATCAAGAAGCGAAAGAAGAGTGAAGTTGAAGAGCGAAGGAAGTTGAAGAGGGAAGAAGGAATCTGAAGCAATTTGGGTGGATTTGGGTTGTTTTGGTGATGTTAATACACGGTGGAAAAGAGAATAAATGAAGGAAATAATGAAATTGTCTACTAATGCCACGTAGAATGCCACATCAGCGTGAAACCGGAAAGAATGGCTTTCCACCGGCTAGCAGGTGAAATTGGAGGAATTTGGACTGTTGGATGGGCTAATTGCACTTTTTTTAGGTTGAGTGACCTGATTGCACTTTCGCGTTACGTCCAGTGGCCAATTTGGCCCTTATTCCAATAGATGGAGGACCAAATCATGTTAAAATTGTAAAGTTAAGGACTTAATTGGTTGAAATTGAAAGTCGAGGACCATTTTGTGAATTTAGCTATAGTCGAGGGACCATTTTGAGTATTTACTCAATAATATATTCTGATTCAAATTAAAGTTTCATATGGCCTAACATTATTGACTCTTATTAGATTTGTAGATTAAGTAGATATTCTAAAGATAAGTTGATACCATATTTGGGTCAAAATAGTTATGTTGAAAGTCTTGTTTGGCCATGTTTGGTAACCAAGTTACATTAGTTTATCATCAGTCAATTTTGGTTTATTTGATCATTATTAACTATTTGAATTGGTTAAAGACCCAATATACGTGTTTAATTAATTAGATTTTTGTAACAACTTATTGCTCCAAAACATTAAATTTTAAAATCGATCAACTTTTTGAGAAAGTCATTTTGTATGTAATCAGCTATCAACTAACGTAACAATTAATTTACCAAACATCTTTCTACCATCAATTAATGCTATAAACTAGTCAAACTTACTAACTCAATCAGCTAACACCTAACAGCTATTTACCAAACACTCCTTACGTTTTTGCCATTCATGTGTCGCCAACAAATGGGACGAGTCGTACTACTACTTGGAATTAAAATAAACATGCATGCTGAACTCACATTTGTTATCTCACTCTTGTCTTCAACGTTAGTACCAAGTTTTGATAAATGAAAGATCATTTTTTTATCTCATTATTCTTATCTTCTACGGAGTACAAAATTTCAATAGAAACAAACCCGGGAGAATGGCATCCTTCTCCAGTTTCTTGGTAATAACATATACACACCCAAAGGCATATTCCTTAGCCAATAATGTTCATTAATTCTATTATTACACAAGTTTCAATTCCAAACTTAAGCTGCTATTTAATCCCCACCATTGAATTATCAAACCTTAACCTAAACCTAAACTCATCTTCCCTCTTCCTAATTTATAATACAACCTCGACCTCGGTGGTGGTGGTGATGGAGAAATTTTATACTCCGATCATCCTCTTCTTCCTCCTCCTCGCTTCGTGTCCCGACATGGCGGACTCGAGGACCATAAAAGCCGACAAGCCGTGCAAGCGACTGGTGCTGTATTACCACGACATCCTCTTCAACGGCACCAACGTCCTAAACGCAACCTCGGCCGCCGTCTCCAAAGAGCCTAACAACCTCAGCAACCACCACTTCGGGCTGATGGTCGTGTTCGACGATCCCATTACTAAGGACCACCACCTTCTCTCGCCGCCCATTGCTCGAGCTCAGGGCTTCTATTTCTACGACATGAAATCTACTTATAATGCATGGTTTGCGTATACTCTCATATTCAACTCTACCGAATACAAAGGGACCATTAACATCATGGGAGCTGATATGATGGACCAGAAGACCAGGGACCTGTCTGTGGTGGGTGGAACTGGAGATTTCTTCATGGCTAGAGGCATTGCCACCTTCTTCACCGATAGGTTTGAAGGCAGTGAATATTTTAGGCTTCAGATGGATATCAAGTTGTATGAATGTTATTAGGTTATGTTTGGCCAGGTTTATTTTAGAGTTTATGACTTATCACCAAAGTTAAATGGTTAAAAATATAAGATTTCTGTGATTAATAAAAACTGAATATTCATATGGGGCCTTCTTATAAAACAACTTTTTAAATAGCTTATGCTTATCTTGCTAAGCTACAAAATTTATTTAAAAAGATAATTACTTTCCTCTTCTTTTATATAGAATGTCAAGTGCTACTTACTCTATTACATTGCAGTTTCTGTTAATGAAGGTACAAAGAGTCAACAACGCCTCCTCTGAGGCTTATCTCATGACCTCCCATATGAAAGATGCCACTACATGCCATCTAAGCACAAGGTGCTTAGCAAACATTATTGATAATAACTTGCAACTATATTGAAAGACTCAGCCGGTGTCCTTCATCTTAATTAAGAGATTGTGCATATCCAACCGGGTCACACTCATATCCATCTGGCAAGTATTTTTGCCAACTTATGGACGAAAAAATACGAGATGAAGAAAATCGACTCAAAAATCAGAAAGCAAAAAGTGTCGAGATAAAAATATCATTGTCTTAAACGAAATTTTACTAGAAAAGTCATTGGAAGAAGAACAATTTATTATTCTCTTTTATATGCAAGTATATTATTATTATTATTATATTTATTTTTAAAATTTTTACGTAATAATTAATATTATTTTATAAATAATTTGACTATAAATTTATTATTACTAAAGTAATCATAAATTATTTTATCTTATTAAATTACAATTAAAGAATAATTACTAATCTTATGTAAGTACAAAAAATGGTAGTCATTATGTAATTATTATTAATTTCATAACTTTTATGATTCATAATAATTAAACAATTATTTTTCATTATTTAATACAGTAACTATTAAGAATTCATTTTGAATCAATTATTATTAAACACTAATTACCAATAATTGGTAATTACATATAACTTTTCAAATTATTATTTAATGTTTTATAAGATTTAATAATTACTACTAATTAACTAACTATTATGCTTTATAAATAGTTAAGGAATGAGTTTAGCAGTATCATTACTTTGAAACGTATACTACTACATTTTTCCCATTATTAATATTATTGCTACAATACTATACATACCCGTATAATACCATAGTTTATTATCTTTAACTAATTTTTTCTTTTAAAGAAAAAAAAAAAAAAAAAAAAAAAAAAAAAAAAAAAAAAAAAAAGAAGCTAACATTCACTCTAAGCGGCCGTTTTTTCTTCATGAAAAACACATTCCCTGATTTCTCTTTTTTCACCTATGCACACTTTTCAAAAGCATCCTATTTTTGTATCCCAGAAATAAAAAATAAATAAATAAAAATAAAAATAAAAAAAATGATTCCTCTTTATCACAGGTGTTGCTATTTGCACCTCTTTGAACAAAATAGGGTAAAAAGTACATTGAAAATATAAGTTAAAAACTTATAATAAATACATAGGTGGTGCAAATAGCAACACCTATTTATTATAAGTTAAAAACTTATAATAAATACATAGGTGGTGCAAATAGCCTAATGAGTGGTCAAAATGCTATTTGCACCACCTTAATTAAATCACATTTATTAGGTTTAAATAATAATTAATTAATTCAAAATTTTAAAAAAAATCCGGCCTTCTCCAGTGTCGGCCTTCTCACCGGAGAAGGCGATGGTTTCCTTGGTTTTTTTTTTTTTTTTTCCTTCTCATCGGAGAAGGTGGCGGGAGGTTTTTTTTTTTTTTTTTTTTTTTTTTTTTTTTTTTTTTAATTTTAAAAAAATGAAAAGCAAATAATAATCTTTGACCATATTTAATGCTAGTGGTGTAAATAGCACATTTGCATTTACACCACCTATAAAGCTATTTGACCTACTAAATAGGTGGTGTAAATAGAATTTTCGCTCTATCACTCTCTCTCTATGATTAACTAATAATTACATAATGGTCTTGCATTGTTTGGTAAAATTAATAGTTATCCTATCAGTCAATTTTGACTTATTTGGTCACTATTAGCTGTATGTTTGACTTAGTTAGACAATCAATATGAGTGTTTGATTAATTAACCTTTTGTAAAAATTTATTTCTCCAAAATGCTAAAATTCAAAAAGATGCTCAAAATAGCTTTTTCAATCAATTTTTCGAGAAAATCATTTTGCATGTAATCAACTATCAGCTAAACAACTAATTTACCAAACACTTTTTTATAATCAACTAATGCTATAAACTAGTTAAACCTACTTAATACAATAAGCTAACAACTATATATTTACTAAACACCCTAATATTATTTAGATTGTTATCGTGCATTTAGAGTGACATTCTAGGCTTCTAGCACCATCATCAATATAATACAATTACAAGACCAAAAGAGCACTACATGTTTGGCACATTTTTATTGATATTTTCCTGCTTATCTATCCAACATTCCTCTCAACTCTCCTCCACTAAAACGACAATCCACCTAATTTGTGTTGGATCTGCGGTTAAAAAAATATTAAAATTGTTCATTGTGCTTACTTTCTTGTATATTTATAATTTTTTTTAATTTCACATTTTATTTTATGTATTTATTATTTTTATTGTTATTGAATTTGAAAATTCTTACTATATTTATCACTACATTTTAAAAAGTTCGATATTTCTATTTACAATAAGTCTTATTATAAGAGAAATGGATTGATTCCATTTTCTTCAAGTTTTAAAATTCACTTAAAAATGTGGTGAGCTTAATGATCTTGCTTATAGGTTAAAGACTTAAGGTGTTGCCTATATCCAAAGCTTTAAAAAATTGAAAATTGATTTAATTTTTGATCAAAAAATATCATTTTTCATCATTTTAACTATTTATAAAATTATTTATCACTATTATGGATCATTCATTATATATATATATATATATATATATATATATATATATATATATATATATATATATATATATATCGATCTAAAAGTTTTTTAAGAAATCATAATTGTAAAATAAAATAATAATAAAAAAAAAGCCTATGTTTCTACTAAAAGGCAAAAAAATCTTTCAATTATGGGTTTCTATGATTATCAAACATAAACAAAATACAATTAAAATATAAAAATTAGCATCCTCACCCCCTTCTCTGTTAGACTAGCTTGTATTTCAAGGATCCCATTCCCCCCCCCCCCCCCCCCCCCCCCCTTCTTCTTCTTTTATTTTTCAAAAAAAAAAAAATTAATTTGTAAATAAAGCAAAGTTCTTGCTTTCCTATACAGCATAGATTAATGGAGAAGGAAGCAAAGTTCTGCTAGCAATGATACAACTAACCACGTTCCAAATAGCCTTTAGAGGAAAAGGTGGAATGGGAGCTATTAACATGTTTGGTGAAAATGGTTGAAATTATGTATGTAATCATTCTACAATAACAACTCTTAATTATTACTGCGTATATGAATTAATTATTAATTTTATCACGAATTAATCATTTTATAAAGGATGTAACAAAACTATTTTGTTATTCTATAAGTTTCATATAATAGGTGCAACAATGATACATGAAAAAGTGGGTGTTATCCAAGTGATGTGGATGGCATAGTATATACATGTTTCTTCTAACTTAAGCAGAAGTTTCATGTTAATTTGACTGTAAATTAGTTTTGGTATTGTTGTGTGCTTGTTAATCTATTGGTTGAGGATGCATGTGGTTAGAAAAAAAAAAAAAAAAAAAAAAAAAAAAAAAAAAAGTGATTGTTAAGCTGTGGATTTCAGGGTATTTATAAGTATTATTAAATCACTCTGTATTTAGATCTATGCTTCTTTTTTTAATTACCCAAAAAAACAAAAGTGGGTTTGGTTATTTCCTTTACAAGTAATGATTTAACCAATTGCCCATTTTTATTCCGTAGTTAAAAAAAAATTAGAAAAAGAGGTAAGCTCCCTAATAGCATCCACACAAGTGGATTGTGCTTGGTTTTTAGAATAGTAAAAAGAAGGGTAGGGTTTTTACCCGATGTGGGGTGGAGTTTTTTAACAACAAGGGTAACACAACCTTTGACATGTGATTGATTTTAATATTAAATTAAAAAATATATTTTATTTTAATAAAAAATCTAAATTGATTGTTGGACTGTACATTTATGTTTGGGTTATTACTTGTGAGACCATCTCACAAATCCTTATCCGTGAGACATGTGGTGTTCAATAGTTATGCCGTGCAACCGAATGTACCATGCGCATGGTGCATACGACGCAAAACGACGTCGTTTTGACTAAAAACGCGCATTCCACTTTAAAAAAAAAAAATTCAGGTTCGATTCTCGGCAATAGCATTATTGTGGATATATAGTTATGAATTTCTGGATATATAGTTATAAATTTGTGGATATATAGTTATGAATTTATGGATATTTAGTTCATTCATTGTAGATATTTACTTCATTCATTCACTGTGGATATATAGTTATGAATTTATGGATATATAGTTATGAATTTATGGATATTTAGTTCATTCATTGTGGATATTTAGTTCAATCATTGTGGATATTTAGTTCATTCATTGTGGATATTTAGTTCATTCATTCATTCATTGTGGATTTTTACTTCATTCATTCATTCATTGTGGATTTTTACTTCATTCATTCACTGTGGATATATATATTTTTTTTGAATGCTTCACTGTGGATATATAGTTATGAATTTCTGGATATATAAAAATGCTATTGCCGGGAATCGAACATGATTTCTTCTTTAAGTGGGACGCGCGTTTTTTTTTAATCAAAACGGCGCCGTTTTGCAACCGTATGCACCTTGCAAGGTACATTCGGTTGCACAGCATAATTTGCGTGTGGAGTTGGGTAGGGTCAATATGCAAATGTAATACATGTACTATCAAATGTAATACTAATTATACTAATTAAGAATAAAGTGTTTGTTACTTATAATAGAAAATACAATACTTTTGAAGGAAAATGTAATACTTTTACATTTTGATGTAAGAGGGTGTTTGGTACTTTCCCGTCAATTAAATCTTCGGGAAAATGTTTCCAAGGAATATATTTGATGGGAATAACTTTACTGGGAAAATTAATTAGTGTATTTGGTATTACCCTAGAAACATAACAATTAAATTACCTGGAAAATTAATTAACACGTTTGGTTTGTTTAACCTTTTCTAAGAAATTTTTTAAAATCTCTAATATATCCTTGCTATATACAAACATAAAACTTAAATTACCGAACAATAGTTATATATACAATACAATGTATAATGAATCAGACTGTAAATTACAATGCATAACAAATCAAATTAAAAATAATCAAGAATTAATACACACACTACACATACAATATAATGTGTAATGGCGGGAGTGTCAAATTTCTTATATTTATAAGGGCATCCCCAATAGGGGGTTCATCACCAACTTTTGGAATATTAAAATCCCCTTGGGTTAGGTTTTGACAATGGGGAAGAGAAGCTTTTGACAAAATTTATCTCCTGCAAATGAGAAGTTCATGTCAGAATTTTAAACCCCCAAGCTTGGCAGTGTGGTCCCACTTTACACCTTCCCTTATGTTCCCTTTCCCCATAAATCAAAATAGGGAGATAAAGTGGTGGGTCCACAAAAAGTTGTGAAAAAACTTAAAACTAATGGGAAGAAGAGTTTTTGTGATTGAGTGGGATAGTGGATGATGAGGTGGATGTTGGGGCCCACAAAAATCTAGGAGAAAATCCCCCACTATTACTATTGAGGATGCCCTAAGGGGATGTTTGGTTCATGGAAAATGTGATTCCCATTGAAGGAAAATGTTGTTTTCTAGTGTTTGGTTCATGGAATTCATTTTCAATTGGAAAATGAATTCCTCAAATTTGAGGAAAACAAAATCCTTGGACCAAAGATTTTGTTTTCCATGGAAGATGGGAAGAAAAAGTGAATAGATTGCCTATTTTACCCTTGCTTTCTTTTTTAATTATATTACTTTTATTAATTTGTAGGGATATATAGGTCCTTTATACTCATTATTCATTACAATTCCAAATCTAACCAAACAATAGAATTAGTATTCCCAGTAAATCTTTTTCCACCAACCAAACAATGAAATTCATCTTCCTAGTAATTGTTTTTCCATGAAATTTCAATTTCACTTCCTTTGAAATATTTTCCGCGAACCAAACGAGCCCTAAGAGATTTTTAACATGGCAATATGACATTAAAAAAATGATAAATATGTAATTGAATAAAGTTGGCAGATTCTTAGGCCAGGAAAAAGAATCACACCCCCCTCAGGTGGGATTTACTTTCCTGGATATCATAGAATGTGATTCCCATTGACCTAAACTTTTCTAAGTCAAAGATTGCAGTAAATGTGAGAATAATTTCCTACCTTTTAAACTCCCAACATTTCCTGGCTACTAAATGCCCTTTAAAAGTATTACTTTTTTCATCAAAAGTATTATATTTTCTCATAAGTAAACTTATAAGGGAAAATATAATACTTTTGAAAAAAAATAATAATAATACTTTTACATCAAAATGTAAAAGTATTATATTTGTCATCAAAAGTATTACGTTTTTCCGCATAAGTAATAAACATTTTATGAATGATTTAATATTACATTTGCTAGTATAAGTATTACATTTCATCTTTGACTTAACCCGTCTCACAGATAAGGATTCATAAAACGGTCTCACACAAATTTTTGCCTTTTCTGTTTATATATTACTACCTCCGTCCCAGTTTATGTGTCTAGTTCGGTTAACGAGGTTTGACTGAAGTTATTTTTAATTCAATTTTTCATAATATTAAGTTTAGTATTAGTATAAAAAATTTATATATTTAGAAACTACACAAAAAGTACTATTAGACACAAAAAATTAAATTTAAAAATAAATAAAAAATACTAAAGAAAATAAACAAAGAAGAAAGAATTGATTTGACCAATAAATAGTAACTAGGACAGATAAAATGAGACAGATGGGAGTATATATATTATATGCTCAAGTTATGAGCTTTGGTTGCCTTAGCTTGTCTTACTGACTAGATAATCAATATTTGTGCATTATCTCAGTCATATACACATGCGCTTGCAAGATCAAGAGTTCATATAGTACAACTAAGTCCCAGTCATATACACAACAACGAAAATTCACAGCTTCCTACACCATAATCTCATTGCATGACGTTGCATGTCACCTATGCTACCAACACTAACCCAATTGCAAATAACACACTACCAACAAAAAAGAAGAGGTCAAATAGTGAAGATGATGAAGACAATGACAATGCTACTCAAAAGAGAATTAATAATACTTAAAAAAAATTCAGACCAAAAGTAATATTTATTTAAACTACCGTTTTTAGACTAAGTAGTTAGACTATCGATTTTTTAAAGTTGAAAACATTTGTTTTAGTGACAATTATAATTAATTTCTTATATTATCTTGTATTCATATATCCCGAGTTACATATTTAAATAAACAAAATTGACATTCAATTACCTATGTATAAACTTCTCATATATAATCTTGTATTGATATACTTTCAAATACTTATTTAAATATAAACATGGGCATTAACTCATTCGCAATCCGCGTGTAAAATTATTTATTCTTATAAAGGTAAAGATCTCGAATGTTATATATATAAATAATATTTTGTATGACACTATTACAATATTAGTTTATGTATATAATTACTTTCTCAATTTACTGAAGCACAAAAAGCCAATAACGTCTCCACTGAGGCTCAAACTCACAACCTCACTTATAAAAATCCAATTTGAATTCATTAGACCACAAGATCTCGGCAAATATGTAAATAATATAATTAACTTTTTTTTTTTTTTGAAAATAAATAATATAATTAACTTAAGTACTCATAAAATATTCCTACTCCATTATTTTCTAAATCGATACATTTTCCCTCATAATAATCTCCACATGAGAGTTTTCATATAGTCAAAGTGGAAATTAATAAGAGGATCTAAACACGAATAAAAGTACTTCGCAATATAATAATTAGGTGGACAAAAAAGTCCAAGCGACAGGTAAGCTGCATGCGGGAATGGGTACCAATTGATTACAAGTGGAAAATGTTATATTAGGGAGTATATTACAAAAATTATTTCATAATAATTATTTTTCAACATATTATTAATTATTTAATCTTTATATTTAATTATTACATGATATCTTTAAATAATAACTTCGAAGAAATTAGTTAATTAATGAGAAACTTATCAAATAAAAAAATTTACCATATTGGATTATGCAATAGGTAAAACCGTCACCAATATAGTTTGGGTAAATTGTCACGTATTTTCGTCAAATAGGAAGGGGGTGGTGGAAGCAAAAATTTTTCTTCGTGGAATCCAAAAAAAATCCTCATCTCAGTAAATTTAACTTCTTCTCACCTATTTTCAAAAAAAAAAAAAAACTTCTTCTCACCTTTCCATCTCACACAAATGTAGAAAAAAAATTCTTCAAAAATGAGTTGTTGGGATGCTCTTAGATACTTATGGGTGGTAGTTCAATTGATTAAAAAAAGTGATTTTACATTCTTTTACAAAAAAATCACTTTTTAATATGTTATACGCTTATATAAAATGTGCACATTTTGTTTTTGTTTTTGTTTTTGCTTTTTTGTTTTGTGTTTTTTTTTTTTTTTTTTTTTTTTTTTTTTTTTTTTGGTATTTGTTGGGCGGTGGCTTGGAGAGTGGAGTCTAGTATCCTACCATCTGTGTCACCATTCCAGAGTGGTACACAATCGTGACATGCTAAGGACACAGATGACCTGGCGGATTTTGACCCCAAACCTACTCCAGTTATTCCTTCCAAGCCCGAGTGACATCGACCAACACCCCTGACTAAACGTACACATCTTATGGCCCTCTGTCACATGCTCGTGACTCCACAGGTAGTAAAGCTCTAATTGCTTATATAGATGACTTCGAACCCACATGTCACTCTCAAACCGTAAACTGCCCCGAATGGCGAACAACAATGGACAAAGAATTCAATGCTCTTTTACACAACAACACCTAGATACTGGTTCCACATGAACAAACTAAGATATAAATGACATTGGATGCAAATGGGTATTCTGAATAAAAAGAAAAGCTGATCGGACAATTAAAAGATATAAAGTCAGACTTGTTGTAAAAGGATTCCATCAGGTTTGAAGGAAAAGATTATTTTGAAACTTTTAGTAAGACTTCTCTTATCTCTTGCTATAACTAAAGATTGGTCTATCAGACAACTTGGTGTTCACAATGCCTTCCTTAATAGTTGTTTAAGTGAGAATGTTTATATGAAGCAACCACCAGGATACATTGACACCAACTTTCCTAGTCATGTTTGCAAACTGAAAAAATATATATGGTTTGAAGCATGCACCACGTGTATGGTTCAAACGTCTTCATGATTGCCTACTCTTGATTGGCTTTAAGGCTTCGAAAATAGATGTTTCATTGTTTATCTATTCTACTAGTAATGCTCAAATTTATTTACTTGTCTATGTTGATGACATACCAATAATTAGCAACAATGAAAGTCTCTTGGCTTTCATAACAAATAGACTAGCTGAAAATTTTAAAATTCAAGATATGGGACCTCCAAGCTTCGTCCTGAGAATCGAGAAAGTTCACAACAAGGGGGCGACGATCCTATCACAACGAAGGTACATACTAGAAATACTTAAAAGATCTGGAATGGAACACTGCAAGCCAACAAGCTAAGTGCAACAAGCTCATCACAACCATATGACAATCCCATACAGTACCGCAACATAGTTGGGGCACTTCAATATCTAACTATCACTTGTCCATATCTCTGCTATATCTTTAACAAACTCTATCAATTTATGCAATCTCCAACCAATGACCACTGTGTTAGCCTCAAAGCGTGTTCTAAGTTATGTCAAAGCTACTCTTAACTTCGGGCTACATTTTACAAAATCATACTCATATGACATTCATGCATTTTAGACTTTGATTGGGCGGGATGTCCTGATGATTGCAAATTCACAAGTGGTTTTGCTATTTTTATTGGTAAAAATCTAATTTCGTGGGCATGTCACAAACAAATGACAGTGGCTAGATTCTCAAGAGAAGCGGAATACAAAGCTATAATAGATGTATTAGCAGAGGTAGCATGGTTAGTTGTTTTAATTTGAGAACTTAATTAGTTTCACTATTTAAAAACCACCAAAACTTTAGTGTGACAATCTTGGTGTTACCTATTTGTGTGAATACATCTCCATAAAAGATCAACTGGCAGACATCTTCGCTGAGCCACTTACCACAGTAAGGTTTAATGAACTAAGGGGCAAGCTTAATGTTCTCTTTAGAGAACCTTAAGGTTAAGGAGTATATTAGGACTTTGTATTCTAGTTACACTAGAATTCCTGCTCCCTCTCTCTCTTTGTATTACTGTAAATCTATCTTTTATCATTCATGTCCTGAGTAGGACGGTTCGCACCCTTATAAATACATACTAGTTTTTTACGCGTATTGCGCGATTGGGATAATGCCCAATGCTTTTTTTTTTTAAATAAGTACTTTAAAGTATATTAAGGCAGGATTATATTGAAATTGTTCATGCATAGATAATTGAAGGTTGAATTTGTGTATTTAAATAGGTAATTCTTCTCCCAAAGCCCAAAGGTTGAGTCCCCAACCCCAAGGGCCCCCCACACCCCGACCCGACAGAGCATTGTGGGAAGTTGTAAATCACGGTGACTCAATGGTTCAGCAGACAGGGCCAAATGCTGATACGCACAAGAAATCTGCCCACTTTGGACATAATTCCCGCACTGCTGCCGCCGAGGTTCAAACCTTGGTCCCTTCTCCCAAATACTACCCACTAAACCATTGAGCTAAACCCGTGCGGGTTAAATAGGTAATTCTAAGTTTACAAATGCAAGATAATATAGTCAAGATTGATTATAATTGTCAATAAAATAATTGTATAGGTATGGTTGAAACCAAATACGGGACATAAGGAAGAACAAATAAAAATTAGGGCATAAAATATTAAATATATACTAATATTGTTTGAGGAGATTCCGACATTAGGATTTGTGGTTAAGGTCTATTAAGACTTTAATATTAGAATTAGATTAATGATGTAGTTATAATTCTATATTAGACTTTAATATTATAATTAGACTAACGGTGAATTAACATAAAAGTTAAATGGATAATCATATAATTAAGGATAAATTAGAAAATCTTAAAAGAAAAAAATTAAAACCTGAACAATATGAACCATTCATTTGATTTAATAATTTGGCGGTCATTTTTTCTACCCAATGTTAATAATTAAATAAATTCGCTGGTCAAATCCGCTAACGCTAACCGCTAACTGCTGATTGTCAAACAAGGACATTGCGAGGTAGTTCTCACTCCAATTTGTTGTGTGATTTAAATACTCTCTTTGTCGCAAAATCTCTCAAAGTAGTTAATATGGTTGGCTTTATTAATTATATTTTTTAAATTTTTTCATGGTATTAATAAAATACTTGGTAAATAAATATATAGCATTATTTTGTATTATAACTTTGATATTTAATTAGAAAAATAGTGCACAAAAAAGATAATAGATAATGTAGTGAATATAATCAATTGATGAATTTGAATGTAAAAATTTTTACATTTGAGAAAAATAAAGACAATATAACTAATGAAAATATTTCTTTTAATTAATTTATTAATAATTAATAATTTTTTTTTCACTGAATAAAGACATTGTAAAGATAATCAATTAATAAATTTGAATATAAAGAATTTTTATATTGAAGAAAAATAAAGACAATATAACTAATAAAATTATTTCTCTTATTTAATTTATTGATAATGAATAATTAATTTTATTTTTTTTGAATAAAGGCATTGTGGACACATAATTCTAAATTAAAGAAATGCATATGTATTATTTTTTGTTGTAACTACTAAATTATTATTTATATATATATAATTTAATAAGAGTAAAATAGAGTACTAATTAATTCCTGCTCCCTCTCTCTCTTTGTATTACTGTAAATCTATCTTATCATTCATGTCCTGAGTAGGACGGTTCGCACCCTTATAAATACATATATTCCTGTATCTTGTAAATTGGATTGTTCAATAATAAATTCTTTTCAAAATTATTGTTTTCATCAAATGGTGATGATAAAAAAAAAAATAATAATAAATCTTCCAATACTTATAAATTAATTCGAATTATCATAAATTAATTAATTTAAATTAATACATTATCGAATTTTATTATATAGAACAGAATTTACTATTTAAAAAAAATTATAGCACGAAAGTCATGTCACTATCATGATAAATCATTTCCTCAACAAATCAATTAAATTTCAATCGCTATGAAAGTGGATTAGCCGATTAGGTGTTGTGTTACTAATCCAATATATGGGGGATTTAGTTAGTATAGATGTGGTTGGTTTGTCCCCACCAATTATAACCATTTTCTTTTTGTGCTCAATAATTAACTCATATTAACATTTTTAATTTGCTCTTGCACATCTACCACTCTTGGTAGATTTATCTTCATTATTAACAAGTTCTCAGCTAACATTTTCATTTTTTATAGGCATCTAACATTTGACTTTCCAGGCTAATAATGGTCTAATTTTTTTTTGTTAGATTTAATGTTTTCAAATGGGAGAACGAGGCCAAGGACATTGTGGTACAGTGTCATCAAGTTGCTCTTTCAAAATGAGAGTTTATGAGTTCAAACTTCAGTGGAGGTGATATAGGTGATATTAACTGACTTGACTATGACTCTTTGTGCTGCACGCGCGCCCGTTAGTGATGCCGATACGATCTCACAAAAACTCACTATTGTAGTTGCTAGCTATTAGAAGAATTGTGTTCAAATATAATGAAACCTAATTGAGAGTTGACGAAATTAAAAACGTACACCACCTATGACCAATGCATCTAATAATTACCTAAATCTTATACTTGAAGCTACCATCCAGACCAAAACATACAAACAGATCGAACTGCTACAAATAGAATGTGCATGCATCATCTAACAGTAACAAGCCTTTAAAGTCAAGCATCATTAAGGACCACTTATATAGTTATATTCCACTTAAATATTCAATCCCATTAAAACAAAACATCTATATAAACACACTGCAGCAACAACCTCATTATCACACATTCAACAATGATAATGGCATCAAGACAATTCTTCATTCTCACCCTTCTCTCCCTCTTCCTTGCCCACTCCATTAATGCTTCCCCACACAGGCATCACCATTCTTTGAGGAGGGCTAAAACTCCATGCAAAACCCTATCCTTCTACTTCCACGATATAATCTTCAACGGCCATAATTCCCACAATGCCACTGCCGCCATTATGGGGTCACCCGCCTGGGGCAACCGCACAATCTTGGCCGGCCAAAACCACTTTGGAAACATGGTCGTGTTTGACGACCCTATTACCTTGGACAACAACCTACATTCGACGCCTGTGGGGCGGGCTCAAGGCTTCTATCTCTACGACAAGAAGGATATCTTCACGGCGTGGCTAGGGTTTTCCTTCGTCTTCAACTCGACTGAACATAAAGGCAGCATTAACTTCGCCGGAGCTGACCCTTTGATGAATAAGACTAGGGACATTTCGGTCATTGGTGGCACTGGGGATTTCTTCATGACCAGAGGAATGGCCACTTTGAGCACTGATGCTTTTGAGGGTGAAGTTTACTTCAGACTTCGCGTTGATATTAAGTTGTACGAGTGTTGGGAATACTGATCTGATCGAGGAATTGAAGTTGTATAGTACTTGACATCGTTACGTTGTTTAAAACAAGAAGAGGGAGGAAGCTAAGAAAGAAAAACGTTAACAATTTTCTGTCTTGGAACTATGATTTCTACAAGTTTTCATATAATTGTTTCTTTGTTCTTGGTTTTCTATGTGTATTTTGGTGTTTTTTTTTTTTTTTTTTTTTTTTTTTTTGGAGGAAATGTGTATTTTGGTGTTACTTCTTATTTTTACTTAATGAAGTCTTAACATTTTAATAGTTAGTGTTAGTTTATTTTTTCTTAGTTTTTTTTTTTTTTTGGATTACTAGGAAACTGCACATATATAGTCACGACATTTACAATTTAATTTAAGTGCAATTTAATTGGACATGAGAGAGCCTCAATGTTATACAATTCAAATTCTCTTTAAATTGAGAATTGTATATATACTTAGTGCAAACTTACATCCATTTTCTCATGTGGGACAAATGCTTCTTCTCAGCTCCATTTTTCCCTATTCAAGTGGGCATAGTTTGAGAAATCAATTTCTCATTCACTCATTATTCATTTTGTGCATATAATATATCAAATTAAACCTCATACTTAGGAGAATATAATCTTAATCTACTTTAACTCGACTCAAATCTAAGTGAACTGCACAGAAAATCATACCACAAAATGACCACTTTAAAAGTAAAAAATAACTAATTTTTCAACAAATACTATGTAGACTCTCAATTTCGACTCTCAACTTTTACTCTACTCTCAAATTCTTGATATGAAAACTTTTTTGATAACCCATATAATAAAAATAGTCCATCCTTATTTGTCAAATCAAAAAGTAAAAATAATAAAATAAAATTTAAAAATATATATAGTAAAACTCCATCTGATTATGCAAAATTTCCTCTCGCTCATTTCGACTATTGGTCAAAAGAGGCAAAACAGAATAGCTAGGCCAACTTTTATGGAGAAAATCACTTTTTGGGTCTTCTTTATAGAGTTTTTGAACATTCAAAATTCGATCGTGGTATGAACGTAAATAATTTTCTTCTTGGAGAAATAATATATGTGATTCTTGACTTGTATTCTTAGTGAATTGAAGGACCCTTAGATTCTTTAATTAGGTAATACCAAATCGGGGATTTTCATCTCAATTGTTTTAGGTTGCTATACAAAATTTAAAATAATTGTTGTAATGTTGTTTGTTTGTGCCCGTTGGCCATTAGCTCTAACCGATGAACTTTGCAGGAAGAAAGAGATAAGACAAAAGTGAAAAGGGGAATGATCTCATTCATCAACATCACTTACATTGTACATGGGAATATATATAAGATAATTGTAACGGTAAACATAATGAGGACATAAATATGTCCGTTACATAATAATGTCCACTAAGTATATATATTTATAACACTCCCCCTTGGACATTATTTGGCCACGACCTTGCCTCGTTAAAAACTTGTTAGGAAAACCCGGTGGGAAAAACCTAGACAAGAAAAGAGTACAATAGAAAATATATCCATGCCTCATTCGAAACTTCACTAGGAAAACCACATGGAAAAAACCTAGTTGAAGAAAAGAGTACATGATATATGTAAAAACATATATTGTATTTGGTCGCCTCATTAAAAACCTTAACTTAAGAAAACCCCGTGGGAAAAACTTAGTTAAGGGAAAAAGAGTACAACCATAAGCCTTCTGGGCACAAACCGCATAATCTTCAGGATTTTGGAGTTTGTCCATTTAAGCAATTATATTGCAACTTTTCCTCATAGGCATTACTATATCATACTCATGTCTCGTTAAAAACCACACTAGAAAACCCAATGGGAGAAAACTAGTGAGGAAAAGAGTACATGATATTTATGTATTTATACGTTGCAAATAGTGCGCAATTGTTAGTCTTTTATGACTTAATCTTCAGGATCTTACGTTCAATCTTCCGGATTGATTCAAGTAAATGTATTTCTCGTCTCTCCCTGAAGATAACAATCTTCAAGTTCTACATATATTTCAAAATTTGAAGAGATGGATTGGACAAATCTTCTGGATTGTCTCTAGAGTAGTAGTGTACAATAATCTTATGGCTCTTCTAGAGCTCATATAACATTTGTGAAACACAAGTGTTATTGTCCTCATTTTGATCATTTAGGGAAATTCACTGTATAACCAGTTTGGACTTGGCATTACGGGGATCAAACAAAATAGCCAGTACCCAAGTAGCCTATTACAACCGTATCACAGTTTCTTACATAAATATCATGTCTTTGTATCTTAAAGATACCAGAGGATATTTTAATCATTATTCAAGTACTTCATTGTAGGAGGAGCACTAGATTTTGCTAGCAACTTCATCGCAAATGTCATGCATGTTGCGATTATGGAACTTCTGGTTCTAAAATGGTGCTCCAACGATAATGAAGTAAGGGACTTCGAGTCCAAATGGTTCCTTATCTGCTTCAAGAGATTACTAGGCAACCTTTAGTTTGATAAAAACATGACACTTATGCATATAGACATGTGAAAAGCATTTTTAGATGTAGACTGACTGGTGTATAAAAATTCTTCAAGGAAAAACTCGATCTTCAAGTCGAGATAATACTTATAGCTTTCACAAGCTTTTTATTTCAAAAATCGATCTCAGTCTTTAAACATGAACTGACATCATCAAGCTCTTTATATATTTCATTGATGTTTACACCATCAATATTGACTGAGATAATAAATAAGTCCATTATCAACTCTTTATTGAGCACATAATGGTACATATTATTCCTTCTACATGAGGATAATAACCCCATTCGCAACTCTTTAAAGAGTAAATAATGGCACTTAATAATACTAAATAAATCCTCATTCGAAAATTATAAATCCATCAGGGATTTCTCATAGATATTTTGTAGGTATAGATTTGCTAACTTGTCATTGGAGCAAATCTTCTGGACAAATATTTTATCACTCTTCTGGAGTTCATGTGGATCAAGGTATTTTATATCATAAAAAACTATATACATTTTTATTTGTCCGGAGTATGATGACTTCATGTCAAAAGCATCAATATGAATATTTGTACCTTGATTTGCTATTCCTTATTTCATCTCATATCTTAACAGTCGCTATGACAAAGCGAGAAAGTAATAACGAGATGATAATATACAAAATACATCTACAAGAACAAGTATTATCCCTTAGGCTTTAAGATGCTTAAAGCTTAAATTGATTTATAATATATCAATCCAAGTCATGGCGTTTAACATAATGTCAATATTCAAATGACTTCTCGAAAGATGTATTTTATACCTTAAGGATATTATTTAACATCATTTCCTTTTCTTTCTAGGAGAATCACCAAATCACTCTTTACAAATTACAAAAATAAGATGTGAATTTGGGAATTTTATGTCTTAAAGAAAAGGTATTCAAAAAAATGATGTTTTGAAGCAGCGGACTTCTGGTCCTAAATTATCCTTTTAGGTCTTTTATCTACTTCGGGAGATTATTTGTACATAGACTAAATAGTATGTGAAATTCCTTTTAAGGAAATGCTCGATCTACAGGTCGATATAATACTTGATTTTCCATCTCCTTTATTTTATAAATAAGCCCCTTAATAAGTACCAATGGTACATATTTATTTCTATAATTTCCTTATTTTAAGAGGAAATTACTCAATCAATTGCTTTACTATTTCAAGTAAAGTAAAGGATTTGTACTTCAACAACAAACATGTTGTGATATTTACTTTCTTTCATTTTTGAGAATTATAAATCCATCAAGGATTTTCAGATAAACATTAGTGTCTAATGACCCATAATTTCTATGACTTTAATAAGCTGCATATCTAGAATTATTCTGCCAATCATGTAGCGGAACTTTTAATAATATTTATCATGGGAAAGTATACTTGATTCTGGGTTTCTGCGTGAACCCTTAGGCTACAGACTCGCTTTATATCTCACCACCTTATCATTTTTGTTTTCCTTCATACAAACACCATTTGTAACCTACAGGGTTAATACTTCAATGGTGTACAAAAGGAATATATTAGCGAGTTGAGCTGTATATGCCTTTAATTGCTCTCTTTATATATTAATCAACCTAGGCGCTTCTGGCACCTAGTTCTGGATCCAGATTGTCATATAATATGAGCAATTTGAAGGCAACTGTGTTGTCGACAACTTACAATATTTTTAAGAATCTCTCCCATATATATAGAAGTAGTTTTCGAAGTTAACCAGATTATAGCCATTTCCCATGGATATTTATATCTGGTTGTTCCGCAACCCAGTATTATGAATATTTGGTGCACCTTATAAATTTACTGGGTTTTCTCGTCTTCTGGACGATCGTTATAAAGATATAACTTTTTTTAAGATTTTCAAGAGCTCTAAGATTTTCAAGAGTGACATAAATTCTTTACTAGATCTAGTTGATTCTTTATTTTTCTATCCCAATGAATCTCCCGCGCTTCTGGCGTCAAGGAGTATTGATAGATATATATGGTCCAATTTTGGGGAATATGTATGGGACCTAGTCACTCTTTTTATGAAAAAGATTATTTGACAGATATGTTTGATTTCTTTCTGAACTTCCAGTTCAGTCTAATTGGTACGTGGATTTGATTTTTGAAGATCATTTCATGAAATTTCTCGGCATTCTATTTCAATTTTGATCATATCTCCCCCTAATGCCGTGAACCGATCTTCATGCAGTCAGCGTATCCATCGCGTCTCTCTCAGGGGCTTTAAATATTGGAGACAATAGATGGAGGTTTAGATGGATACTCTATGGTGGTCATGTAATAGATTGGGCTGCATTCATATGAATAGAAACGCAGATTTGGGAAATGTTTGTTTGAAAACCACGTATTAGATGTAAGGGGGAATAAGGATATGCATTGTGCCGAAATTTTTAGCATAAATATTGCATTTCTCCACCAAGTATCCGGCACATTGGAATTTTGAAAAATAATGGTTTAGCAAGTAATTTAAATTTAGAGATTCAGCTAAACCCTTTTAGGTGTGGTCACAAGGCATGTGATGCTTTATCATAATGCCTAATTCCATATAACAATTGTCAAAAGTTGACAAGTTGAATTCACCAAACATTATCCATCATTATATGCTTAAGAGGATAAACGGAGAATTTAATTAAATGACGTTTGCTCAGAAATTTGGCAATTGTTTTGTTCGTAATTGACAACAGCCACACATGTGTCTATTGGGTGGAAGTTTTGCTTTGCTTCAGGCAAGGAAACTTTGTTGGATTCAACATAGTGCTGTTCATTCAGATTTCAGCAAAATGCTTCGGGTGTGAAAACACACGTGAGTAGTGCCTTTTATACCCATATGTGAAACATAACTTGCTGTTGGGCCAAAGTTATGACTTTGACGAGTTGGATCATTTTTGCTTTTTATTCTGGTTTCGGGAGTTATTGTTCTTGCCACCTTGGCCTTATCTCTTTCCCGTCTTCTTCCTCAGCCCCCTCTTAGTGTTGCACAATTAGGTGAAATCGTGTGCTTCGGGCACCGGTGCAGAACCAACTGGGCATGCACTATAGATTTGCGTCAACATGTGGTTGTGTTTCTACACTCATGGGAGGAGGGTGGTGTGGAAAAGAAGACAAGGGCTCGCCAATCAAATTCGTGCCAGAAAAAAAATATTCTACTTACGCAACTTTAGTTGGGACACAATTTTGCGTATAGTTGATTTAAAATCAGGAATTTGATTTAAAGTTTTGAAAGATCAAGATAAGGCAGTCTAACTGAGATTTTAGAAAGGACCAATGAATATGTGCTAGTCAAAATTATCCTTCGGGGATTTCTATAAGGCATAATGGTCCTTTGTAGGAAGGGTATTCAGGTGGCGTAAGAAAATAAAGCGTTGGCTTTCTGGGCTGCGTCATTCATGGATTTCTCAACGATCATGTCTTCAAAGTGACGTAGGATCGAGATAAATTTGAATATCAAGAGCCCGGATGAAATAATCACTCCCGTCCAGAACAATTGTGGTAATAGTATCCAGGATGTATAACTTTCAAATCTATGCATACTAAGTCTGGCTAAATCCGAAGGTCCACTTGTAAAGCATAATGCATAATAAAAAATATTATGCTAATATAACATAATATGCATAGAAATTCATAAAATCATATGATCCAAATAAATTGCACAAAATAGCAATTTTAATTTATGAGCATATTCAATAGTAAATTGAATGACAATTTGAAAGCAATATAATACTCAATGCTTTTAAAAAACAAATTGCTGGCCCAAAACAATTTATATATACATATAAATCAGAATAAATCAGGCCTAAGTAAAATATGTGGGTAAATATATCACAAAGATTGGCCCACAATGATATTCAGAACTGATGTCAAAACTTGGCCCAAAATCATCAAAAAAAATAATTAGGCCTGGAAAATAAAGTCAGTCCAGTTACTTTAAAAATAGAGAGGCCCAATTTTTATTAAAGTGAATTATGTCTGGCCAAATTGGGCCAAACCCGGCCCAAACGATAAACCATTGCTTTGTTTGAAACCTAGCAGCCAGACAGAAAAAAGAGATAGACGCTCGAGAGTGAAAGTGTCGCGCAGTAGCAGAGAGATCGTCGGCCACCACCACGGCCGGAGCCTTCATCACCGCTTATCGTCGCCGATAAGACCGGAGGTCTACCGCCGATCGTCATTACCATTGCCAGAGCAGCGCCATCTTCGGAACGGCGCCACCTTCATCTCAGAGTAGCGCCGCCTCCAATCGCCGAACGTCGACGTACAAAGCCGCCTCCGCCATCGTCAAGCATAGCGCGATCGCCGGAGCAGTGCTGCCGTCTCCATTGCCGCCCGACGCCAAAGCGTAGATCGGAAAAAAATGGCAGAACGGCCAAAAAAAAAGTTTTGAAGGAAAAAAAAAAGGAAGCAAGATGCTCGGCCGGGAAAACAGCTCCGTCGCCATGCAACACCAGCCACGCCGCCGGAAGCAGGCCGGCGAACAAGTTGAGCCCAGAGGTATATTACGAAATATATATAAAATTCCAGAAAAAAACTTTGTGGAGAATCTTCATGTATATATACACATATGAAATTCAATATATATAAAAAAAATAAGGCATATAGGCATAAAATATGTATGCTTATTTAACCAGGCACAAAGATTATATGGATTCGCATACTAATTGCAAGTTATTCGTAGCACTGTAAATCTTAATTTTTAACTTGCATGCTATTCAAAATGCGGAAAAAAACAGTAGGTAAAGCTTACTTGTTTATTCGATTTCTGATAAATCTGGAAATTGAGTTTCTGATTGAGTACTTCACCTCTTGAAGAGCGTACTGATAACGTGTTGTAATGTTGTTTGTTTGTGCCCGTTGGCCATTAGCTCTAACCGATGAACTTTGCAGGAAGAAAGAGATAAGACAAAAGTGAAAAGGGGAATGATCTCATTCATCAACATCACTTACATTGTACATGGGAATATATATAAGATAATTGTAACGGTAAACATAATGAGGACATAAATATGTCCGTTACATAATAATGTCCACTAAGTATATATATTTATAACAATAATAACAATAATAATAATTTAACATGAATAATATGGTAATACAGCAATTTGCAATAATTGATATGTTTTTTTTTTTTTTTTGTCAGACCACGAACTGTTCTGAGCAGGTCCTAACTGTAGGATGTACCTTTAAATCGGTACCATATTTAGATTAAGAGGCAAAGTGCTGGCCAGATTGATTTTTTCATACGTGAGGGGATTTAAACTCCTGCTCTCTTAAAGGATGAGAGTGCACGGAGTCATGCCAATCAAGTTAGTTGCGATAATTGATAAGTTGACAACGAGTTGACCATACTCAATCTATGGATTGACCTCATATAGATGGAAATATAATATGTATGAAAATAAAAAATAATATGGTATATTTATACATATATCCTCTTACTGAGCCCTAATAGTCATAATGTGGAAGTTATAATCAATGTGGTTAGCTTATTGTGGGTATCATCAAATATTGATCTTCTCATCTAATGGGTCGCCGAATCACTATAATTTTACTCTTTTACTATATATATATTCTGTCAGGTCGAGATGTGTGGTTCTAGAACGAGAGATTTTTGCCTTAGCTTCTGTGAACAAGTATGTCATTCCCTAGCCTTCTTGTAGCAGACATTCTAGAACTGAAAAACTAAACAGGGTGTATAATTTATTCCTAACATGTCTTTGTTGGAAAAATTCTTAACTGTTGGTCTACGTCATACTTTGTTCAAGCATCCATTTTGTGTGGCTGCCTTTTTTCCCAAAATGAGTGAATCTCATTTAGTTGAGAATGAGGTGTGCAACTTATCTTTTGGACATTAGTGGTTAAGGAGTGAAGCTTATATTACTATATATAGCATACTTCCTTTGTCCATTGAAAATACACCTTCGATTCATCTATTATATTCTCCATCTTTCTCCTTTAGTCTGAGCAATAGTGAGGTTCGTCTATGTGATTGCTAGTGCAAGCTATCCGTAGTATGTCTGTGTAGCTTGTCGAAAGCGTGCCAGGGTTCTAACTGCACCGTTACCGAGCAAATAACGCTTTTAAGGTAGTGTTATTACAACACGGCACAGATTTTCTTTCTACCATACACCCATAGTGTCCGTGCTTCTTAAAATGCTTCCAGATCGTGCGTTAACGTTGCGACTATTTCCCAACAGTTAAAAGCGTTAATTTGTGCAACAGTCAACCTTTAGCATTATGGCACCTTCTGTCATACCAGATCTATCAAAGATCACCGCGCTTGGTGGGAAAAATTACAGTAGGTGGGCTCAAAGAATGCTTATTCTCTTTGAACAATTAAAGTTGGTTTACGTGCTATATTCAGTTGCACCTGAACCTACTCCAACAATGTTCTCTCCCTTTGGTGCTACAAAAGTTAACCATGAACCTGATTACATTCGGGGTGAAGAATCGAGAGAAAGCAGTCCTGAAATAGATTACATTCCGGGTCAAGAACCGGTTGTAACTCTGATGCAGTTTAGAAATGACAATGCGGCAGCCAGAGGATTCCTTCTGTCACAAATGAATGACGATTTGTTCGACATCTATGTCAAACAAGACTCGACAAAAGTCATTTGGGAATCACTGTCAGAAAAGTACGGTGCCAATGAAACTGAAAATCAAAGTGTCAGAACCGTCTACAACAAAAGGAGTAGAAAAATCAAGAAGTTCAAAAGAAGGTGTTTTGCGTGCGGAAAGCAAGGACACCGAGCACACCAGTGCTACCATAACAAGAGCAAAACTAGCAAAAGTCAATCTGACAGAGCAAGATGAGTATTGAGTCTCTTTAAGTAGTTATTTTTGAGTAACTATATTTGCTCTAGTTCTAAGGGTTCGCATGAAGTATGATTGTCTTCGTACTGAATTCTAGTTGAGTTGTCTAGGTTTTGATTACTTAGTAGTACTTATTTCTTTAGTATGTTGAATACTAATGACATTGATTGAAATATTTTGTGCATAGATATTGCTCAAATTTGTTACCAAAATTATTTGTATAAAAATAAGAGCATATATCATAGGCTTCAATTGTAATTTAATGAGAACATGGAAAAGTCATCATTCTTGAACACTCTGTCTAGGAAGATGGTTTTTAAGTAAACTTCGGTTTCACCACTCGACCTGGGAGTGCTTAAGAAGTAGGGCGTTGATCATGCAGGCTAGTTAGAGCGCCACTTGATCTTCACCTGAAATGAGGTTGACTTTCATATGTTGTTAATTAATCAAAGCCTTGCAATAGAAATTGTTGAAGTACTGCAATAGTAATTTTGATCTGCATCCTATGAATGCTTTACATGAGTTTTAATCTCCTCAAGTGAAGGAAAAGTTGTGCAGGTGGCAACTCTGAAGTCTCATTGCTGAGAGATATTTCCTAATAAATATGAGCTCGAGCATATTCTTTGTGTATGAGATTAATTTCTTATAAGAATATGATGTGAAATTTGTGATTATGTTGTTCAACTTGATGTAGCATGTGGACAACATTATTTCAATGGCTTACTAACAATGAGAATTTATATATATATTACTCCCTCCGTCCCGAATTATGTGTCTTACTTTGCATTTACACGGATTTTTAGGAAGCAATGAAAAGAATACTAGTTTTCCTATTTTACCCCCAACATGCCATGTGATGATTTGACCCTTCTATCACTTTATAGTCAAATCACTTGTACTACATAGTACAAAGTACAATAAATTAACTCAAAAGTATGAAATGCACATAAGGGCAAAATTGGAAAAAATAGAATGATAGTAGTGTTTAATTTAGGAAAGTGGACAACATTTTGGGACAAACTAAAAAGGAAAGTCAGACAGGTAAAATGGGACGGAAGGAGTATTTAAATTCTTGGTTGAGTCATATTGAAATACCTATAATTCCTGGTTAAAGGGTAATTATGATGAGTTGAGATAACCAAGTCTGTTGAAGTATATTCAACTGTTGAGTATGTATCAGGTAGAGTGCGAAGCTTCTGTAATGCTCCACAAAGCAAATCGGCAAAACTCAGTCTACAAAGGAGCTAATGTTGGGCACCAAAGATCAGTCTGGGTAAGAGATCAAATACGTTTGACAAAAATATTTGTAAGTGTTGCATTGTGGGGGTAATAAACTCCTTATATTTTCATCAAAAGTTTCTCTGTGGTATGGAGAATAATGATGAAAGAGAATGTTTCATGTTAAACATCAAATCTCAAGGGATAATTTGCAAATAAACGAAGTACTCGTCAAAGTGCATGTAAGTTTGGTCAAGAGAGTCAACTTACTTGAGGGCTAATTATGAGGATTAGTTGCTGAATCATTGAAAGGACTTAAAGTCCAAGTGGTAATGAATTCGTGGTGGGTCTCACTTCTGTGGTCAAACGAAGCCATGAAAAGAGTTACAAAAATAGTACACTATTTGGTCATTCCTACAGTGTGTGTACTTGTGAGGTTGAGCTACAGCTCTTAATGAATTCATAACTCTTTGAGAAGGGTGGTTTTGTTGAGACAAACCTAATGAATTCACCGCATAATGACATGAGTACAAAGTGCTCTTGGTAACTTACACTCAATTGGGGTGGTCTATGTTGAGTTAGACCTAAAACACTACAAAAAATTCGCGGATTTCCTACGTACCTTTGGGACGAAGACGGTGTAAGTCGGTTCTTCCGACTAAAAAACGATGAGCAAAACAATAAATTTATTTTTTCCGATATTCTTTATTATAGGTCGGTATTTTTGTTGGTAAATATATACCGACATATCAGATTCGTCGCTTCAAATCCCAATATTAAAGGAACAAAAAATATAGCGGGAAGTAGATCGGCGTTCTTGGGAACCTGCGAAGAGAAGTGTCACCTTTCCAACCTTATTTCCTACGCCAAAGAGGAGTCAAGTTCTGCTGTTCAGATTTATTTCTCAAGTTTCTTCCTTTGTGAGTTCTCTTCAACTGTTCTTGTTCTACCGGCCTACTGAACCTTCCGTTGTTCTTCTTTTCTCCCTTTCCATGTGAGTTCGTCGGCAGTCAACAGTCAAGTTAAGGATTTCTATTCTGATTTTCTTTACTTTCCTCTGTCTAGATTTGTTTTTGTGGTTTGCATGACATTTAGAACTATCATTCTTGGCTAGGATAAACACTTTGTATTTTATTTTGTTAAACTATGTTTTTTTTTTTTTGGATTTTTAATTATTTCTGGTATTTTGTTTTGTTTTTGGGCGTGCTTGGCTTTAATCTGAACTGCGGATGAGATTAGGGTTTAGAATTTATCAATTTTTTGGCCTTAATATGAATTTGTGCTTCACTTCTTGTCCTTCATATGAATTTCTTGGATGCGTGCTTAGACAAGTTTATTGGAAAACCAGGCCACCAGTAATTCACAACTGGTGCTAAAAGTACTGCTCTTGTCAATGTGCTTATAAACAGAAACACTTCAACAAGGATGAAACTGATCAAGATTGACTAAAAAAACTGAAAATTTAAAGGAGAGAAGACCTTCAAAGACAATAAATAGGCTGAACTTTATTTCAATATTGTTCGCTGTTTCTACAATTTTTATCTTTTGGTTCTGTTATTATGATTTTTTTTTTTTTGCTAGAAGTGCTTTATTTTTATTTTGAAATATAATATATTTTATGGGGAATGTTTGAACTGAGTAAAGATCAGACTCTTCTATGAGTGATACATGAATAGAAGAGACAAAGGCAATAGCTTTTTGGCTTCTAACTTAATAAGAGGCAGCTTCGCCATCCTCTTGCTCCAATCTGTGGTGGTTTAATATTGTAAGGTTTTGCTAGTATCAAATCATGTACTACATCCCGAGGAAGTGCTCGGCCACAAATAGGCTTATCACTTCTAAGGATCATGCATCTGTCCAGATTAATGCTGGTCATTTGAATGACAATGGTGTATATGATGGAAAGTACACCATCTTTGCCTTTTGTGGATTTGTTCGTGCACAGGGAGATGCAGACAGTGTTCTTGATAGGCTCCGGCAGAAAAAGAAAGTTGAAGCCTGCCAATGGTGATGTCTACTGGTGGCTGTGTTTAATGTTGTACACATTCTGATGTGCATTTGGTCTGGTTTTACAATGTTGTACACTCTAAATCATATCCTTGATTTTGAAGTATGAGTTTTACACAAATATTTGTCGTTTTTTGTCTTAAAGTCTACTTGAAACTGTAATGCAAACTTTGAATCCTTAAAATTATGTAAACCATGATCTGCTCTGTCTGTTTCCAAAAATAATAATAATAATAATAATAATAATAATAATAATAATAATAATAATAATAATAATAATAATAATAATAATAATAATAATAATAATAATAGGGCAAAAACTCAATGTTGACTTTGCCATAAATCAAACAAAGTGTATTTGGCTCACTTAGCTTCTTCATTATTAGTACATCAATTAGTGAGAGAGTTTATTTTGCTATATATAAAATTGCAATTACTAGCTTATACTTTATTTGTTTTTTCTTAGCTTGTTATATACTTATATGTATTGTAAACATAATATTCAAAATGTTGTAGATGCCACGTAGCTTAACAAGGCAAGGCAAGTCTGGATCAAGCTCCCGTAATCGTGGTAGTCACAGGGAGGACGACCCTTTCATACACCCATCAATGGAGTTCTTACTAAATGCTGGTCCAGAACTTCAACCCCTACGTCAAGATAGGCGTAACTCATCATTAGGAATGAGTTGTGGTAATAATAGTGACCCTCGTGACGCTCGCATTGTTGGTGCTCAATGGCATATGCGAACCCCACATTCTCCAGCATCCACTAAAAGTCCTATAGAGGGGCCAAGTAGGACTAATAGTGCCTCTAATGATTCACTAGGCACAAACCCTCCAACTGCCGCATCAGATGCAGGTGATGCAAGGAATGATGAGCAATCTGAAGTGCCTTTGGAGAGGGGTGGATTGCCAATGATTATTCCTGTTGGGAAAGATGGTTTTGAACCACATGGTGCAAATCGTGCTGTGATTGACTGTATTAAAAAATATTACAAGAAACCTATAAAATCATACAAGGAAGCACCCCTCGAGGTTAGAGAAGTATGGTTTAATGAGTTCAAGGTTAGTGTAATAATTTAAAAGACTAGCTCACTATTTTTTGTATTTATTAAAAATCCTAACCTTTTTTTAATGTTCATAGAAAAAGTACAGATGGAGTCCTGAGCATGATGCTGCTATTCGACGTAATTTTGATGTAAAGGCTTCTGAAAGACTCTCAAACACCCTTTATGATGTTCGTGCAAAAAAATCCCGTCCATATTGGATCACGCCAGAAGTGTACAAGGGTCTTTGTGAATTATGGAACACGCCTAGCTATATTGCCAAGTGTGAAAAGAATAAACGGTCTAGAAATAGTTCACATGGTGATGAAGGTCCCTCTTCACTCCACACTTGCGGATCTATACCCATGTCTGAACATCGTAGGCGATTGGTATGCATTTATAATCTTAGTTCTTTATATGTATTACTTAACTACTGTTTATTTATATAATTAATTATGTATTATTGCAGAAAGAAAAACATGGTGGACAGGAGCCTAGTCCTGACTTGTTATATCGAGAAACACACACGCAGAAGAAAACTGGCAAAATTGTTTCTGTGAAAGTACGAAAGGTTTTGGTAAGTTGATTAATGACATTGTATATGTGCATACAAAATATACATATTAACATCAAGGTTTTATTCAATGTAGGAGACTGTAGAAGAACTGAAAGTGACTCAACCAACGATGAGTGAATCTGATATGTGGTTAAAGGCTGTTGGTGGACCGAAAAAGGGTGGCCAAGTACCCGGTTTTGGTAATGATGCTGCTTTTTACTTTCCTAGCGTTTCCTCACATAGTTGCCAAGCTCCAGCAGCACACACATCCTCATCAACTACATCTTATGAGACTGAGGATCTACGTCAACGACTGAACTTGAAAAGAGTAATAGTCTCTTCAGGGTTGCATTAGAAAAGCTGTTAGGAATGGATTGTTCTTCTATTCATCAATCTAATCAAGAGAGTGTTAATATTGGGAGACATGTTAATGATGGTAATCAGTCAGTTGGTGTAGATGGTGATGGCACAGGAGTTACGGCAACAGATGATGGGGGCATGGTATTGCCAAGGGAAACTGAATAGCTGTGTTATGGTGAAGGTGCTAGAAAGTAGATACTGATTTTTGTTATGCCCTTTTTTTGTAACTAATTCGACGGCAACAGATGATGGGGGCATGGTATTGCGAAGGGAGAATGAATAGCAGTGTTAATGGTGATGACACAGGTGCTAGAATGCATGTACTATTTTTTGTAATGCCCATTTTTTGTAACTAATTCCATCTGAAGGCAGGGTACCTTTTCTGTTATGCCCTTTTGTAAACAGATGTTGATATATATTTCTTTTGTAACTGATCCAAAGGCAGGATATCATTTTTTTGTGATGCCTTTTTTGTAGTGGAATGAAATGAAATGATGATGAATATTAAGTGATGTTAGTAATTATCCCTTCTCTGATGCAACCTTTTCCTTTACTGATGATGATTTTCTAAAAATTGCTATGGAGAAGATGAACCCCCAAATTGCTTTTATGAGAGGTGCTATAATGACCAAGACAAGCATCAGTGCAGCTGAAAACAAAAATAAATTGAATTTGTACATCTTTTATCTCATATAATATAAGAATTGAAAAAAGAAAAAAGAAAAAAGATTTGAATAACTTGGTTCATATAATTGTTTTAATTTTAAATATAATAAGTTGGTTTTAAAAGTAATAAAAAAATAGTTATATGAAATTATAATAATGTAAATTTAAAGATTAAATCTTGTTATGTCATGCATTTTCAATAACAAACAATTAATTAAAATTTAAACTTAGTTCAACGGCTCAACGTAACGAGTATTAGAGAATAACTTGGTTTATATGAAATTATAATAATGTAAATTTAAAGATTAAATATTAATTTTAAAAATAATATCTTCATTTTAAATTTTATAGAGAATAATTGTTTTAATTTTAAATATAATAAGTTGGTTTTAAAAGTAATAAAAAATAGTTATATGAAATTATAATAAAGCATATTTAAGGATGTAATTTTCATTTAAAAAATTAAAATTCGCGGGTGAATTATTAAGTTTGGCGGATGAAATTTCACAAATATGCAAACATCAACATTCTCTGTGAGTTGAGTGTTTGAAATAAACAAATATATACAATCTTCTTTTTTCATCTTTCCACATCCAGAGGAATCACGTCCTCCCCCAATATTTAGCCCTAGATACAATCTTCTCCTTTCTTTCCTTCTACATCGCCTCATTACAATGATTTTGCCATCTCCATTGTAGTCCATCGAGACCAGTCTGTGAGCGGAGGCCTTGTGACGACTTCGACTTTGCGAGGCGGTTCGGCGGCGAGGTTAGTACCTTAGTGGAATAGTGGTCTTCTTACTCTTCTATACGTTTATACTACATGTACTCCTGTAGAACAGCTGAGATGTGGCCCTGCTGTAGGGTGGTGCAGTCTCTGTCTCCTGTAGGCTGCTGCTGCCTCCGTCGATGGCAGTGGCACTGGCTCCGCAGGTGGCGGCGGCTGCTACTCCTTAAACCCAAAAAAATAATTGAAATTGCTATTTTTTTTAAACCATTGAAATTGCTATTAATTGTTAAATTATCAGTATTCTTAGATTTTAGTGTGTTGTTAAATTTCCAGTATTCCTCAACTTTCACTGACAGTCTAAGTTAACAATGAAACTGTTAAGGTAAATATTGCCTGTGGTTTTCTTGATAAATATTACTGTAATATGTTATATATTAATGAACTAGTTAATATAATTAAGTACTTCATGTAATTTGATTACATTTTCTAGCATTTTGGAACAATCATTTTATTTTGTGGATAAATTCATTTAATTAAACTTTATTACATGTGCACTTATTTAATTAGAAGAATAGATATGGATGATATATCCAATCACCGAAGGTGGATGTATAATCGATTAATGCCAGGGAGGGGGTTACATGAAGCATTTATTGATGGTGTTGATGAGTTTGTGAACTTTGCAACTGCACAGTCCGAGTATCAAAATAATGAGGTGATTAGATGTCCTTGTAAAAAATGTAGAAATCTATATCATTTAAAGCCAGAGGATGTTAAGGTTCATCTATACAAAAAAGGATTTGAACCTAACTATTGGGTTTGGATATGCCACGGAGAAGAACTACCTCAACAAAGTGGTGAAGCAACGATTAATGATTCTAGGGGAAATGCACAAGATGCAGAATTGAATCAATATGAGTCAATGTTGTGTGATATTGCTGGTCCAAGTTTCAACCCAAATATTGATGAAGTTGAAGGTGACATCCCACATGAGTCTTCAAAGAAATTCTATGACTTATTAGAGTCAGCTAGACAACCACTGTGGTCCGGAAGCAATGAAGAAACTGAGTTATCATACACCTTGAAGATAATGGACATCAAATCCACATTTAACATACCACAACTAGCAATGGATGCAATATTACAACTACATAATCGGGCATTTGGTCCTAATCGTGTGCCTTTAACCTATTATCAATCACAAAAAATGATTGGTAAATTAGGTTTGGGATATGACAAGATAGATTGTTGTGTGAATGGGTGTATGTTATACTACAAGGATGATGTGGAACTAGTTTCATGTAAAGTTTGTGGAGAAGCAAGATATAAGACTGATAGGCATACCAGATCTCATCTCAAAAAGGTTTCACGAAAAAAAATGCACTACTTGCCCCTCATTCCTAGGTTGCAAAGGTTGTATGCATCGCCTAACTCCGCAAAACACATGCGTTGGCACTTTGAAAATCGCCGTGAGCCAAATGTTATGTGTCATCCATCAGATGGTGAGGCATGGAAAAACTTTGATACAATTTACCCAGAATTTGCTGCAGAACCTCGGAATGTTAGGCTAGGATTGTGTGCAGATGGCTTTTCTCCATTTGGTATGAATGCTAAAACATATTCATGTTGGCCAGTCATAGTTGTGCCCTATAATCTTCCTCCCTCAATGTGTATGACAATGCCATACATGTTCTTATCTTGTGTAATCCCAGGAAAAAGCAATCCTAAGGCAAAAATTGATGTGTACTTGCAACCACTCATTGATGAATTGAAATTATTGTGGGATACAGGTGTAGTGACTTATGATATCTCATTGAAACAAAATTTTTTGATGAAGGCTGCATTAATGTGGACCATTAATGACTTTCCCGCATATGGGATGTTATCGGGTTGGCAAACAGCAGGAAAACTAGCATGCCCTTATTGTATGCATAATTCAAAAGCATTTTACCTAAAGAATTCTAGGAAAAATTCTTGGTTTGATTGCCACCGTCAATTCTTGCATCTCAACCATCAGTTCAGAAGAAATAGAGAAGGGTTTCTCAAAAAGATGATAGAAAAGAGTAGAATTCCTCAAGTACATACGGGTGATGAGTTGTTTGAGCGAGTATCTACCTTTCCAAAAATTACAGAAGGTGTGATTACTCGACAAATTGGTTATGGACACACACATAACTGGACGAAGAAGAGTATATTTTGGGATTTAGTATATTGGAAAGATCATTTGCTCCGGCACAATCTTGATGTTATGCACATTGAAAAAAATGTTTTTGATAATGTGTTCCATACTGTGATGAATGTTAAAGGCACAAATAAGAATAAAGATAGTGTAAAGTCTCGATTGGATGTACATGAGTATTGTAACCGACCGCAATTACATTTAGTTGAGCATAATGGAAAAGTGTTTAAGCCGAAAGCTAATTACACTTTGGAACGGGATGAACAAAGAGTTGTGTGTGAGTGGGTGCAAAATTTGAAGTTGCCAGATGGGTTTGCATCAAATGTAGCAAACTGTGTAGATCTTAATGAAAACAAATTGTGTGGTTTGAAAAGCCATGACTGTCACATCTTTATGGAATGTTTGATGCCAATTGCGTTTTCTTTGTTACCCCATACATGTTGGAATGTTATAGCAGAACTAAGCATTTTCTTCCGTCATCTTTGTTCTGCCACACTGTTTGTGAATAAGGTTCAAGAATTAGAAGAGAGCATTGCACATTTGATTTGTAAATTAGAAAGAATTTTTCCTCCAACATTTTTTGACTGTATGGAGCATTTACCAGTTCACTTACCGTATGAAGCAAGATTAGGAGGACCAGTGCAATACCGTTGGATGTATCCATTTGAAAGATTTCTTAATTTCTTAAAAAGAAAGATAAAGAATAAGAGTCGGGTAGAAGGTTCTATATGTGAAGCATTTATCATTGAAGAGACTACTACTTTTGCTTCATATTATTTTGAAGCTCATGTGCAAAGTAGACATACAAGGATTGGTCGGAACTTAGATGATGGTGGAGTTAATAATGCAACACCATATACACTATCTGTGTTCAACCTTCCAGGCCGCCTTATGGGTGCTTCAAGCAAAACATATATGGATGAAAAAGAAGCCGATGCAGCACATCAACATATTTTGCTCAATTGCGAAGAAGTAAAACCAATTCTAAGGTACTAGTCATTAAACTTTCATTAACATTTTTTTAAAGAAAAATGTAACCCAAATTATAAATTACATTAAGCATTATGTTTTTTAGGATGTTTGAAGATGGATTGTGTGCATTAAATCCTGGGATTACAAATGCGCAAGTGGACAAAGAAGTTGAAAACTATTTTGCAAAGTGGTTTCAAACTTATGTAAGTATTACAATTATATATGTATTTAGTTTACAACATTTTTTATTACTATAATTGTGCCTAAGCTCATTAATTGTATAAAATAATTTAGGTAAATTATTACAGAGATGGGTTACAAAACAAATTTCTCATTGATTTAGCATGTGGTCCACTGTTGGAAGTCAAAACATACTCTGGATACATTGTGAATGGGTATAAGTTTCAAACCTATTCATATTGTAATGGCAAATCTACTACAAATAGTGGAGTGTGTGTTAAAGGGACAGGACTTGCTGAAGGTGAAGCTGATTTCTATGGCATTTTGAATGAGATTGTTGAAATTGAGTACCCAAATCTACCAATAAAAAAGGTGGTTCCTTTCAAATGTGAGTGGTTTGATCCTATGCATAATATTGGTACTCGAGTGCTCTCTGAATATGGCATTGTTGAGGTGCGGCAAAACCGAAGATACCAAAAGTATGACCCCTTCATTATCGCTCAAAATGCTTCTCAAGTTTATTATTTGCCATATCCTTGAGGTGCTAAAGACAAGTCAAATTGGTCAGCTGTAATAAATGTAAGATCAAGGGGCACATTTGATGACCAATACAAACTTAATACAGCCTTCCAACAAGAAGTGATACTGACAGGAGCTATTGGACATGCAGAGTATGAGGAGGACCAAGAAAACTTCTTGCATGAACCATATGAAATGGAAGAAGTTGATGGAAGTTCATTGTTTGAACAAACTCATGAACACATCAATGACAATAACGATTTAGATTCAGAAAGTGAATTGGAAGGTTCTTTTGATGATACCGTTAGTGAAGAATCTGACCAGTATAGCGAACAAAGTGAGAATAATGATCAAGATAATATAAATGATGAAGATGAAGACGAAGATGATGACAACTAAAGTACCATGCAAATGGAATGTAATGTGGTAACTTTTTTGCTTTAATTAACATACTCACTTTATTTGTTATATTAATTGTTGCTATATATTATATACTAATCCAACTTCAAAACTTGTGCTTTGCAGGAGTCCTAATAAGAGTTGAAAGAAGAGGAGCTCATTCAAATTATAGCATTTTGTATGCATTTGAATATATATTTTAATTTGAGTGATGTATTGTAAACTAATATATGTTAATATTTTTGCAATGAAGCAAACATGTGTTAATTTAGTCACTGATTGAGGTATTTAGATTATAAATTATTAAATTTTGTTGGTGGAAATATATTGTGTTGACAGTGTGTAGAAGCCAGCATGAAATCAAAAATTGTCATTTGCTTCTAATAATTTTCAGACGTAAGACTTCCTAGGAAACCAATTCTACATAATTAAAAGCACTTACTTACCGACGTAAGGCTGGTCTGAAACATATTCATCAAAAAATAAAGTTTAAACTTTCCGACATAAAGTATGTCGGCAAATATTTGTTTCAAAATAAAAATATAACATTACCGACGTATCATTCGTCGTAAACATTTTCATTTAATGTTAGAGTTTAAACTTTCCGACGAATAGTACGTCGGAAAATATATTTTTTAAAATAAAAAAGATTTCAATTACCGACGTTGTATACGTCGGAAAATAAATCGAAACAACGGGTCGTTTCTTCCCGGAGCTTAACGACGCATAATACGACAAATAAAATGTACGTCGGAAATTTCCGACTACTTTTGTCGGGAACGAAATTTACCGAGATGCAATTTTCAGATTTCCATTTTACGTCGGAAAACATGTCGAAAACTTCAATTGCGACGCAAATCATATTATTTCCGACGTTTTTTGGTCCGTCGGAAAATCGCGAAATTCTGGTAGTGAAAGAGATCCCTGACTTGAGTGGAAAAGGGCTAACCGCTTCTTATGAAAGATAATAGGGTTATCCCAAGAAGCTGAGTGGCTAAGAAACATGGTGATAACCGTGCAGTTGTGGGGGTGTCCAACACCTCCACCACATTGTGATTTACAAACTGTCGTTTTCATTGCAAATAACAACCTATGATAGAAAGAAAAGACTTACAACTTATTTATGTCCTCAACTACTCTATAAGCCTTTAATGGTAGTCTATACTAAGATAGACTTGATAGAGTTAACAGTCTATATTGAGATAGACTTGATAAGACATAAAAATCTGTAATGCGTTAAGACTTGTCAGAGTTAAAAGTCTATTTTGTGATAGACTTTGACAGGGTAGAAGTCCATATTTGAGACAGACATAACATTCTTTAATACTAAGGGTGTTCATAAGAAGTCAAAGAGTTTGACTTTTGTAGAACATGCTTTTTGAGTTGGTGTGTGCATTCGAGTTCAAAATTTATCTAACCGGTGAGTTCAAGATTCATATCACTCTCGGGAAGAAAATTACTCAGTGTCACTACGTGTCAGTTCAAGTTCTCAAACACTGACATTAAGATCAGCTCATTTGTATTGCTCAGGCTTTATCCTTGCCAACCCTCAAGAATTTGTGGGGGATTGTTGGAAAAATTATTAACTGTTGGTCCACGTCATACTTTGTCCAAGCATCCATTTTGTGTGGCTGCCTTTTTTCCCAAAATGAGTGAATCTCATTTAGTTGAGAATGAGGCGTGCAACTTATCTTTTGGACATTAGTGGTTAAGGAGTGAAGCCTATATTACTATATATAGCATACTTCCTTTGTTCATTGAAAATACACCTTCGATTCATCTATTCCATTCTTTCTTCTTTAGTCTGAGCAATAGTGAGGTTCGTCTACGTGATTGCTAGTGCAAGCTATCTGTAGTAGGTCTGTGTAGCCTGTCGAAAGCGTGCCAGGGTTCTAACTGCACCGTTACCGGGCAAATAACGCTTTTAAGGTAGTGCTATTACAACACGGCACAGATTTTCTTTCTACCATACGCCCATAGTGTCCGTGCTTCTTAAAAGGCTTCCAAATCGTGCGTTGACGTTGCAACTATTTCCCAACAGTCTTTGCATTTTGTGGAATAAGTATAACAAAATTTTGTTCTTACACATGTTTTTCTTAATTAAGTTTTTTTTTTTTTTTTAAGCTAGTGACTATATTACATTGTAATATATGTTCATCTATACTTTCTCAACACCGCCTCTACTGAGGCTCAATCTTATGACCTCTCATATGAGAGAGTCACTACATGTCATCTCAGCACAAAGTGCTTAATTAGCTACTCAATTAATTAAGTTTACTTCTTATATATGTGCAATTTACATGTTATTATACAGGATTATAGTTTACTCAGTGCATACTTTTAGATAGTGATCATACATTTCTTTCGTTATTCAAAAAAAAAAAAATTGTTGTTGTCAATAATTTTATTTTTGGTAGTCAGTGTTTAATATTTTCATCGATAACTTTTTTTTTTTGTTTTTTGAAAATGTTTTTAGTTAATTGCTTTCCTCAATTGAATCCTCTCACGTGTGCAGGCCGATTACTTTTGATGGGTTCTAAGCAACATGTGGATCATAGTCTCTTTTTTTATCGGGTGACGCAGAGATTCGAACCCATGACCTTCCGCATGGCTCTGTGACGCGGAGATTCGAACTCATGACATTCGGCATGGCTCTGATACCAAATTGAAGATGGCTCTGATAGTTGAATTGCACATTTATGTTTATATATATTATATGCTCACCACGCCCCCTCACTCTAATAGTTGGATTGCACATTTATATTTATATATATTATTAGTTTTGCTATGCGCTTTGCGCGAATTGGATAATGCCCAATGATTTTTAGTTTTTTTGGTAGAGACTCAATAATTATTTTTAAATAAATATTTTAAAGTATATCAATGCAATATTATATAGTTGATGTTTATGCATAGCTAAATAAATGTTGAATTTGTTTATTTAAATCGGTAATTTAAAGTATATAAATTCAAGATAATATATGAGAGATTGATTATAATTTTTACTAAAATAAATATTTACAACTTTGTAATAACGCTAGTCTAAATACTTAGTCAAAATAAATACTACTTTTGGTTTAAATTTCTTTAATTCTTCTTAATTCTCGATCTTTTGGGTAGCATTGTCATTGTTTTCATCTTCAATACATGTCTTCTTTTTTTTTTTTTTTTTTATTGGTAGTGTGTCATGTGCAATTAGGTTACTGGTGGCAGCATAGAGGGATTCATCATGCAATGAGCAAGATTACAGTGTAGGAAGCTTTAAATTTGTCTTGCTATGTATAAGACTGAGATTTTAGTTGTAATATGATCTCTTTATCTTACAAATACATATTGATATTTAGTAGTGATAGTTTTTCCCCTACATGTTTCATGTGTTGTGAGATATGTGTCGTAAGTTATCATGTGAAAGTATTGAACAAAATATTAATATTTATTATATTTGTAGAAAATAATTGGTGAATAAATATATACAACATGTTTTGTAATATAACTTTGGTGTTTAATTACAAGATAATTTAAAAAGAAGACAATGAACAATGTAGTGAATATAATAAATTAATAAATTTGAAGGTAAGGAATCTTTGAATGGTAGAAAATAAAGATAATATAACTAATGAAATTATATATCTTTTAAATTTTTTTATAATGAATCATTTTTTTTAAACAAAGCATTATAGACATCTAATTCTAAATTAATTAAATGCATATGTATTATTTTTTGATGTAGCTATTAATTTATTTAATTTAATAAGAGTAATAAAGTGTCGTACATACATTTCATCAACAATAATGAAATCAATGATTTTTTTTTTAATTTCCATTCCTTGTTGAGACAAATTGTTTTGAGGGTTTGTCAATGACAATTGCTACAATTGTTGTCAATAGAGGATGATAATAAATAATTCAAAATATATGATTACAATAGATATTGTTATAATGATATAGTAAAAAAATTAACTTACAAATTTCTGTAGAAGTTTTCATGCATTGATAAAATTCTGATGTGTAAACTTGTTCAATTGGAGCTAGTAAGATGTTAACATTGTCAATTATTTGGAAAATGGTCTTACCGTTTTAGAGTTCATTTGAAATTGTATTTATGATCAACAACTTTGTAGTTAGGCCGCGCAGGTCTGACAACGATGTAAGAACAATTTTGTCCGATAAAAAAAATAATAGTATAATATTTGTAAAGTAAGGTACAATTATACAATTATAAAAAAATACAAAAAATATTAATACCATAATGACCTAAATCATTCCAATAATGCAAAAGCATAATTGAAATATTAAGTTTTGTTCTAAATAATCAAAAGAAGATTAATTAAACGTTAAAAAAAATAACTTAACCTAAATTTGTTTTTTTTTTTTTAAAAAAAAATTCAAGAAAATCAAATGATTTTTAAAGTTCCTAATTTATAATCTTTGATGCTCAACTTTGAAGCTATGTATTTAGTCGGGCTAATTATTTGACCAAAATTTATGTTAAATTTTATATTATATATCTTTTTAATACATTTTAACATATTCATAATATATGTTTAACAATTATGCCAACTCTAATTGGGATGGGGTTCGAACCTAAGACCTTTCTTATATAAATTAATGAGTATGTTAAGAATAATAAATAGTTAACAGAATATTTCGTTACTAAAGTTTATACTAACGGAATTTAGGATTATTTAAGTGAAGAAAAATAATATAATAGAGGGTAAATAAGGAAAATCGTTAAAAATTCTAAAATCAAAATAATTTGAACCATTCATTTTAAGAAACAACGACTACCGACATTTTTTTGGGGCCTAACATTATTGGCTCTTATTAGATTTGTATATATGCTCAACACGTCCCATCACTTGTGCGGGGCCGATTACTTTTGATGAGCTCCAAGCAACACGTGGACCATAGTTTTTTTTTTTTTTTATCGAGTGACGCGGAGATTCGAATCCATGACCTTTGGCATGGCTCTGATACCAAATTGGGATGTGATCCATCACAACTAAAAATCTAAGCAGGCTTAGCTGATAGTTGGATTGCACATTGATATTGATATGCTCAACATCAGGGTCCCCCACATCCCTGCCCGACAGAACGTTTGAGAAAATGTAAATTGCGGTGACTCAATGACTCAACAAATAAGACCAAATGTCGGTACAAGCAAGGGATATGCCCACTTTGAACATAATCCCCACATTGCGGGCTTTGTTCATTTATTTTTTCTATTCATACCATTGATATGAAAAAAAAAAAAAAAAATTTGAATTTTAATGAGTGTCAGTTGTATTGTTTTCATACCAAGTTTTAAACAAAAATTATTTTCTCTTCTTTTAATTAATGCTTTAACTTCTCAAACTCGCTTTCATTTAATATTTGTCTAATATTGTCAATTTTTTTTGGTAGGTGTCTAATATTGTCAATAATGAATCGCGACTTCAAGCCATTTCTATTATATGTAGTATAAAAATAGAAAGTGGTTAGGTCAACTTGCCTTGTCTTAATAAATGACTCCACATTTTTGTCATGTATTAATGCGATATAAATAAATAAATAAATATATATATATATATATATATATATATATATATATATATATATATATATATAAAACATCACATTAATATCAATTAATCATTAGTGTGAATGCTGAAGAACAAAAGCTGTAATAACATAACAATAAGTTGTTCCAAAAACCGGCGTCACTTTGCATGGGCGAGAAAATACCAAAAACTAATTGGCCAAAATTTTATGACTTTATTATATAGAATAGAATTATATATATATATATATATATATATATATATATATATATATATATATATATATATATATGCGTGTGTGTGAGAAATAAAACTGAAAAAATGAAATAAAAAAGGGTGTTAAAAATGAAGGCATGAAGATGAATTATCATCCTAAAGCAAAAGGCGTCGACTTCGCCAGGCAAAAAGAGGTAGAGAGAAGGCAGAGAAGATATTTTCAGACAGAGATGTGAGGATTTGTGTAGGATTAGGGTTTGGGTGTTGATTTTATATGTGGGTTTTTTTTTTAATGATTTTGGGCAATTTATATCCTGCACCACCGCGCACGTTGCATTGTGCGCCCAGATGCAAAACGATGTCGTTTCAATTTTTTATTTTTTTGAAATTTTGCTACCCAGTGTTTGGCAGTTAATTTTCTTTAAAAAAAATCTCATTTTCAAAAATGTACATAATGTTATACTAGAATACACATAATTGTATACATGAATGTACATAATTATATAACAAAATACACATACTCTTTTTTAAAAGATAATACACATAATCTAACATAATACATAATAAACATAAACTTTTAACATAATACACATCAATTTTTAACATAATACACAAAAATTTCTTGATTCGGATGTACATAATTGTATAAAAAATGTACATAATAAAAAATATACATAATTGTATAAACAAATATACATAATCATGTCAACTTCCTATCGCGCCTCCCAAAACGACGTCGTTTTGGGAGGCGCAGGGCGCACAGTGCACTGTGCGCCGTGGTGCAGGGTATAATGATTGATGATTTTGGGTTGGTTATGGATTGGACTTCTTGCTTGGGCTAAAACAAAATGTATATCTACAATTCTAAAAAGAGCCAATAATGTTAGACCCTTAACTGGAACAAAAAAATGTCGATAGTATTGTTTTCTAAAATGAATGGTTCATATTATTTTGACTTTAGTATTTTTTAATGATTTTCCTTATTTACTGTAACACCCCCAAACTTAAGCATAAAACAAGGCATTGAAACTTAAAGATAAGTGGAAAAATCTAACCATTAGTTAAAACTACGCGGAAGCTTAAACATTCAAGTTTGGGAATGCTATGTCACAACTAGATTCTCCAAATCTAGTTGCTCAGACTTTACAAAAACTATATCCAAAATGTAAAGTTCACGGGCACACATGCCAAAACCGCTAAGCTAAAGAAAAAGAAACTAGTCTACCGGTCTCCACTGTTGCGCTCTCGGCTCAACTAAGCACCTGAAAACATAAGGTATAACAACCGTTAGCGAAAAATTGCTAAGTAACTCACTCCAACGCGTTGAATACAATAAGTATACTTTATAGAGAAAATCATTTGAGACTTGGGAATACATACATATATTCCTAAACAACTCTAGCTTTGTAAATCACGAGGAGTAGAAGTAATACTCCGACCAACAAACAAAGTACTCCACAATACCACTCAAACACGAATCAACGATAAGAGTCAACTTCAACGAATAGAGATATCAAATCAAGAGATGATGAGTAAAGAGATAACGAGTAAATAGATAACGAATCAAGATAAGACAAGCATAATCAATTAACAAGATGGTTCACAACAAGTGTCACAATCAATCAATTTCCGACAAGGTTCCAAATCCACAAAGGACATAGCCAAACCAAGTCATTCACCGCGGAGTCACCAAATGACTCAAATCAAGGTGGACAAGATGAGGGCCTATAGCTAATGTGTATCGTGGGGTCTCCGGACCCTAGTATGGATTCCGCGGGGTCGTAACCCAATTAGAGATTTCCGCGGGGACTCAAAGTCCGATTATGGTTTCCGCGGGGTCAGAGGACCCGTGTCCGAAGACTAAAGTAACAAATCCGCGGGGACACAAAGTCCCGATTCAGTAACAATCCGCGGGGACTAGTCCCAATTCAAATATACCATTATCTCGAATCCCAGTATTAGTAAAGCCCCCACTGTCCATCACAACAAATCCAACATCTCAACAAGAGTCAATACACAAGGAATCTAGAGATACAAACAAAGTATAGATTCTATACGAATTGTGCACAACAACGGATAAACTCAACAATAGCTTAAACCAGAATCAACAAGGATAAGGTACAACGAATGTACAAGTTCACAACGAAAGATCACAATGAAAGGAATTCACTAAAGAGATACGAATAAGATACTCCAATGGGTACACAATGATATATATCAAGGATTCCAATCAAAGGATTACAACGAATAGATATGCTCAAGTATCAATTCAATCAAGAATCAAGATGTTATCACAACAAAATGACATACTAGTACCAATAAGCAACGTAACTAGCATGCAAGCCAAAAAGGTAGCCACAAAGGCTCATACGAATAACACAAACTTCATTTGAGTCCAATGAATCACAATATTGGATTACAATCACGATTCAAGACTCCAAATCCTACCAAAGGATACTTAAGACATCGCTCTAGACTTACGAGACATCAACAAATACACACAAGTACATAATGGATCAATAAAACGGAAGCCAAACACCAACGTACCAGTGGGTGGTTCGACGGGCGACAAACTACCAGCCCAAACTACCCACCCGTACTAGCGGGTGGTTTGGCGGGTAGTGAAGCACCCGCCGAACTGCCTGCTGCCCCCAAGCCTGTACCAACGGGTGGTGAAGTGCCCGCTGAACTACCCGTTGGTACACCTGTAGAAGAAATTTCCCACTTCGGGAAAAAAAAATCTCAAGAATGCACAAATTCAAGTCCTAATACTTCAATACTCACATGAACAACAACAAGGACTTGAACACAAGAAATAGCTCAACAAATAACATCAAGAACCCTAAATGCGAGCTCTACAAAAGCATATACACAAGAATATGCATTTCATCACTCAAGAACATCAAGAAATCATAATAACAAGGAGAAAATAGGTTTTGTAGGACATGAGTTACCTTCTCAGCTTATCCAACCTCTTCCACTCACTAGCCTATTTTTTAAACTCCTCCTCCAAGTGATCTTAATCAAAAGAACCCAAAAATCCAACAAGCGCAAGAATAAACTTAGATAACAAGGAAGTAAAACTTATGAAATAAAGCTATGAAATCCTAAATACATACCCTTCCTAAGCTTGATGATGTTGAAAGGTGCAATCTTGCTTGGTTTTTCTTGGGTAGAGGAGATGAAGAATTCTCTTGGTAGAATGAGAGAGTTAGGTGGCTTGGAGAATAAGCTAGAATGTGGAGAGAGCTTTGGCTAAGTGTGGGAATGCTAGGGTGAGTGTGTCTAGGAGTTGGCTTGGGCTCCAAGTTAGAAATTGTGAAATAACCAAAAAGGACATCTTCTTTCCACATAAAAGTTAGAAGGCTTTCTTTTATATATGTAAAGGCTAGAGTACAAGGTTTAAAGCACAAAGTCCATCCCATTGACCAATTTAAAAAGGCTAAGGGATTTGGGTCAAACTAAATCCCTTAACTAAATTCAATGGGAATTATGAAAAGAATTGTAAGGATACCTAGGAATTAATTAATTAAGTAATTAATCAATTCGAGTTTAAGGGACAATTTCCGGGGTGTCACCTTTATCCTCTATTACATTATTTTCTTCCCTTAAATAACATAAATTCCGTTAGTATAAACTTTAGTAATGGAATATTCCGTTAACTATTTATTATTTTTAACTTACTCATTAATTTCTATAAGAAAGGTCTTAGGTTCGAACCGCATCTCAATTAGAGTCATAATTTAAACATATATTACGAATATGTTAAAATGTATTTGAACATAAACTTTGTTCAAATAATTAGTCCGACTAAATACATAACATTCAAAGTTAAGCATCAACGATTATAAATCAAAAATTTTAAAAATCATTTGATTTTTATGGATTTAAAAAAAAAAAAAAACAAATTTTGGTTAAGTTTTTTTTTTCTTCATTTAATTAATCTTCTTTTGATTATTTAGATCAAAACAAAACTTAATATTTCAATTATACTTTTGCATTATTGGTATGATTTAGGTCGTTATGGTAATAATATTTTTGTATGTATTTTTATAATGGTACAATTGTACATTACTTTACAAATATTATACTATTATTTTTTTATCGGACAAAATTGTTCTTACATCATTGTCAGACATGCACGACCTAACTACAAAGTTGTTGAGCATAAATACACGCCTGGACTCTAAAACGGTAGGATCATTTTCAAAGAATTGACAATTTTGACATCCCACTAGCTCCAATTGAACAAGTTTACAGATCAGAATTTTATCAATGCATGAAAACTTCTAAAGAAATTTGTAAGTTAATTTTTACTATATCATTATAACAATATATATTGTAACTATATATTTTGAATTATTTATTATCATCCTGTATTTACAGGAATTGTAACAATTGTCATTGACAAACTCTCAAAACAATTTGTCTCAACAACGAATGTAAATTAAAAAAAAAAACAACAATTTCATTATTGTTGATGAAAAGTATGCACGCCACTTTATTACTCTTATTAAATTAAATAAATTAGTAGCTACATCAAAAAATAATACATATGCATTTAATTAATTTAGAATTAGATGTCTATAATGGTTTTATTTAAAAAAATAATTCATTATAAAAAAATTAAAAGAGATATAATTCCATTAGTTATATTATCTTTATTTTCTACAATTCAAAGATTCATTACCTTCAAATTTATTAATTTATTATATTCACTAAATTGTCCATTGTCTTCTTTTTACATTATCTTGTAATTAAATATTAAAGTTATAATACAAAATATGTTATATATATTTATTTACCAAGTATTTTATACAAATATAATAAATATTAATATTTTGTTCAATAGTTTCACATGATAACCTATGACACACATCTCACAACGCATGAAACATGTAGGGGAAAAACTACCACTACCAAATATCAATATGTGCTTGTAAGATAAAGAGTTAATAGTACAACTAAGATCTCATCATATACACACAACAAGGCAAATCTAAAGCTTCTTACACCATAATCTCATTGCACGATGAATCCATCTATGCTACCACCAGTAACACAATTGCACATGACACACTACCAATAAAAAAATAAATAAATAAATAAATAAAAAAAGACATGTACTGAAGTTGAAGACAATGACAATGCTATCCAAAAGAAAATTAAGAAGAATTAGAAAAATTTAAACCCAAAGTAGTATTTATTTAGACTATCATTTTTAGACTAAGTATTTAGACTAGCGTTATTACAAAGTTGCAAACATTTATTTTAGTGACAATATAATCATCTCTCATATATTATCTTACATTTATATACTTTAAATTACCAATTTAAATAAACAAATTCAATATTTATTTACTATACTTTGAAATACTTATTTAAAAATAATCATTGGAAATTATTTCATTCGCACAAAGCGCGTAAAAGAATTAGTATATTAATATATGTAAAATTTTGGCTAGGTTTAGTAGCAATCGTTATATCGTGCACCAGGACGCTCAATCCATTGTGCGCCCTTACCCAAAACGATGATGTTTCTATAAGTTGGTGGGGAGTTGACGCGACGGACACTGTTCTGTCCGTCCAATCCCGTTACAGTTTTTTTAACACTTGTGTTTATGTGTATTATGTTAAGAGTTTATGTGTATTTTGTATTATGTTAGATTATGTGTATTATGCATGGTTGCAGTAGGCGCTAGGCGCTAGTCGGGCGGCCGGGCAGCGCCTAGCGCCTAGGCGGTCTAGGCGGCGCCTAGGCGGATTCTAGGCGGGCACCAAAAAAATTTAAAAAAATAGTAACAGACTTGTAGTTCGACAATTTTAATGAGGTTGTTTTCAACGTTCACTCAAATAACACATCTAAATAAATGAAATAATGATAATATATAAGTCATAATGTCATAATAATATTACAATCAATAATTAATGAAAGACGACATCGGTCAAAATCGAACAAAATCGGTCAAAATCGGATGAAATCGGTCGACTCGGCCGAGTTGGCCGAGTTTGGCCGCCCAGGCCGCCTAGGCGGCTGGCCGAGTTTTGGCCAAAACTCCACGGCTCGGGGCCGCCTAGTGCCTAGGCGGCTAGGCGGCCGATTTTTGCAACCTTGGTATTATGTTAGGAGTTTATATGTATTCTACTATACAATTCTGTACATACGAAACAAGGAATTTTTTTTCTTTTTTTTTAGAAGTTAACGGCAGAAACGGAAAATCGATACAAAACGACGTCGTTTTGGCTAGGGCGCACAATGGTGCACGATATAATTTGCCATTTAGTAAGAAAAATTATATCGTGGACCAAGGTCCACAATGCACTGTGAACCTGGATCCAATACACAGAATTTGACTTCATAATGCACATAATTCATGTACATAATGCACAGAATTCATGTTCATTATAAAAAAAAAAAAGTTATATTTTATAGTAGATAGAATTTATTTTAAATAAAAAATTATATTTTATATGTTTTTAATTTTTATGCTTTATTGTAATACCTATATTTAAAAACGTCAATTAAGAATGTGGTTTTTATTATATCATTTAATGAAATTTATTTATAGTCAATTAATGTAGAAATTATTGATAATTAAGTGCATCTCTATGTTCAATGTAATAATTATTGATACCCACAGTACACCATTAATTGTGTGTGTGTGTGTGTATATATATATATATATATATATATATATATATATATATATTAAAAAAATTGTGTTTCGTAATAAAAATGATCATAAATGACAATATTCATTTTATTTTATGATCGAATTTAATTTTTGTTATTAAATAACAAAATTTTATAAATGAATAACCCTCATATTTCGTTTTTATATATACAATTTAATAACATTAATAATTTTTTTAACATAGTATAATTTTAATATTTCAAATCTTTAGTCTGTGCATCGCACGGGACAATTACTAGTATATATATACAAAAACCCTACATATAGGAGGCAGGCATAAGCCTAATTTTCTAAAGCTTGGCTTGTCTTGACCTATTACCACCCCTACCTAGAAGGATTACATACAGATGGTTAAAATTTGATAGTTGAAGGACCATTGATGGTTAACTTGGACCACGAATGATAATAGTGCAATTTGAAATTCGAAGGATCATATGTGGTCAATTTGAAAGTTTAGAGTTAAATGTGGCAAAACCACTATACTCGAAGGACCCTATATGATATTAAGTCTCTCTCTCGGTCTAGGTACATAGTCCCCCACGTGAAAATGTCGATGCCGAGCTCTTTTGTCGTGGTAAAACTTTGTTTGGCATTGGTAGTTCTCTGCCCAAACCATGGCAGCTTCCCGTGTCTCGCTGATTATTTGCAAGTCGGTTTGGTTCATGTCTTCGTTGGTCTTTGGGTCACACAATTTTACCCAAATTGTGGGTAGCGCAGCCTCAGCTGGGGCCTGGGCCTCGGGCCTCGAAACCGTACACGAGGGAGAATGTGGTCTCAGGGATTGCTCTACATGAGATGGTGTGGTATGCCCACAAGATGGAGTCCAACTCCTCTACCCAAGCTCCCCTTGCCTCCTCTAACTTTCTCAAGGGGCCTTTTATAATGGTATGGTTTGCGTTCTCCACCTGGTCATTGGCTTTGAGGTAGGACACTACAACTCTTGTGTGAGTGATATTCCATTTAGCACAAAAAGTATCAAACTCCCCTCCCTCAAATTGGCGATCATTAATTATCTGTTATGATTTGCATGGTCACCCCAAATCTGCATAGAATATTTTTAAGCACGCATTGTTTTCACCTAGCTTTGGTGATGCTAATGAGGAGTTCGGCCTCCACCTACTTAGTAAAATAGTCCACCGCCACGATAATGTATTTCCTCCTTCCGGATCCCATAAGCAAGGACCCGACTAAGTCGATCTCCCACTACAAGAACGGAATAACAGAATTGATCGAGGTGTAATTCGTAGTGAAGCATCATGAGACTGTATAAAATTCTTGATTAGTATAAATATTACATTTTTATCTTGATTCAACCCTTCTCATGCATCTCCGTGAAATAGTTTCATACAGGTTTTTTACGGCTAATGAAATGTGTTTTCAAATCAGTTACAATAAAAAGCCAAAAGAACTTATTTAACATAACTCTTTTAACCTTCACCCACTGTATTGCTGTAACGCCCGTAACGGCCGCCAAAGCATATACTTCGTACTCCGTAATGTCTTGTAACAGACATTATCCTTTCCAAGGATAATTCCGTCATTCAACAACCTCACCTATATTTCTGATCGGACACCTTATAGGAATTTAGAATTAGCAGTTTGACTTGGGTCGTCTACCTTCAAATGGGGAGTTGTAACAGCATACCTTCGTCGCCCTTTGCCGCCACTTCAGCCGGCGGAGAAAGCGATCCACCGCCGCCGAAAAATGACATCACCGTCCTTCCGCCCTCCCAGCCTCCCCCTCCACGTCCCTTCCTCTCCGGCGTCGGCCGCGTCCTTGGGCGCCCCATGGAGGACGTCCACTCCACCTACATTTTTGGGGGGGAGCTAGGTCGGGGACAGTTCGGGGTCACCTACCTAGTCACCCACCGCAAGACGCGCGAGCGCCTCGCCTGCAAGTCAATCGCCACGCGCAAGCTTCTCTCCAAGGACGACGTTGACGATGTCCGGCGTGAGGTCCAGATTATGCACCACCTCACCGGCCACCGCAACATCGTCGAGCTCAAGGGAACCTATGAGGACCGCAACCACGTCCACCTAGTCATGGAGCTCTGCGCTGGCGGCGAGCTCTTCGACCGTATCATCGCCAAGGGCCACTACTCCGAACGCGCCGCCGCCGGCCTCTGCCGTCAGATGGTTACCGTTCTTCACTACTGTCACTCTATGGGGGTTATGCACCGGGATTTGAAGCCTGAGAATTTCTTGTTCTTGAGCTCCGATGAGAATTCGCCATTGAAGGCTACTGATTTTGGCTTGTCAGTCTTCTTTAAACCAGGTATTAGCATGATCATCTGATAAATTAAATTTATCCATCCACCTTTATGGAAATGTTTGCTCATATCAGTAATCTATGAAATTAGGAACGAAAGGAAAATATTCAATATTTTTCTCTATTAGTCATCTGATTTGATTATCTGAACATTAGAATGTATATATGGTGTTCATAAGGTGCTATTCATCTTATGAGTTCATAAGTCTTTTCTTCTAACGAGCACAAATCACAAACTTTCACTATGCCCTCAATCACAAATCTGTAAGATGAGTGTTTCTTTATCTTTATAATATAAGTCCATAATTTTTCCTCTGAAATAATGAACTCTTGTTGTTTACATTTGACTACTCTGTTAGGCCAGTTTTAAAGTGAAATCTATGTACATCTTAGGAGCAGCTAACCTTTATCCTTTTGTTTTTCGTTTGCTCTTTTGTTTTTCCCTAAGGAGGTAATGGTATCTTCAGTTCTTAGGTGTTTAGCAAGTATATATGTATGGATAACAAGCAAGCACTTATTTTCGTGACTTACAATAATATTTGTGGGTGCAGGAGATACATTCAAGGACCTGGTAGGTAGTGCATATTATGTGGCTCCTGAAGTTTTGCGCCGAAATTATGGACCTGAAGCCGATATTTGGAGTGCTGGAGTGATACTGTACATTTTACTCAGTGGCGTTCCCCCATTTTGGGGAGGTATCTATTTCTCTCCATGAATGTGCTGGAAATAAAACCTAAATCCAAACCTCTGGAAAACACCTATCCTTTGTTTTCTATAGCATGTCCTGTTTGGTAGTGCAAACTGCTGCACTTAATTATGGATTCTCATATAAACCAAATTAACTTCGCTAATCGCTATCTTACCCTTACCCTAAAAATGAGGGAAAAATTGTATCTTCTACCTGAGCAATAATCAATCTTGTGGAAATTTTTGGAGATATATTCAGGCATGGAGTAAAAGAAACTCAAACTAGTTGGAAATTTAGGAAACTGAAGAATATGTTAAAACGGTCGGGGATAATATTTTACTTGATCACAGATAATGGAAGCTAGGATAAAATGAATGGACCTTCCTAAATCTAGTCCACTTTCCATTTTATCTTACCTTCAATTATTTGTGGTTCAAAGTATAACCATCATTACTAATATTTGTTTCTAAAGCACACTAATACTTAAATTTAGTTCCTTAGCAATAATATGGTTTTTTTTTTACAACATTAAGTTATCTTACTATTAAATTTCATATTTATCATATAAATCTTTTCTGTTAGACACTCCTTTCTCTATCTCTCTCAGTGGGTTCTATTCCACTCTAATTTCTATCTATGGGATCAACATTTCTATATTCGAATTCAATTTTCCTTTTGACTCCGTATGCATGTGCTTTTTGCATAACATGTGTCATCTTATACATCCATTTCCAGCATTGAAGCCACTTCCTTCACGAAGGCATAAATTGTTTGCCTTGAATTTAATTTGCTTCATGGATTGAATTTTCTAGTGGATTTATGATATACCATGCGACGACACATGCAAAATTTCATATTAAAATTGCTCAGCAATGGCTTACTTTCTGCACAGAGAATGAGCAGAGCATCTTTGATGCTGTTCTTCGGGGACATCTAGATTTTTCTTCTGATCCTTGGCCATCAATATCTAGTAGTGCTAAAGATCTTGTTAAGAAGATGCTACGTTCGGATCCCAAAGAAAGACTTTCTGCTACTGATGTCCTGAGTAAGTTTAAGCTCTATAGAAATTTTAGAGTTTTATAGAATATCTTAAGATGAAATTTTTTTAAATTATCTTTTTATGTTTAGTGCACTCATTTTAATGGACTTGTAACATATATGCACATATAAGCATAGAAAGCTCTAAAGCGTTTTCATATTGAGGTGTTTGGTTACCTGTCTAAGACAAATATATACATTCTCTTCTTTTTTCTTTGCAAATCATTTTCTTTTTCTACCTGCTACTTCTTCCAAATGTTAGAACACATACATTTATATACAAAAACACATGTAGAGACATAAATGTGAATGTATAAGTTTCGATGAAGTATGTAGAAATCATTTTCATATTTACTGCCATGAGATTGCATTCTGATATTAAACCAACAAGAAGATGAAATCTTGAGAATGCTGTAAATCAGATATAAGGGTGAATTTCTTAAAATGTAGATCATCCTTGGATGAGAGAAGATGGTGATGCATCTGACAAGCCTATTGACATTGCTGTCTTAAGTAGAATGAAACAGTTCCGTGCTATGAACAAGCTCAAGAAAGTAGCTCTTAAGGTGAAACCAGTATTTGGTGTTCTTATTGCTATTCCTTTCACTTGCTGCCCCGAATTCCTTTCCCTTATGCTCTTACTTCTCCTTTCTGGGTATCTAGGTAATTGCTGAAAATCTTTCTGAAGAAGAAATTATTGGTTTGAAGGAAATGTTCAAATCAATAGACACAGATGACAGTGGCACAATTACTTATGAAGAACTGAAAGCTGGTCTTACAAAAATGGGCACCAAGCTCTCAGAGTCAGAAGTTAGGCAATTGATGGAAGCGGTATTGTCCTTTCATTTTTCTCTCTCTATCCCTTCTTTTATTTTATTTTCCATGACCCAACTTTAATTCCTTTCCAATCTTGCATTTTCTACTTTACTATCTATTTCTGTTGAGCATATAATATATAAACATAAATGTGCAATCCAACTATCAGCTTAGGTTTTTAGTTGAGATGGGGCACATGCTTCAATTTGGTATCAGAACTATGGTCCACGTGTTGTTTTATTGTCGATCGAAATGGATTGTGTGGACTGCCCTTGTACAATTTTTGACATGCAACAAACATTTATTTTCTTTTCAGGCTGATGTTGATGGAAATGGAACTATTGATTATCTTGAGTTCATCACAGCTACGATGCATATGAACCGTGTGGAAAGAGAAGACCACTTGTACAAGGCTTTTGAGTATTTTGACAAGGACAAGAGCGGGTAAAAAATCAGTTTGCTGAATGCTTCATTTACAGAATACATTTCATATAGTGTGCTGCTTTCTGAGCCATTGACCATAAATTAGGTATATTACTATGGAAGAATTGGAGCATTCCCTGAAGAAATACAACATTACCGATGAAAAGACAATAAAGGAGATCATTGCAGAAGTTGACACAGATAACGTATGACTTTAGTTCCTTTATCCCTACTTGTGTGGTGGCATGCAGTGCTGTTTATTGCTGTAGTTTTCTTCCATACTTTTCCTTCAAAAAAAAAAAAACACCAAAATTCATATAGGCATACATTCCCTGCTCACAAAGAAAAATTCCTATAAATATATACAGACTGCATTATAGTGAGGAACACGAAACAAGAAAAACATGGCATAATTATTAATTCAGCTCTACAACGGAAATACCCTTGCATTCTTTTTGTTATTAATTTACTTAGGACAAAAAAAGGATAACACCTGTGTTGAATTGCAGGATGGGAAAATCAATTATGATGAATTTGTGGCGATGATGAGGAAAGGCACCCCTGACTTGGTCACTAATAGGCGTCGTAGATGAAACCATGAAAGAAACAAAAATATTTGTGTCGTGTTGCAATGTGCATGCGATATTCGGTTTGTTCTGTGTTGAGCAATTTGGATATGTGCATGGGAATGTACATGGTTTACTGTACCTATCCATCCCTCATTTTGGAGGGAGAGCAAGATATACAGTCTGCTTGCTAAAGTGTTTTCTTTGAGAGGTTGTGCTGCTGATCAGAGATAGGTTATACAACTGGGAGAGGAAGATCTGTTCATACGCTACTCAGTTATAAATTGTAAATTGTACACTTCAATGTTGTTTACTCTCTCTTTCAAATAAATAAAATATCAGGTTTTTGTGTGTAGTCTTCATCATGCCCCTTTCTATGTATGAATTTCTAAACTGTCTTCCTCTTGTTTCTTTTCACACATGGCAGCTATTATTAACTGAATAAATTTCTGTTGTCCTATTATTAATAAGAAAAATCTTCTATTTTTTTAAAATTAAATGAAACATATAAATTGATTATCATGGCAAAAAGAATTTTATATATATATATATATATATATATATATATATATATATATATATATATATATATATATATATATATAGGTTCAAATAGAAATCTCTGTTAACATGTGAATGGGTATACCATTATGCACCGTTGATCTTGCTCGATCTTGTGGTTTATAATAATTTTGACTTGGTAAATCTTTATCTTCTTTATATTATTATTATTATTTAGCAGAATCCTAGCCACAAAATTTTTCCTCCAAAAGTGGGCAATTTATATCGTGCACCACGGCGAATATAGCAATGTGCACCCAAGCACAAAACGCGCGCGTTTCATGCTGACGTCACTCTGTCCGTCCGAACAGACCAAACCCCATTATGTGTATTTAGAGCCGTCAAAATGGGCTTAGCCCGCAGGGCTTTCCCGCCCCGCCCGCCAAAAGGGCGGGGTGGACTCGTGTTTCTGAAGCCCGTTTTAAAAACGAGTTTTTTGCCCGCCCGGCCAAGCCCGCGCCTTTTTTTTTTTAAGTTATATATATATATATATATATATATATATATATATATATATATATATATATATATATATATATATATATATAAATTAAAATTAATATGTATAATATAATAATATAAATAATAGTATCGGTTATGAAGGTGTAATAACCGCGGTCACCGAATAACCGAATAGCCGAATAACCTTTTTTTTTGTCTTATAATCGATAACTTATCGATAACTGAAATTATCGGTCGGTTCAGTTATCGGTTATCGGTTTTTCCTAGATCTGCCCGAACGCACACAGGATCCTCACCTGTTTCCCCCCAGATCTGCGCCCGGCATGAAGTGGCTTGCACGATGGAGCCTTTTAATTTTATTTATCAAGTGAAGGTTCTCCCGGCCAAGTATGGAGGCGGGTTTCTGATGATTCAGTCCCGGGCGGATTTATGCTCGATCGACAACCTGCCCGGGAACAACCGGGGGTGGAAGAATAGGATTTTCTCGGTCAAGTATGACCCCTGGATCCTCCCGGTTGAGAGGGTGTGGAGCACCCATTATAGAAAACAAGTGACGCCGATCGAGACTCAAGCTCTCCGGGACACTGTCGCGAAGATCTCGAGCGAGATTCTCGAATACAAAATATTCTGCACGGCCGAGCGCTATGAGGAAGCCCGATTTCCCCCGCCGCAATACGACCTGACTGAGAAGTATTTGCCCAAGCCGATGGGGGTGACAATCGCAAGGGCGGCTGCTCGGGTCGAGACGGCAGATGAAGGTCTAACACTAACCAATCATCCCCGACCCTAACCTCCCGATCACCCCATAGTCCCGATCTAATTATCTTTTCTTATTTGTTTGCAGAAATGGCAGGTTTTGATGAAGACGAAGCGCCCCAAGCCCCCATAACTAAGATCGTGCTTGGGAAAAAGAAGCCCAAAACCAAGTCGGCCGGGGAGAAACAAATCCCGACCGCCCGGCCGATAGGCGCATCAACAACCGTCACCACAGCCGAAGGCTACGTGGTCGACACTTCGGACGTCCTTGTCACCCAGGTGACTGCCCCCAAGGGCAAGGAAAAGGCGTCCGAGAAAGGGACGGAGGAGATTGGCGCGCTGAAACGCCGAAGAAACCAACGGAGCCCGAGCCCCCCGGTCGGGGCTATTAAGGGCGATTCGTCTATCCTCACCCAGATCGGTAATGCCGGGCCCGTCAAGGAGGATATGACCAAACTTACCCCGACCCAGGTGGCCGAGAAGATTGGCCACGACCTGGCCGAGGTAAGAACTTTTCGTCTTCTTGTCTTCATACAAGTGACTTCACTCGGGCTAATCCCGATCATCTTTTGCTTTGCAGATCTCCCGAGCGACCCAGCTCCTCCAACGTCGGGCACTGCTGGCCAATGAGGCCAATGCCTTGAAGAAGGTCACCGACCGGCGGTTGCAAGAAGTCAAAGACCTCTAGGCGGAGCTAAAGAAAGCCAAGGAGGATCTGAAGAAAAGCAAGGAGGATCGGGACCTTTCTGAGAAGGTCGCCCAACAGGCGATCGGTGAGGTGGCCGAGCTAAAGGCCCGACTGAACAACACGGGCGAGCTGACCCAGTTTCTTTTCCGGGATTTAGAGTCGGGGACCCAGTCCCTCCGGGAGATCCGGAAGACAAAAGCCGGGGAAGAACTGGTCTGGACATTCGGTCGGTGGGCATTTAAAACCGGCCAGAGGAATATGCGGGAGAAGACCCAGAAGAACATGGAGCAAGCGCTCGAAGGAGATGATCTCCAACTGGTCTTGACCACGCTTCCTCAGGAGATCCCCGACCCCGGCGTGGCCCCTTTTAGCCCCGATGACGAAGTCGCTGAGCCGAGCAGTGTTGCGAAGAAGTAGTTGGGTCGTGTAGATTCCGACCGATGTAATCTGCTTCTTCTTTTTGTTTTAAGTAGACTTGATCGGGAGCCCGGTCCCGCTTTTGTACCGGGCAACCTTAAAATTTTAATGAAATCTCCTTTTTGTCAAACTCGTCTTGCTCGGTCTATTTAGATGCATTTTTACTTTTATCTGCTTGTATGCCAATCCTTAATTGTCCGACCCTTCGGCCTAATGGCCTGGTCGTGCGTATCTCGACCGAATGGCCTTTTGGCCGTTCGTAATGTCGAAGTCTTTGGCCTCTCCGTTCGGGATTGTCCCGACCATACGGCCTTGTCGCAAAATATTTTGGCCTCTTTTCGCTCGAGGTGTTCCCGGCTGTTCCCGAGCACTTGGCCTTTTGCACTTCCGTCATCCTAGCCCCCACATTGTTGTGCGCACAAGGCACGAGTGAGTGCGACAATGGAAAGAAGTTGGACAGATCGGAAAATTTTGCTATAGCTCTGGCTTTCCCAATCGGTGGCGTGACTCGAGTGTCCGCCGAAGATGAGCGCATTAGACAGTCGTTAGATTCCGACCGGCTAAGTAGTAGGTGGCTATTAAAGCCAAATAGGCTGATGGCTATTAGAGCCATTTAAGTAAGCAGCTATTAGAGCCAATTTGTTGCAAATCCCTGTCGATCGGAACCGAGGGAGAGGTGTTGAGTTGGGCGAAAAGCCCATCTTCATTGCTGATGCCGAGTCTCGATCGGGTAGATTCCGAGCGCGACCGGTTGATGTAGCAGATTTAGAACAACCTACTGCCTGCTTAGACATTTAAAAAAAAAAATCCGATCAGGCCGCCGTATGTAAACAGTCGAGCAATCACTGATCGTATTTACATTAAGAATTTCCGTTCGCAGACGTTTCGAAATTTTACAGCAAACAATTTACGCACAATTGAACGATGAACAGAGCCCACTCGCAGGCTGAGCCCCCACTTCGTCAATAATTACAAAAAACAGGCTAATGCCTAAATAAAACGAGGTGCTCGGAATTCCAAGTTCCCTCGACCTGCCTACCGGTCGTCGTTTCCAGTCGGTAGGTTCCCGGTCGTATTATAGCGGTGATGACGTACGGCCCTTCCCAGTTTTGAGCTAGCTTTCCTCCTTCCAAAGGCTAACTGGCCTCCCATCGGCGTAGGACGTAATCCCCGACCTGAAAGTACCGAGGGTTAACCCTGACATCCTTCGAACTCTTCACTCGCTTCTGGTACTCGGCCATACGCCGAGCAGCTAACTCTCTCTTTTCTTCGACCCCGTCGAGATCCATGACCATCGAGTGTTCGTTCTCTTCAGCGTTGTATGTTCGCTCTCTGGCGGTCGGGATCCATGCCTCGATCGGGAATCGGGCTTCAGCCCCATAGACAAGGGCGAATGTTGTCTCCAAAGTTGTTTCCCTCGGGGTCGTCCGATAAGTCCACAGAACATAGGGTAATTCATCGGCCCAACTTCGACTAGCCGAATGTAGCTTCTTCTTCAGACCTTCCAAGATTGTCCGATTAGCGTTTTCTACTTGTTCATTTCCCTGTGGGTAAGCCACCGACGATCGGACATGGGTTGTCCCGATCGTGGCAAGAAAGTTCTGGAAATACTGACTGACGAATTGGCGGCCGTTGTCGCTGATGAGATGAACGGGCACACCAAACCGGGAAATGACATTGCGCCAAAGGAATCTAGCGCATTGTTGGGAGGTGATCGTGGCTTACGGCTCGGCCTCGATCCACTTGGAGAAATAATCGATGGCGACAATGACAAACTTTCTCCGACCGGCCAATTGCGGAAATGGTCCCAAATATCCACCCCCACCTTGCAAAAGGAATTGCAGTCGTGACCGGCTGATAAAAGGTTGCCGGACGTCCGGCCATCCGAGCGAACAACTGACACGTCTCACAATCTCGTGCAAGCTTCTCACAATCTAACTGGAGAGACGGCTAATAATACCCGATCAGCATGATTCGGCGAGCTAACGATTGGCCACCTAGATGCGACGAGCAAATGCCCGAATGCAATTCCTTCATCACTAAATCAGCTTCGAACGCGGTCAAGCAGCGCATGAGAGGTCCTCCATATGACTGCCTATACAGACGACCGTCTTGGATCTGAAACCTTGGAGCTCTGAGCTTGGCCTTCCGAGCACGCTGGGGGTCGTCTGGGAGCCGACCGTGCTCAAGGAATTCCATCAGATCGGTGATCCAATTGTCTTCCGCCGGTTGGATAGGTGCGACTGGCAATCGGTGGATACTGTGCTTCGAGATCACCAAAATCCGAGCGATCTTCGACATATGCTCCGGGGCGTCTTGAGCCAGTTTGGACAAGATGTCCGCATTGGCATTATCCAATCGGGGTACATGTCGAACTGTGTATCCACGGAACAAGGCGAGCTTCTCCATTGCGAGGTCCCGGTAAGCTTGTAGTCGCTCGCCATTCACTTCATAATCTCTCAGGACCTGTCCGACCACGAGCGCAGAATCTGTTTGAGCCCAGATGTACTCAGCCCCCAAGTCCCGAACACACTGTAAGCCATTGACAAAGGCTTCGTACTCGGCTTCATTGTTGTTCGGGTGGAACTGATACATTAAAGCAAAGTAGACCTTGAATCCCTCTGGGCTCGTAACAACCACTCCTCCTCCTGCCCCTTTCTTGCTGCTAGACCCATCTGTTGCCAGCGACCACCACTCCGCCTCGGGGTCCTCGACCTCCGGAGGTCAGGTGTCTCGAGCGGTGCACTCGACCAAGAAATCTGCAAGGGCCTGACCTTTGATGGCTGGTCTTGGTCGGTATTCGATCGCATATTGGGTCAACATCAACGCCCACTTGACTAGGCGACCGATGACGAGGCAGTGCGGAGGACCGGGCCGATCGGCTGATCGGTCAACACACGAATGACTCTACCTTGAAAGTAAGGTGCTAGCTTCTTTGCAGCAATATACAAGGCGTAGACGACCTTCTCTAGCCGGGAGTACCGGAGCTCGGGACCATGTAGCGCGTGGCTTACATAGTACACCGGTCGTTGGACCGCTTCCAGATCAATTCGGCACAATACTGCGCTTACTGCTCGATCGGATACGACGAGGTACACGTTTAACTCTTCTCCGAGCTCTGGCTTCGACAGCACAATCGATGACATAAGATATTCCTTTAATTCGTCGAAAGCCGCTCGGCACTCATCGTCCCAGACGAATCCATTCACCTTGCGCAATACCTTGAAGAATGGTAAAGCGCACTTGGCTAACTTGGAGAGAAATCGGCTTAACGCCGCCAACCGACCGGTTAATTGCTGGACCTCCCGAACGGTGGTAGGTGGTTGCATGTCCAGAATTGCTTTAACCTTGGCCGGGTTGGGTCGATCCCCCTCTTGGTCATCATATAGCCGAGGAACTTCCCCATTTGAACCGAAAATGTGTACTTGGTCGGGTTCAATCTCAGCTGATACCTCCTCATAATCTGAAAACCTTCCCGGAGGTCCCGAGTGTGGTCGAATCGGTTCCGACTCTTGACCAGCATATCATCGATGTACGCTTCCATCGTTCGGCCTAAAAGATCAGCGAAGAACATGTTGACCATTCTCTGATAAGTCGCGCTCGCGTTGCGAAGGTCGAAGGGCATCACTCGGTAGCAATACAGCCTGTCTGGGGTCACGAAGGCTGTTTTGCTCTCGTCTTCATGGTGCATCATTATTTGATGATACCCCTTGAAAGCATCCATGAAGCTCATTAACTCAGCCCCGGCCGTCTCGTCGACCATTTGATGGATGCTCGGGAGTGGATATGGGTCGAGCGGACAGGCCTTATTGAGGTCGGTGAAGTCTATGCACATCCTCCAAGCTGGGGGCTTAGGAACAAGAACAATGTTTGCCACCCACTCGGGATAGATCACCGGTCGGATGTGCTCGATCGCCGCCATCTTCTTGACCTCTTCTCTGACAAACTCACGGCGATCGGATGATAAATGCCGCGTCTTCTGAACAACCGGCTTGGCTGCGGGATCGACGGCAAGCTTGTGACATATAACCGTTCGGTCGATCCCGGGCATGTCCTCGGGCCCCCACGCGAAAATATAAGCAAATTCGCGAAGAATTGCTAGCACTTCTAATCGTAGCTTGGGGGTAAGGGCCCGGCCAATTTTAATCTTCCTGTCCGATCGGTCCTCGGACAGGGGAAGTTCTTCAACCTCTTCGGAAGGCTCGGGTTGTTCCTTCTGGTCACTGGTTGCTTCCTTGACGATCGTGTTCACCCGGGAAGACGTGCCAGTATCACGCTTATTAACGGCCCGGGTATAACACTTCCGCGCGGATTGAACATCTCCGCGAACTACACCGACCCCATTGGGGGTGGGAAATTTCATGCATAGGTGGGGCATGGAAATAATCCCACCGATCTTCATTATTGCTGGTCGGCCTAAGATGATGTTGTGTGCCTATCTCGACCGGGAGAACAATTTTTCCTTCGGGGCAAATGAGGGCCCCGGTGAATCCAGACAATGGTACACCGACCGGAATCAGCTCGCTTTTGTCTAGATGAAGCTTTTCAAACACGTCCAAATAAAGGACGTTCACACTGCTCCCCGTGTCCACCATAACCCTCTGGACATCGGTCCCATTTACATCGATCGTGACCACGAGGGCTTCCAACCCGTGGTCAACACTGTTGGGCTGATCCTCCAAGGTGAAGGTTATGGGCTCCATCTTCTGTCTTTTCCCGGTATCACGGGAGTCTACGATCGCGACCGGGCAGTTCTCCCTCGGTCGGGAAGCGTCATCCAATCCACCAAAAATCACGTGGATGGTCGGCTTGCCTGCCGGTCGGCTGCTAGATGGAGGGTCAGGGTCCCAGCGGTCATCTCTGTGGTCATGACCCGACCAGTCTGAACGTTCAGCACGATCGGAGCGTTCAGAGCGGTGATGAGAGCGTCGATGATCTCTTCGATCAGTAGCCTTTTTTCGTTTCTTCTCTCTTCCCCACACACTTATCCAGCTTTCCAATACTCAACAAATCCTCCAAGAGTTGGCGTAAGTGCGTGCACTCCTCTGTGTCATGCCCGGCACACCGGTGGTAAGCGCAATGCTTAGATTTGTCCGGTCCGTCCTGTCCGGGATGAGGGAGTCGGATGAGATTGCAAGATTGGGCGTACTGCATAGCTTCCGCCGCTGATCGGTTCAAGGCCGTAAACTCGCCAGGCCTGGTGCGGGGTCGGGGATGGTCATCACCCGACCGATGTTCTGCCCGGCCGGCTGGCTTACGGGATGAAGTCCCGACCTCCTGCGATCTTTTGACGGCATTCGCTTCTCCAGCATTAGCGTAATCCGTCACCCTTCGAAGGGCCTTTTCATAAGTGGTCGGGGGATGAAGGATGAAATCTTGATAAAGGTAACCCGCCCGGAGAGAAATATGGAGCATATGGGTGGCGGTGGCATCATCCATCGGTTCAACCTCCCCGACCGCGGCCTTCCACTTGACAAGGAAATCGAACAAGCTCTCCCTTTCAATATGCTTGGCCTTTTCCAAGTACATGTAGGACTTCCTTACTATCTTGGAAGTGATAAACTTCCGCACAAACTTCATTGCCAGGGTAGGAAAGTCAGCGATAGAACCCGACTGCAACGTTCGGAACCACTCCGCCGCCCGACCGGAAAGCGTAGAGTAGAAGGCCCTACACATCACGGCGTCTGACACGCCCATCATCATCATGTTGCCGTAGTAATCGTTGACATGGACCTCAGGGTCCGTACGGCCATCATAACCTTTGTTCCCCCGGACTTGTAGATCGAGCGGGTATGGCTGGGCTATAATCTCCGCCGTGAAGGGTGTCCTCAATAGCGAGGCTGATTGATCGACCGGGGGCCTCACTGCTTGCTCGTTTCGAAACCGAGCGAATTCTACCTGGAGGTCATGGAGCAGTCATCGGCTCTCATTAAGCTCGGTCTTCTGGGCCTGGGTCGTCTCCCGGGCGCGTCGTCGACGGTGCGATCTCGACCCACTATGCCTAGATGAAGCCTCCTGGCTGGCCTCCTGCATCGGTACATCTACTGAGCGCCTGCTCGGGTCCTACGGTCCCAATCATTGCCGCATTGCTGGTCGGAGGCGCTCAAATGCTACTGCCCGGTTGGCTTCTTCGGGATCCTCCGGTTGGGCTTGAACCTCCGGTTGTACCTGTTGGGCCTGCCGTGGTACCTCCATGGCCTCGGCACTTTGCGACCCCAACCGCGAACGAGCCGAGCGTTGAGCCCGGGAAGTGGGCTGATGCTCCGACTCTACCTGAGCAGTCGGGTAAATCGGAGGGGCGGCGGCTGGAGCCGTGTATGTAGGCGTATAGGGTGGATAACCGGCCGGTGGTGTGTAAAACATTGGTTGACCGGGCCAATATCCATATGGGGGAGGCGGGACCGGGTAGGGATATTGCCCGGGGTATTGGAGCTGCTGACCGGGTGTTGGATATCCCGGTTGGATGTAATTGACCGGCTGTTGGGCGGCCGGGTACTGAGCTGCCGGATGAGGCGGTGAGAGGTTGAGGTTGAGGTCAACTGTCTGACCTTGATATTGTGTCGGACTGTCGGGTGATGATCGGATGAGCTCGCCGCATCCGCTTTATCGTCGCCGAAGAGGTTGTATGCGAATGGATACATGATAAGAGAAAGGACAGGTGCTCGTCAAACGTTAGCTTACTTGCATGGGTCCCCACAGACGGCGCCAAAATGATAGTGTTAATTCCTACGTAAGCGATGAATAAAATAACACACGACCAATTAAAGCAAGTAAAACTCTCTTATTGATCAAGGTGAAGATCCTAAGTACAATCTACAATGGCTATTTCGAGGGCCGACTGACTGCGGTCGGGATGCTCTGAGAATAGCCTATCGATCGTCCAAAAGTCCTCCACACTGTTACCACTGCGGGTATTTATAGCCGTTGGGCTGGAGACATAAGTCCGGCCGTTCGGCATGTCACCCACGTAGCAACCACGTGTCCTCTTCCCGGGAGCCCTGCCTGTCAATGCACAATGTTGCCACGTGTCTCTTCTCGGCTCTCTCGCCAAAGGGCTATCGATCGGGATTCGAGGGCATCGGTCGGGTAATGCCCGGTCTTCATCCGACCGGGATCTTCTAAGAAAGTCCGACCTGTAACTGGCATAAAGAAGAATAGAAAGACGAAGGCATGTCGGTCGGAGTATTCCCTACCATATATATATATATATATATATATATATATATATATATATATATATATATATATATATATATATATATATAAGGGTTCAAGTACGAGGAAGGGTTCTCGTACAGTTGTGCGATTAAAACGCACCTTAACCATTAAAATGACACACATTAGGCAATGTACGGATATATTATATATATTAACTTTTTTTTTTCCTTTCAAAAAAAAATAATAATACTAAATTTTTAATAGTTTGTAATTTTGATTAGTTTATTAATAATTTACAAAGAAAGTTAGGTAAAGTAAAATCAAGTAGGGAAAAAATTTTTCCGCCTAAGTGTGAATGCATATTAATAGATTTGTAAGATCATTATTATTATTTTTTTGTGTGTAAACCACGAAGTGGTCCGGATTTTTCTCTATCCGTTTAACTTTGTAAGATCATTATTGCAAATGAGATTAGCAATATGAAGGCATTTATTGTCTTTAACATTTATTGTGTTCACATTTATTAATAATATTTTATATTTAATATAAATTGTGTATATATTCATTTAAACCTCAATTATAATTGCCAAGCACCTTATGCTCAGATGACATGTAGTGATTTCTCCCATGTGTCCGTCGGCTATGGGTACCTTCGTCTCCGGCCATGGAGACGAAGAGACCTTCGTCTCCATGGCCTGGGGACGAAGGTCCCTTCATCTACATGGCCGGAGACGACGAAGGTAACTTCCGGAGACAAAGGGACCCGCCGGAGACCAAGATTTCTTCGCCTCCGGCGGTTTTTTTATTTTTTATTTTTTATTTTATTTTAAATATTTAATTTAATTAAAATTATTGTAAAAGAATAATTTTTAAATTTAGTAACCTCCTAATTCAGGTAAACAAGTAATTTTGGGTCAAATTGCATAAGTTTGTGCTGTTCAGGGACCCAATTGCATTTTTTTTAGTTGGATTGCCTAATTGCATGTTGGTGTGCAGTTGAGTGGCCTATTAGACCGTTATTCCTTTTTTTTTTTATTTTTATATTACTCCGTAATATTTTTCACCATATCCAACAATTATCATTTTTATATATTAATAATGAGATGTGTGATTTATATTATGTTTTGTATTCGAATCATTTTATCAAAGTAATTATGTTTCATATTTTGTTAAGATTATTTTTATAAAGTTTTGATGTGTTTTATTTTCATCGACATTCAGTAATATTTGTGGCTATGCTTCATAAGTGTTTTATTTATTTTTTAAACTATCTCTTTTATTTTTAATATTTATATTGATAATGAGATGTGTAATCTATAATGCGTTTTATATTCGAATCATTTTATCAAAATAATTATGTTTTATATTTTGTTATGATTATTTTTATGAGTCCGCCCTTGATCCTAAGTGTTTGAGGAACATGTTTGAAAAAATGGAAATATGTTGACTCAATATCCACTTGTATAATTTCTATCTTGCCATTGCCGAAGTTTGAACCTTGATCTTTTCTTCAAAATATTACCTACTGAATCAGTTAACTCAGCCCGTGCGAACTTTAACTTCTAATTAATCTTATATTTAGGATGGTTGAGAAGTTGTACCCGATTGAGGTTAAAAATAAGAAAGGTGTTTCACCTAACTTAGTGATATTAGGACTCTATGTATATGAGTCTGTTTAGAACTTCTTATCCTTGTCACACTGTGACTCTCTACTTCTTATCATTGTCACACTGTGACTCTCTATTCTATATATTCACATCATCTGATCTCATTGTAATGAAGTTCAGAAAATATAATACAATCAGTTCTCATCTGGTATCAGTTAGCTAGGGTTTTGTGATTCATAAAATTAAGAAGATGCAGCGCTGCGATGGCAACCTTAATTACCGTGGAGGTCAGCAACGTGGCTTCGATGATCCGTGTCAAATCTGTAAAGGTTTCGGCCACACAGGAGTCAATTGTTTTTGGCGCTATGATGATCCGTGTCAAATTTGTAAACGTTTTGGTCACACGGGAGCCAATTGTTTTTGGCGCTATGATGATCCGTGTCAAATTTGTAAACGTTTTGGTCACACGGGAGCCAATTGTTTTTGGCGCTATATGATCCGTGTCAAATTTGCAAAAGTTTCGGTCACACGGGAGTCAACTGTTTTCGGCGATATTCAGGGGCTCCGGGTTCTCAGGCTAATTTGGTGTTTCAAAATGGTTTAGTTGCTAAAACCTCGTCAAATTCTCATACTTGGGTTCCGGACACTGGAGCCACAAATCATGCAACTCCGAACATCGCTGCCCTTTCTACATCGGAGAAGTATACTGGTGATGACACTTTACGTGTCGGTGACGGTATGGGTTTATCTATTAGTCATGTTGGCCATGCCTCTTTTAATACCCCTTCTAGATCATTTACATTGTCTGATATACTTCACGTTCCGCGTTTGTCTAATTCTTTATTATCTGTTCAAAAGTTTGCATCCGATAATAAAGTCTTTTTTGAGTTTCACCCCTCCTTTTTTGTTGTAAAAGATATCAATACCAAGGAAATACTTCTTCGGGGCAATAGTTCAGGGGGACTATACACACTTTCATTACCTAGTTCGTCTCCGTCAGCGTTTATTTCCGCTCGTGCCTCGGCTTCCACTTGGCACAATCGTCTAGGTCATCCTCATAACCGTGTTCTTAGCCATATACTTCGTTCTTGTTTGGTTAGTGGGTCTCGTGATAATATTCGTTGTCATAATTCTTTATGCAATGCGTGTCAATTAGGCAAATCTGCCCGTTTTCCCCTCCCCCGTGTTGCTTCCTCTAGTTCTCAAGTCCTAGATCTTATTTACACAGACATTTGGGGTCCTGCGCCCACTTTATCTACTTCTGGCTTCCGTTATTTTGTGATCTTTGTGGATGACTATTCCCGTTATACATGGTTCTTTCCTATGAAATTAAAGTCTGATCTTTATGTCATCTTTGATAAATTTCGTACTCTTGTTGAACGGTCATTTAATTGCAAAATAAAGGCCATTCAGTCTGATTTAGGTGCTGAGTACAAAAAGTTGCATTCTTTGTTTGTTCAATTAGGAATTCAACATAGACAATCCTGTGCCTATACACATGAACAGAATGGTCGTGTTGAACGAAAACATCGTCACATTGTTGAAACTGGTCTGACTCTTCTAGCTCATGCCTCTGTTCCTTTGAAAATTTGGGATTTTTCCTTTGAGACTGCTGTCTATTTAATTAACAGAATGCCATCTTCTGTATTAAATAACTCTAGTCCTCATCTCCTGTTACATAAATTCCCTCCTTCCTATCTTTTTCTTCGTGTCTTTGGGTGTTTATGCTACCCTCATCTTCGACCATATAATCGTCATAAGATGTCATACAGGTATTCTCCATGTGTCTTCTTAGGTTATCCTGAGTCCTTTAGGGGGTACAAATGCATGGACTTACATACTAATAAGATTTACACATGCATGCATGTCAGATTTGATGAAGAAGTTTTCCCCTTTGCTACTAAAACTTCTTTGCAGGATCTATCTACTCCGTTTTCTGGACCTTGGGCGGAATCTGTTCTCAGTCACAGCACACCTATTCCTGCCGTGTCCAATGATGAGCTGCCAGAACCGCCGCTACCTGCTTCATTCGAACCAGCCGTGGTTCCTGGACAGGCTGCCTCGTCGGGTGATCCTGTGGAGCTTGTTGCTCGCCGGCGAGGCCGTTCACGTGGGCGGTCCATCAGGCCCAATGTCCGTACTCACTCTATGGCCACTCGCAGCAACGCAGATGCTCCTCTTTTTGCTCTAGCAGCTCAAGTGCATCCCACGGAACCCACATGTTACTCTCAAGCTGTTAAATATCCTGAGTGGCGTGAAGCCATGGACCAAGAATTCAATGCTCTCTTGCATAACCACACATGGTCTCTAGTTCCACCCACTGCAGGTATGGATATTATTGGCTGTAAATGGGTGTTTCGTACGAAGAGAAAGGCTGATGGTGCTATTGAAAGGCATGAAGCCAGGCTGGTTGCGAAAGGTTTTAATCAGGTTCCAGGTCAGGACTTCTTCGACACTTTTAGTCCAGTGGTAAAGCCTACGACTGTAAGAATCCTTCTATCTCTAGCTTTATCATCTGGGTGGTCTATCAAATAGCTAGATGTTCATAATGCTTTTCTGAATGGTAATCTGGCTGAAACAGTTTATATGAAGCAACCCCCTGGTTATATTGATGCTAACTTCCCGAATCATGTTTGTTTGTTAAAAAGATCTCTGTATGGGTTAAAACAAGCTCCCAGAGCTTGGTTTAATCGACTACATACGTTCTTACTATCGGTTGGCTTTCAAGCATCCAAGACAGATGTCTCTCTGTTCTATTACTCTAAAGACTCTGCTTTGGTTTATCTATTGGTGTACGTGGATGACATTCTTGTAATGGGAAGTGATCAAGGTATTATGTCTCAGCTCTTGTCCAAACTGTCTGCTACATTCAAAATCAGAGATCTTGGTGAACCAAATTTTTTTTCTGGGTATTGAAACAGTTAAGAGTGACAATGGGATTATTTTATCTCAACAACGGTATATGAATGATATTTTAAAACGGGCTGGAATGTCTGAATGCAAACCCCTTTCTACACCTATCTCTGTCTCGAAAATTGTCCCCTTCAATTCAGATCTATATGATGATCCCACACAGTACAGGAGTCTAGCTGGAGCACTGCAATATCTCACTGTCACACGACCTGACCTATCCTTTGCAGTTAATCAGTTATGCCAGCATATGCATGCCCCCACCATATCACACTGGGAGCAGCTCAAACGGGTACTCAGGTATGTTAAGGGAACAGTTGATCATGGTTTACGCATACGACGGTGCTCATCTAGAGACATTCATGCTTTCTCTGATTCTGATTGGGCTGGTTGTCCTGACGATCGAAAATCCACGAGTGGTTTTGCTGTTTTCTTGGGGAGTAATCTTATATCATGGGTTTGCAAGAAACAGAGAACTGTTGCCAGGTCATCCACTGAGGCTGAATACAAAGCTCTTGCAGATGTTTGTGCTGAGGTTCTATGGATTATGTCATTATTGCGTGAGATACAGATTCCGGGTATTTCCATTCCAAAATTATGGTGTGATAATCTAGGAGCTACATATATGAGTGCCAATCCAATCTTTCATGCGCGCACCAAGCATGTGGAGATTGATTATCATTTTGTTCGTGATCGAGTAGCTTCGGGCGATATCCAAGTCAACTTCATCTCCACAAAGGATCAACTTGCTGATATCTTCACCAAAGCTCTGCCTGGACCTAGATTTTCTTCCTTAAGGGACAAGCTACAGGTTACTAGTATACACTGTGCTTGAGGGGGAGTATTAGGACTCTATGTATATGAGTCTGTTTAGAACTTCTTATCCTTGTCACACTGTGACTCTCTACTTCTTATCATTGTCACACTGTGACTCTCTATTCTATATATTCACATCATCTGATCTCATTGTAATGAAGTTCAGAAAATATAATACAATCAGTTCTCATCAGTGATATAAAATACACAAAATTGTTCCTTAAAACTGAGTTAGATTATTTGTATGTTTACTAATTCATATCGCATTTAATAGTCAACAAAGTGAAGTAGATTAGTAGTATGGTTACTGATTTACATACCATTTACTTGTCAAACACAGTAAATAATGTTATTGGTCTGAATAATGTTATTGGTCTGTTTACATATATATAAACAGTTATATTGCTATACATTTACATTTTTATTCTGTTATATATTAATAGAGTGAATTGAATTATTATTTTTTGTGAACTTTTTATTATAACATGTACTAACTAGAGATGGCAACGGGGCGGGGCGGGGCGGGGGCGGGGAGTATGCTCCCCGTCCCCGTCCCCGTCTCCGTCCCCGGCGGGGAATTAAAAATATTTTTCATCCCCGTCCCCGCGAAAAATTAGGCGGGGACGGGGATTCCCCATTCCCCATCAACTTCTAGTTAAAATGTTAAATAATTTTAAATTTAATAATAAAAATTTTAAAATATCAGTCCTAATTTTAAAAATTAAAATACTATCTATATATATAGTTAATTACATATACAAATATAGTGTACTGTTAGTATAATTACATATAAATGCAATACTGCCACTATATATATATGTACTATATTTATATATGTAATTATACTAACAGTACACTAACAGTGTATTATATTTATATATGTAATTATATATATATATATATATATATATATATATAATTACATATATAAATATAATACACTGTTAGTGTACTGTTAGTATAATTACATATATAAATATAGTACATATATATATAGTGGCAGTATTGCATTTATATGTAATTATACTAACAGTGTATTATATTTATATATGTAATTATATATATATATATATATATATATATATATATATATATATATATATATATATATATATATATATATATATATATATATATATATAGAGAGAGAGAGAGAGAGAGGGGGGACGGGGCGGGGCGGGGAGGGGTGTCCCCATCCCCGTCCCCGTCCCCGGCGGGGAATCTCAAATGTTCCCCGTTCCCCGAAAATCTTCTCCATTCCCGTCTCTTTTAGGGCGGGAATCAGGGATTCCTGTCGGGGACGGGGCACATTGTCATCCCTAGTACTAACCAAAAAACACTTGGCAATTGATGATATTAAAATGTGATGTTATATACTTTGTGGTACACAGATTTAGAAGAGTAATTTAAGATAACTCTCTAAAGTTGATAACTTTGTAAAATGACGTGCATATTTAATGACTCATTTGTCCCCGGTAAGGAGTTTGACAATGTTTAATGTTTTTCAGAGTTATAGAGTCAAATGTAAGTCTATATGATGTTTTTATTATTTTGTAATTTGTATTTGTATTTGTATTTTTAGTAATCATAATTGGGTATAAAGAGACTACTGCACATTTTGGCTTTCTTTGGCAGAACTTATTTAACAGCTTATATCTCATTTTAAACTACTAATAAATTATAAGTTTTGTTTGATAATGTTTCAAAAATAAGTTAGTAGCTTCAGAACTTTATGATATTCTTTACCTTCTCAATTAAAATCCTTTTGGCATTTTTTATTCTCCTATTTTTGTATTAGTTGCACAACTCCATCACAATCAAGCATCCTCCTTATCTGAACAACTGGAACCACTTGAGTTGTTACAAAATGAGCTCAATGAAGTTATTTATACTTATTTAACCTCCTCAACGGACAGTGGGGATCTACTTATCGTATGACTATAATTATATTCCTAAAATTTCTCCTAAAATTCTATACAATCATGAGTTCTATAATGTTTTATAAGATTTTATAAATCTCTACACTTCTTTTATATTTATATATATATATATATATATATATATATATATATATATATATATATATATATATATATTTCAAATGCGGCCAGGGTTTAGGTTCGGCGGAATTTCAAAATACACCAACAGTGTAAGGGAAACACACCACAATGAAATGCAAAAAAAAACAAAAAAAAAACAAAAAAAAAAACAAAAAAAAAAAAAAAACAAAAAAACAAAAAATACATAACAGAACCAAAAAAAAAAAAAAAAAATACACCATATAACTCACCACCCCAATGGTGTATTTCTGAACACTGTATGGTATTTTTACTCACACCTAATGGTGTGTTTTGGTGATGCGTACCTAATTTGTGTGTGTTTTTGTATGTATATATGTATATATAGTACACGTGTTAGTATTAGTAAAATAAAACTATTAAATGTCAACAAGAGTTGATTTATATGATTTGGTTGAGCACATATTGAGTCTTTTTAAAGAATAGTGGTTTGAATCTTGGTACTAACACAGTTTGATAATTGGCTTCAACAGTTTTTTTTTTTTTTACTCCTTCCCTATGATTTCAATACAGTCACGTTTTTAATAGCTTTTTAATATTTAATGCACACACATATATATAACATTCTTTTATATTAATAACGAGATGTGTTTTTTTTTTTTTTAAATTATCTCTTTTGTTTTAAGGTTTCGGCTTTACTGAAAAAAAATTCTAAATCCGTCCCTACTTCTTCGCCCCCCACCGAATTTCTGGCTCCGTATATATATATATATATATATATATATATATATATATATATAGAGGCTCTAGATTCAATGAGATCACCTAATAACATATTAACGTTATGTCCAGTTTGACTTTGCAGGTTGAAACATATTACCACCCAACATGGATTCAAGTAGGTGCAGAAACAGAACTCTACTTTAAATATGTAGTACTCTGATCTATTTTAGTTCTCATAACATTTGTCTCTAATATTTGTATACTCTTTCTTCATGACTAACCATTTTTATATATTATGTTTTACTAAGATGTCCAAGTTGCCTGTGCAGGTTGCAAAGTATTAGCAGATAACATGTCCTTTATGAACTTGCAAACTTGCAGATAATAAAAATTCCATAAGGATGTAGTGCACATAAAAATTCGGGAGATTCGACTGAAGATGACGTAAGGTATGCAAATTCTTTACTTAATGTTATGATATGACAAGTTATATAATTACAATTTAAGAATTACTTGGGCCTGAAAAGTGAAAACCAATGCATAATTCTAATACTTTACATTTTTTGAAGTTAAAAGTGGAACAAGTTAAGTAACTAATAATTTCTCCACTTAATAATCTAAACGTATTCTTTTTACCTGGATATATTAAGTAAACATAAAGTCGTGTTGAACTTACATTGTCTTGTACATAGTTCGTTAAATTAGGCATTAAAAGTTAAATTGATTTAAATTAAGAGTTAATTCCAGCAATGGTCCCCTGAGTATGATGATTTTCCAGATTTGGTCCCCGTCTTTTAATTTGGACAATTTAACCACCCGTCTATTTAATTCTTTCCAATTGAGGTCCTTCCATCAAATGGGTGTTATTTCAGCGTCAATTTCAGGGGCATTTTGGTACATTTACTTGCTATGCTGTACTCCTTAATAGGTCAAATAAAATTTAAAAATACCCATCTTATACTTGCTGTGCGTATGTGTCGCTTAGATAGTCTGAAATACCCAATTTATTTGCCCAACCCTAATCGCAGGAGCTGAGAAGTAAGCAAGCAAGCTATGTAATGAAAATCCCCAAATTTCCCCATCTTAAACCATAATCGCAGTCTAGCGTTGAAGCTTGGGAGAGAACGAACGAAGAACACTGATGGAATCGAGAGGGAAGCAAGCTAGCGTTGGTTGCAACTCTGCTCCAGCAGGTAAGTTTGGTTCCCTTTATGGTGTAGGAGAACGAAATGGTACATGTGGGGTCCGAATGTCTGTGTTGTGTTGTTTAGTATATACTTTCACTCCTTTCTGTGTTGTGTGTTGTATATTGTGCTTAGTATAGGTACATGTGGGGACCTTTTTGTGGTTGAAAATGGTGTGTGGACCAATGTTTGTCTGATTATGCATATGTTGGGGACCATAGTTGTTGTTTTTTTTCTAAAGCCTTTACTGTAAAGTAGTGTATTGTGTACTTCCATGTTGTGTGCATTACAGTGGACCATTATATGTTGTATAAAGTGCTTTGGAAATTTGAATCATTGATCTCAGGGATTTTTACTCTTAAACTAAGACATGGGGGAATGATAAGTCAAGATTTACCAGCTAAATATTTAGGAGGCAGTGTTAGTGTATTTAATGATATGGTAGAAGATGAGTGGGGGTTAATTTGTTTAAAGGAGAAGGTTGGGGAGATTGGTTATGCAATGGATGATACTTTAAGGTACTTCATGGCCACAGAAATGGGGTTGCAAGAATTGGTTAAAGACTTTGAGTTGTGGAATTTACTTAACCAATGTTGTAGTCCTAAGGTCTTAGAAATCTGGATGGTAAAAGGAGTGATTGGTGATGATGCAGATGTTGGCAGTGCAGATGTTGGCAGTGCAAATGAAGAGGAGTATGATGGCAGTGGGTCTGAGTGGTGTGGCAGTGGGGATGAATTGGATTGTACTGATGAGGAATACAATTCAGATGAGTTAGAGGATATAAGTGTGCATGATGATGAAGAATTTGTCAAGAATATAGATATTACTGCAGAGTTTGGAGGCTTAGGTGATGTAGAACCCCAACTCCCACAACCCATACAACCCCCACCAGTAGATGATATTGTCAACTACTCTGATGAAGGGAACATGGTAGGCAGTGATGGTGAGGGTATAGGGATCAAATGGCAAAAGTTTTTGAAAGAATCTGAACGTACTTGTCCTAAATTTGAATTGGGACTGACCTTTAAAGATAAACGGGAGTTTAGAGAGCTATAACAAATTATGCAATCAAGGAGGGGAAAGAAATGAAATATCACAAAAATGACAAAGTTAGATGTGTGGTGAAGTGTAAGCATGAAAGTTGTCCTTGGCAGGTTACCCTTAGTTAGTGGTGAAGGACAAACATGATGGCTGTATAAGGACTCAGAATAATTCAATGGTCAATTCCTCTATTGTTGCTAAGAGATGGAAACAGCAAATTAGAGGAAATATGGAATGGAAAACTAATTCATTTTTAGAAAAAGTCCTAACTGATGACCATTACATTCTGAGTAAGAAGCAAGCATGGAGGGCTTTAGTGAAAGCAAAAGGTGAAATTAAACATGAAGCAGAAGATTACTTCAATAAGATTTGGAGCTATGCCTTGGAAATAAAAAAAACAAATCCAAACTATACTTGTGAAGTGAAGTTGAGTGACCTTAAAGAAAAAGGAAAAGAGAGATTTTTAAGGATGTATATCTGTTGGGAAGTTACAAGGGAAGGATTTAAGCACTGCAGGAAAATCATTGGCCTAGATGGGTGTCACTTGAAGTGTAAAACTGGAGGAGTATTGTTGACAGCAGTTGGAATAGATGCAAATGAAAGTTTATTCCCAATTGCCTATGCAGTTGTAGAAGGTGAGAACAAAGACTTTTGGACTTGGTTTCTACAGTTTCTAAAGAAAGACTTGAAGCTTGGTCCCTTAGTACAAAGTCAGTACACACTAATGTTAGACAAGCAAAAGGGTCTCATACAAGCTTGTGAAAGTACCTTACAAGGAGTTAGGCATAGATTTTGTGTCAGGCACTTGCACAATAACATGAGGGTGGCTGGTTTCACTGCCAATGCTATAAAGGATGCCTTGTGGAAAGCAGCAAGAGCCACTACTGTGAATAACTTTTCAACAGCACTACTTGAGTTAAGAAAATTGGATGAAAATGCTTATGTTTGGCTTGGTGATAAGCACCCATCTGAGTGGTCAAGATCCCACTTCAATACAGCTGCCAATTGTGACATCCTAGTGAATAACATCTCAGAATCATTCAATGCAATGATCTTGACAGCAAGGGAAAGTCCTGTTATTAATTGCTTGGAGATAATTAGGAAAAAGATCATGCTAAGGCTATTTGAGTCAAGGACTAAAGTTGATGAATGGACTGGAGTACTCTGTCCAAGTATTGTGAAAAAAATTGATGACATTGAGATAGCTGCAGGTGGAATGATTTGCTATCAGTGTGCTCCCATGTTGTTTGAGATAATTGGGACACATTCTGGGCAGTATACTGTTGATCTAGGTAGAAGATCTTGTTCCTGTAGGAGATGGGACCTAACTGGAATCCCTTGCCCCCATGCTGTGTGTGCAATATGGAAGAAAAATGGGAAATGACCTATTTGGCATTATGTGGATCCTTGCTACTCTATATCTACTTACTGCCAAACATATGATGGGTGTATAAAACCAATGTCTGGTCATGAAGAGTGGCCTGCAACAAGTAGACCACCTCCTTTGCCACCACTGTATACTGCAAGGGCTGGAAGGCCTAGAAGGTTGAGGATGAAGTCTGCTGGAGAGATAAGCAAATGTGGGCAGTATTTGTCTAGGAGCCTTGTTACTTTACATTGCACCAAATGCAAAGAATTGGGTCATAACCAAAGAAAGTGTCCAAAATACCCAGTTGCCAGGCCTGCCAATCAGGTTACATACTTTCACATTTGACTTTAAATTTGTCAATAACTGGCTGTGTTAAACTGGTTGTGTTAAATAACATAATCAATTTGCAGGTTAAAAGAAGAAAATCAAGTGTTAGGTCAACAAAAGGAGTACATGTTGCTGCTCAGCCTGAAGTCCATGATGCAGATGCAGCTCAGCCTGAAGTCCATGATGCTGCTCAGCTTGAAGTCCATGATGCTGCTCAGCCTGAAGTCCATGATGCTGCTCAGCCTGAAGTCCAACCTGATGTAATTACTCAACCTGAAATTCAAGAGACTCAATGGGAGATTCCAGATGAGATATTGGATGAGCAATGGCACCAAATCCAAATTGAGGCAGAGGACATTGTTAGAGGTATGTTATACTGCTTATCCATGTGCCATCTAAATGCAAATATTTGACTCTTATGTATTGTAAGACCTTCACTAAGTTCCAGTCTGTCCATTCCAGTCATTGTTGTGGGAGATTCAATGCAAGCAAATGTGCCTTGTAAGTTATACAACCAGTCCATTCATGTGCAATTATAATGTCAAAACACAACTTATAATTTCATCTAATATATTACTATGTGCAGATCAACAACACAATAAGACTGATGGAAACCACCAAGTAACGGGAAAAAGAAAAGGTCAAACTGATGGAACTAAGTCTACTAGGAAGAAATTACCAATCAAGAAGCATCGTACAAGATCATCAACCACATTCAAGTCTAAATTTTATGGGAATGACAAAGATCCAATCACTTTGGATTAAGGGAACTACTAGTTACTGCTTTTTTGGATTAGTGACTTTTATGAATTGTTAGGTCACTATTTGGCATGTGTTAATGTTGGCTTAGACAATTGTCTTTTGATCTGTAATGGGATTTATATGCCAATTATGATGTGTTTTGGGGTCTACAGACCTTTAGATATGTAATGGGATCTATCTACTATCTTTTGAAATACATTTGTAATGATCTTATTTATATGATATTTTTGTTATAAATGGTATTTGGCCTTCAGATTGCAGTATGCAGTGTGCTAATATGGTATGCATTATGCATTGTCAGAAGCAGTTTATGGCAAAAAACCATAACTCAATTTTCATTGCATTGTGCTTAGACTTACAATTGTCAAATAACAAATACAATTCTTTAATATGCAGAACTACTACCTAACATAAGGTTATTCTTTCCTCTACCGACCTTCGCAACTATAACTGCAAATAACACAATGCATACTGCTATAACTACACATATCCTAATACCCTTGCCATGTCCACAGTTGCTTCTTTTGACACCAACATTAGTTTGTAGCCTCATTTTTAGCAGTGCAATCTCTTCTTCATCTCGATTGATCCTTCTCAATAAACCAGGAATAATTCTTCTTGACCTTGCGCACATTGGAGGGTCATGCCACCTAACAAAACCACACCTTTGACCTCCCTGCACCAAAAGCTGATAAATACATATCAATTTGAATTCATTTGCCTTACTTAACAGACATTGTGCCTTCAAATAAGATATTGACAGTATTGCTCGAAGGAAAAACAATACATTCACACTCAAATTTTTGAATTTTTTTTTTGTTTCAACTACAACAAGAACCCTTAACTATAATGAAAGCACTCACATTTTCAATAGAACATTGCCAATATCTTCTGCCGGGATTATCATTTGTCCAAGATGTTTGAAGCTTCAGACGTTGCCCACACTCACAATTTGGAATGGAAACCAACTCACCATATATGTATTCCTGCATTCTTGAAGATGAAGAGCTCTCACTGCTATATCTTCTAGCCATCTCACTGCTAATTCGCTGGAAGGAAAAGGAAGTTGAACTCGGATGTGGGCTTCGATGAGAAAGATGACTTCGGACTGCTAGGGCTTCGATGAGGAAGATGAATTCCGACTGCAAGGGCTTCGATTAGGAAGATCAAATCGGACGTCTAGGGCTTCGATGAGGAAGATGTAGTCGGACCTCTAAGGGAGTCGATGAGGAAGACTTCGGACTTCTAAGGGCTTCGATTAGTATTTATTCCAGTATATTTGTCGTATTAAGGAGTACAAATACACATAGCAAGTAAATGTACCAAAATGTCCCTGAAATTGACGCTGACATAACACCCATTTAACGGAAGGACCTTAATTGGAAAGAATTAAATAGACGGGTGGTTAAATTGTCCAAATTAAAAGACGGGGACCAAATCTAGAAAATCATCATACTCGGGGGTCCATTGCTGGAATTAACTCTTAAATTAATTTAACTCGAATGTTGATGTATAACCTGAAACAAGTTAAGTTTAAGAATAACAAATAAACATCAAAATTAAGTGTAGTAAATTTAATTTTATTATATAAAGTTACGTAACTTTATACCGATAGTAAATTTTATACGACACTCTTAGATTAGTAAACTGAACAATTAGATTGCTCAATTAAGTGAAAATCTACTTCTAATACACGCACCAATCTACTCCCACAATGGATAGAGGTTTCATAGATTCCATAGTGTATCTTCATAGTGTCTAAATACAGAAACCACTTGATGGATAGATAGTGTTGGTGTGATATGATTTTCCTCAATTTACCTGCAAAAAAAAAAAAAAAAAAAAAAGATGCATTGCAATAATGGTTATAGAGCAATAGTATTTAAAATAGTAGCTTTTTACTATGTATGTCTTCATTGTGTTTAATCTGATTTACATTGCATATACTTGCATATTTAAATGTCAACAGAGTCTGTTAGATTATTTGTATATTTGTATCTAATTTAATTATCAATACAATGTTCTATATATCTTCACTAGTAATTCACCCGCGCAATGCACGGGGAAAAAATTATGTTATTATAAATATAAATAAAAAAATAGAAAAAATAAAAATATTTTAAATTGTTTAATATAATAAAATTTTTGAGCTTCCATTGGTCAAGTATTTATTATTTTTATAGAATACAAAATTATAATTAAAATTTTGTATGGTTAATATAATTTCTAATTATGTACATATTCAAATAAACTTATAGAGAGAATTTACATAATTACATTGATTTATTCTTAATTGTATTTCATCTATATTATAATTTTTACAATATACGAATAATAACTAAGATAATTACATTTAGAAAGCAAATTTCAAATTTTGTATGAGTAAATTTAAACTTTAATTGAACACATTTTTTTATATGATTATATAATATATTCTTTATGCACATGGCATTCCATAAACTCAAATGTCATTTTATAAGTCCAAGACCACTTTTTGTGGAGATAATTCAAATGTATTTTTTTTCTTTTAAAAGTCCTAAGTTTAGACATCCAGAAAAACATTAAAGACCCATACGATATATACATTTATATATATTTAAATTTTTATTTATGGCTTAAATAATTTTTTTTTTAATTCTGAAGTCAAATAATTGACCCACGGCCCGCAACATTTGCTTTCTTCATTCCTTCTTGCTTCTGCCATTTCTTTGAAGCATTTGAGATGGAGAAAAATTATATGTAGAGGCTTGCATTAATTGCACTGTTTCAGATATTGAATAGGCTTTCATCGAAAATTTAATTAAAATTGTAATCCTAAGAACCACCATAAATAACAAAAGCATATCAAATAGACTTTCACTGTAAAGCCAGAGATTTAACTAATATTGCATCGTTTCATATTTTCTATTAATCGGGAATCGAAATCCTTAATCCTAATATCATAACATTTAATAACTCCATTAATTCAATAAATGTAATCCTTTGTTATGGGCGAGAAAAAAAATAGCTATTTTATTTTTCAAATGTTGTGCTTTTTTTTTTATTATTATTATTATTATTATTATTATTATTATTATTATTATTATTATTATTATTATTATTATTATTATTATTATAGTAAAAGGTGTTGTGGCTATTTTATATTTATAGCTAGTAATAATAATAATGTTGGTAATTAATTGTAACATTAATTATTTCCCAACCATATAGCTTTATTATATGTAAGATTTATATGCAGTTATATATGAACAAAGTGAACTGATTTATTTTCTCTTGATAAACTGTTTATTTATTAAAACACATACTAACTGTGAAACACTTGGCAAATGATGATATTAAAATCTGATGCTATATACTTTGCTATTAAACAAATTTAGAAGAGTAATATAAAATACCTCTCTAAATTGATAAATTTCTGAAATGGTATGCAGATTTAATTCCCCATTTGTGGATTCCTCAAATCCGTTTCCATAACTCAAGCTAGAGATTGAAGCAATACTCCTCATCCGAATTTGTTTATCATGCAGATTTAACAGACATAGTTAGATAGGAAAATTAGTACATACTAAAAAAAAGATATTAAATAAAAGATAATTAAGAATCTAACCAATAGCCATTCTCTGGGTCTATAAACATTAGAGAACATACATTTCCCTAAATTCCAAAAACTCAGGAGATTCCTAATTAAACGGTACTTGGATAACGTCATAGGAACGGCAGATTTTGACCTCACCGACTATATATGTTTAAATTAGTTAGTACTTTAAATTATAAAATGAGTTAATACCACAAATGGTCCTCTGACCCATATTTATTTTGTAGAAGGTTCCAAATTGATTTCGCATACCTGTGTTTGGAGAAGATGTCAAAGGCCGAGTCGATCATATTTTGGAGCAGTGTTGCACGTACGTATTTATTGTCTTTGTCATATTTGGTGCGATCTTCATTAGAAATTGCAGGTGACTTCGCAGCAGGCTATTTAGGATCAGGAGTGGTTTCTAACGCTGTCACCTCAGAGGCGAATGCCTGTTGGTGTAACACCCTACTTTTCTTAAATCTAAAACACAAATACTTAACTTCAAATGGTCAACTAAACAAGATTAAAATAAGATTAATAGCTAAGAACCATCCAACAGGGTGTCACCGCCACAGTCACCACACACGATGACTGCACAGGCTAAGAAAGGTATTATCTAGAGTCAAGCTCATCAAAATACTACATCCAAACTTGGGGAACGAAACCCCGGTGTTCAACACCAACAAAAAGACTAACATAAGCATCTAAACATCAGAGTTTAAACTTCATCATCCAAATCAAAATCTATACTAGCATCTAACATCTCAACTACGCGCTATACTACCTCGTACGCGCTCAAACACTGGGCCCATCTAAAAGGGGTTATAAAAACAGTGGAAAATAAACTTGTTAGCACGAATGCCAAGTATAAAGTCACTCGACCCTGTAAAGTACTATAGATATAGATTTTTAAAATCATTTGGCAAGCACACTTAAGCTCAAGTACTTACAACACTTTGATCAACAAACTCAAATCATGCTCAATAGCATAGTATATGCTTGCAACATATTCAACATATAAACATGCTTTCACAAGTACTCATCTTACACATATTCTCATGCTTTAACAGATAGGTAAAGAGGCATCAAATAACTCAACAAACAATCTTACAATATCATGTTAGCTCATAACCATCAATAAAGTGTTATACTTCTCGTCATACTTTATATGCAAAATATGCAATTCATGCAATAAGATAATCATGATGTTATATATATATATATATATATATATATATATATATATATATATATATATATATATATATATATATATATATATATATATATATATATATTGAATCCGGTGCACCCCTTAGTTAGATATGTTTGTGAGCTTTAATCTTGGTCGTTTGTTTTCATTTTTTAACGGTGCAGATGTTATTCATTTTTTAGTCATGTGTCTGTTTTTTTTTATTAAGTTAGGGGTAGTTTTATCTTTTGCGTCGGGTCTCTTTATGTCAAGTCCTTAATTCACGTGAATTGGGGTCGTGTCACGAGTTAATTTGGGAGTTTTGCACGTTCTCTCTCACTTTGCTGCCGTTACAAATTAAAGGTTGTAGCTTCATCGTTTAGGTTCATCTTCATTCGCGTAGTTTGGGGGCGTCCTCGCTTCTGTGTCGATTTTGCGGTGCTTGTATCGGTGTTGTTCATGGCAAGGTCGAGCTCGAGGAGTTCTAAGCGACTTAGAGGGTTTGCGCCTGATCCCATTCCAGGTTTTAAGTTTTTGTGTCCTATTTTTTGCTTTGATCGTATGATTTTTAATCTTTTTGCATTTATCTTTTGTATTTCTTGGTTGTGTAGTAGTATCGTGTCTGGTGTGGGTGTGTTGGGTCACTGATTTGGGTTTAGTTTGGGGTTCCGGGTTGGGGTTAGGGTTGCTCGTTTTTTTATTTTTATTTTTGTTAATTTCTGGTGTGGGTTTCTGATTTGGGTATTGTATGGGGTTCTTGGTTGGTGGTTTTTCTGCCGGTATGGGAGGTTGGGGAAATTTGTGATGAGGGGCTGGTGTTTCTCTGGGGTGAATGGCGGGAGTGGATGTGTGATTTTTTGGGGTTTCAAACCACCCATCACTAGGATTGGATGGCTGGGTCTTTGCATGTGCCGGTGGGCAATTTGTGTATTTAGTCGTTTGTTGGGGTTTTTGGGGTGGCGTTGGTGGCCAGAGTTTTGATGCTCATGGATGGGGGGTGGGGGTTGTGGTGTTGTAAATTTTTTGCCGGAGCTAGGGTAGCTCGGTTTTTATTTCTTTTTTTATTTTTTTAATTTATGGCAGTGCAGTGGTGTTATACTGCTTGTTTTTGCAGGTTGTATTATTGGTATACAGAGCTTGAACGGAGTATGGAAGAATATTGTGAAAATTAAGGAGGAGTGTATGGATTTAATTAGAGGTAGAAGTCTGAATGACTTAGTTGTGTGCATGTGTTTTTTGTGGTGGGTGCATTGTGATAAATTATATGAAAAATGAATTAATGAATAAATATAATATTTTAGCAGCATTGGCACTACTATATATATACGAATTCTCACCTAATTCATGTTGTTTTTTATTTTACTTTTTTAGATTTTACTACTGTATTTGAAGATGTAATCTAACAGAGTAACAGTGTTGTGTGCATTACAGTGTTATGGCGTGTGCGCTTTAAAAAAATAGTTCTTTTGTGTGTTTGTCTTTTTTTTTTTTCTTTTTTTGGAACTAACTCTTTCATTGCGATTCTTTTTTTAAAAAAAATTATTCTAAGTGCAATTTGCCGGTTATATACTTCATGTTTGTTTTACTTGTTTATTTTAAAATGTAATTTCACGTTGGGGTGTGCATTGTTGTGATATGGTTGTGCATTAATTCATCTTGTTTTTTTTTTAAAAAAAAAGGTACATACATCTATATAAACCGTATTGTTTTTTGTTTTTTTTTAATATTCTTGTTGGTAGAATATACAACACATGGTCTTTGCGTCAATTTAGACAGTTTTGTTTTTGTTATTTGGCATGTGCAGTGCAATGTTATGGCGTGTGCGAATTACCGTGCTGGGGTTTTGCATTATTTTTTTAAAATAATAAGTGGTTTTGTTTGGGTGACTTCTTTTATAGAAGTACATATCTCTTCTTCTTTTTTTGTGTATTTTCTGTCTAGCACGATTTTTGTTTGTCTGTGCGTAAAGCTTGACATTTTTTTAGGGAACACTTCTGAGGTAATTGAAGCCCCCCTTGGTGTAGCGTCGCCTACTGATCAAGTAGACCTGCCAGCTTCCACCGTCGTGGTGTCTCCTCATGCTCAAGGAGATCCGACTTTGGATGCCTGATGAGGATGATGTAGATATCTTCCCAACTATGAAGACTCGTGCATCCCCAAAGCATTTAGTTGCCCAAATGAAGCGCTTTAATGCATGCCAAAGGAAAGCTGTGAATGTAATTGGGTTAGGGAAAAAAAAACCAAGGCCAACTTCTTGTATAATCTTTTTTAATTAAATAAAAACAACCTCATGAATGCGCACAGATATCTAATTACAGTTTCGGTCAAAATTCTAAACAAAACACACTTGCATTGACTCCAATATTGTATTACGCACACGCCGTACCACAGTTATGCACAGTACACAATCAAAATCACACGCCAACAAGCTTCTGCATTCTTTTACTAAAATTTTACCAAAAGAAAAACGTCAATGTTTCATGCGTACTCTGATTACCAATTATTTTACACCACACCACATGCCAAAATAAAAAGAAGAAGAAAATATAGTACCACAGTTATGCCAAGTCCGACTTACAATAACATGCTCACGCTGTTGTACATATATGCACACACCACCGTAAATTTCAACACCGGTGCACCACAAATCAAAGGATTACTACTCTAACAATCATTTTCTTTATGAACAAACAAAAAAAAAAAAACATGAATTCACACACATACCTAACAATAACTTTGGCTAACAAGTACAACTAAAAATAAAAAAAAATAAAAAAATAAAAAAACGCCCCATCATTAAGATTTGCACACACCATAGCACATATACGCACACACCTCCGTAAATTACGAACTATGGTGCACCAAAAACCAAACGAATAGTACTTTTACAATCTTGTTCATTCAAAACAAACTATCAACATGAATCCACGCACACCGCAATAATTTTTTTTTAAAAAAAAAAGTTAAAAAAAAAAAATCAAAGGCCGCAACCCAAAAATTTGCACATGTACATGCACACAACAACGAATACCCACGTTCCTTCGGTTTGTTGCATTCTCTTTTCTTTAAAAAACAAAAAAAAAAAAAAAAAAAAAAAACATGCCATGCATGCACACTAACAAAGCATAATTATTTTCTAAAAAACACCAACAAAAAATATTAACGACGTCATGTAAAGTTCGCGGTTCATGTAGTTGCACAAGCCATTGCTTACTAATGCACATACCTGCGTCCAACCCACTTGCCTTTGACTTTTTAAATTATTGTTTCTTTAAAAATAAAAAAAATAACCATCATGTGTTCACGCTTACAAAACATAACAATTTTTCAAAAAACACTAACAAAAAATATTAACAACATCATAAAGTTAGTGGTTCTTGTAGTTGCACACGCCATTGCTTACTAATGAAAATAATAATTAAAAAAAAAAGTCCAAAAAAAAAAAATCAAAGCCCGCAATCATACAATTTGCACACGCCATTGCACATACACGCACACACCAACGAATACCCACGTTCATTCGGCTTGTTGCATTCTTTTTTCTTTAAAAAAAACTACATGTACTACTCTTACAATCTTCTTCTTTAAAACCAACCCATATACATAAATTCACGCACACACATAAACTATTTTCGTAAAATTACAAAAAATAATAATAATAAAAATAAATAAAAAATAACTCATCCATACGATTTGCACACGCCATACTACATACACGCACACACTATCGTACATAATCAACTAAAATTATCAGCTCTCAATACAAATTATTACTAGTTATTACCTTTAATATTCTACCTAATATTATGCTCAAGATTACAATTTAATACTAACCAAAAATAAACTCAATACTAGAATTACTTTTTAATCGTTATGTTTTAAAAATGTCTTTAATTAGTTTAAAAGAATCTTTCAATCTCAACGATTCATGGAAAATGAATCAATAGATATTATGAGATCTCATGATCTCATGTATCATAGGGGTTGCACCGGATTTGAAGCCTATATATATATATATATATATATATATATATATATATATATATATATATATATATATATATATATATATATATATATATATATATATATATATATATATATATATAGGGTTGTATTCAAATACAAACCCCCTTAAAATACAAACTTTCCTTAAAATACAAACTTGAGCTAGTGCACACATTAACATACTGACACGCACACAGCACGTAGGAGAAAAAATCACAATCACCCATCAAAGCTCGTGCACACATTAACATACTTACATGCACACAAAGTGTATGAGGAAAAAATCACAACCATCCATCAAAGTTCGTGCACACATTAACATACTTACATGCACACTGCCAACAATATCTGCGATTAGCTCGTGCACACATTAACATACTTACATGCACACAGTTTGTATTTTAAGGGAGGTTTGTATTTTAAGGGGGGTTTGTATTTGAAAATAATCCTATATATATATATATATATATATATATATATATATATATATATATATATATATATATATATATATATATATATATATATATATATATTCTCGTTCTTTTATAAAAAAAATACTACTTATGTGGAGGTTTTGAGTCACATTGACTCAATTTTTCTCTTTTTTCTCTTGAGTCACATAGACTCACTTTTCTCTTCTATCTCTTGAGTTACACAGACTCACTTTCTTTCTTTATTTCTTTACTCGCTGGCGAGGTAGGAACTTCACTGCTATGTGAATGGACCTATCCGGGCTCGGCATCTAGCCGACCTAATACTCATCTCACCCACGGAACCACTCTTGGTTCTTATCTCAAACTCTGTGGAATCAGGTATCGTACTTATCAGTGTGCACAACCCCTAACCAGGATTCCAAGCTCGGCGGGTAGTATCTAACCTGCTAGTAACTCGAGAATATCGACCTCGTTACTTCAAATAATCTGTCGGTTCGCAATGTCCAATTTCTTTCCTTTCTCAAACTTTCTTTCTTCCTCTTTTCTTCCGAAAGGACATAGTCCTAACGGGCCTCCAAAAAAACTATTTTTTCACCATAGATAGCATATAGATATATCACATGCAACTTCTTTCTTATGCACATAATTCTCAACAATTTCTTTTCTCACATTTTGAAAATCAAATATCATGCAATCTTCTCAATGTAATTAGATAATGATTTTCCAAAATAAATATAGGTTTTTGAAATAGATTTTAGGCTACTTAGAGCCAAATGCACTTTACTCAATGAAATCTACTAATCATGCTATTTACTATGAAAATATACTTTGCATGCTCAAACACTGTGAAACAAGGAAAATCATGCACTTGCTTCATGCCCAAATCTCAATCACTTAACAAACCTTCTCAATGAATAACTCAAGTATTGATAATGCTTCTCAACTCAAAACACACTTCAATTTCTAGCAATTCTCTTTACTGTAAACAAGGAATTCATGTACTGGCCATATTCAATTTCTCAAATTCTTAGCAAAGGTTCTCAACAAATATTAACAAGTATTTAGACATGCTTCTTAATCAAATAGCAATACTCACATGCCAAAATACACTAGTTGATAACTTCATAGACAACAACAACAACAGAGAGCTCAATTCTCACATTTTGAACTGTAAATCATTCTTTCTAACTCCAAATTCAACGAAACTAACTTCTACTACTGCGTCGTAACGAGCCCGAGTGTCCGAGCCTCAAGGATCCACAAGTCCCGGTCCGAGCAACGCGTAGCTGAGCCACAGAGGGCCCGACCAGAACTTTATTTGGCCTGGCGGAGCTTGGTGACGGGGCTAGAGAAACCCCGCCACTTGGCTCTGCCAAGCCACGGTGCAAAGCAACGGACTGTGCCAAGGTCCATTGCCTTGTTCCGCCCCTCAACGGGGCTGGCCAACGAACCATGCCAGGGTCCGTTGGCTAGCTCCGTTGGATGATCTGGTGCACCAGACACCCTCTTCTTCATCTGTTAGACAAAGCAGATGCAATCCAACACTCCCAAACCTCAATAAATAAGGCATAGATCAACAATGACTCACAAATAGCTCAACAACAACATTTATCTAGCATTTCTAAGCATCTAATACTCATTCTAGCGTTTTAATAGAGTAAAAAATGTAGTTGCTTAACTTCTTCTTCTTCGTTGTGTGGATCCCCTCTTCATCTCTACTTAGCTAGCACCTACTTCACTTCTTAAACTCCTCAAACAAACCATACAAACAATACATAAGGGGAAGACCTCAAAGACTTGAAGGCAAAAGAGATAGAAACCTTAAGGAAGAAGATGAATGGATGGTTGAGAATGAACTTACTATGTTTTCTTCTTGTTTGCAGAGAGCTCAAAGAGAAGCAAAGGAATGGGATCAAAGGAATAACAATGCACTAGAGAGGTATTTATAGGGTTCAAAACCCTAGGAAGATTACCAATGATTGGTGGAGGGCAAAGAAAGAATTTGACTTGTTTTAGCATTTCAGACAATAGCTTATAGAATTCTCATGGTTTACCTTGCATCATGGACTATAGTCCAAAAAGATGATTTTGAATAACTTGGGGTCAAAAATAGATTTTCTAAAAATAGTTTCTAGTTAAGACACTTGGTTCAGGTTTCACAGTTTCCTCTCCGGTTTCACTCATATTGACTTTTTGGGTCAAAACTTAGTACATAAATGTACCCGAAATTTAGGATTTTTGAAATAGAATATTCCTGATGTCGAATTAATTTAAAAACTCGATTTAAAATATTTAATTCAAACACCATTTTCGAAAAATATTTGAAAGAGTGAAAATAGTTGTTTTGGAGTTTATAAAAATAGAATTTTAGAAAAATTATTTTTGGGTTGTCACAGTTGCGGAGTGGACTGACATGTCTGAGTTGGAGTCGACGTAGGTGGAGAGAGATACGCAACAGGGTCTTGAAGCAGGATGTAATCAGTCTTAGTCTGCTCGAAATGCATGAAAATTTTTGCAGACCATCTGCGAAAATTCAAGCCATTTAGTGGCTCAAGCTTAGCGAGATCAACTGCAGATTTGGTGTTGAAGGAAGACATTGTCAGATACAAAGTGCTTTTAACTATTTTATTTTTTTTATCTTCAATTTGACCATAATACTCTTAAATTTAACACTCACTTAACAGAAAGTCTAACGGGAGATTATTTGTGGTCAAAAATAAAAAGTTGAGGTATGTGTTTTGGTCGAATTAAAAGTTGATGACTAAAAGAAGTACTACCACAATAGTCAGAGAACCATTTGTGGTATTAACTCTTATAAAATTTAAAGAAAATACAACTATAGTTGGAATTAAATACTTACTGCTCACACAATATTTAGCCCTACAAAATTGTAGAAGAACAATAACAGGGCTCATGATTCTTGTATTTAAAAAATGGCTCAACCTTGGATACATGTTCATCCAACACAGTACATTTGAGTTTATTGCCCCTACAAAGGCCATACAATACACTTTGTTAATAACAAACTCAGTTATAGTTATTTAGAGCAAAACTATGTATATCATGAAAAAAAATAATCACTTACTATGAATCCTCAAAAATAAAATCAATAAGTATGGTAGGTTTTCCAACAATCAGATTGTCCTTGTGAAGAGTATATCTCAACAACCCTACCAACAATCACGTTTATAAAAACATTTATAAGTAAATAATAATAAAGAATAAACATGTGAAAGCTCCGAGAGGCACAGAAGCTGGCCCAAAGGGAATCGTCACTTGTGGGAGTTGAACCCGGGTTATCCCAGAATTCTCCCCCACAAAGAGAGCTCACTTGCCACTTGAGCTATCCTGTCCAGGTTAACCCGGTTCGCTCCGAGAGGCACAGAAGCTGGCCCAAAGGGAATCGTCACTTGTGGGAGTTGAACCCGGGTTATCCCAGAATTCTCCCCCACAAAGAGAGCTCATTTGCCACTTGAGCTACCCTGTCCAGGTTAACCTGGTTCGCTCCGAGAGGCACAAAAACTGGCCCAAAGGGAATCGTCACTTGTGGGAGTTGAACCCGGGTTATCCCAAAATTCTCCCCCACAAAGAGAACTCATTTGCCACTTGAGCTACCCTGTTGGGTTATGAAATATTAACAATGATATTTAATTAAACATATCAATCAATTCTTTCTCGTCTAACCCTTCTTTAGCCTTCAGGGATGCAAAAGATTTAAGAGGATACATATGTTTGAAAAAATTTGAATACTTGCACTCCTTCACAACATTTTGATAATTAAACTTTAACATGTAACAGTGAGGGGACGATAATAAATTATTGACACCATAAACTCTTCCTTCCTTAAATGTTTGGTTCGTTGGAAAATGTTTTCCTTCAATTTGAGGAAAATTGACTTTTCCTTTGTTTGGTTCATGAAAAACATTTTCCATAGCACTAGGGCTGGGCATTTCGGTTCGGTTCGGTTCGGCCTCAAACCGAAAAATCGATCGGTCCTTGGTTTGAGGAAACCGATCGATTCGGTTCGGACCCGAACCGAACTGAAAAACCGATCAGTTTTCTGTTTTTTTTTTTATTATTAATAATAATAGATAGATATTATATTATATTAAATGTTTAAGATGAGGTTTGAACCCTTGCTCATTTTGTTATAAACTAAAAGCTTCACCCACTAAGCTATAGCCACATTCATATCTATATCTACATTTGTATGCTAATAAAGGTATACATTTTTCATTAAATGTTGCACACTTCAAATATAATGAATAAAATTGTCCGTACTACACTCTTGTTAAACTAAAATACCATTATACTGTTATTACACCGTTGCTATTTAATTCTAAAAGTTTCATAATTCTATCATTACTATCATACACCTATATATATATATATATATATATATATATATATATATATATATATATATATATAACTATGATATCTTTTTCCTATTCTTTAATTATCATTTTATTAAAATCATTATATAATTACTTTAATTGTTGATTATATTTTAATTAAATTTCTATGAATAGTAAGATATAAATTTTGTTCATCTCTATAATTTTTAAATACGATGATTAAAATTTACTACTTTAAGGAATTACGAAATATAATTTGAACTATAATTTGTAATTATTTGCATTTATCCATTTTTTAATGTTGGACATAAATTTTCGTGCATCACGCGTACAAAATGTTAGTATTATATATAAATATTATAATAATTAATAATTTTAACTCCTCAAGTCCTCAAATCTCAACTCCAAGTTGTAAGTCCCAACATTTGGTGTTTTAATAATGTTTATTTTTCAAATATTAACTATAGATGAATGATTCTTCATCTTGTCATCAACAAAACACTTCAAGTGGCACTCCAAGTGAGCCAACTGAACAATCGGTCATGCAAAAAAAGAAACGTTCAAATAGTAGACTTTCACCAAAACCGAACCGAATACCGAACCGAAACCGAAACCGAAACCGAAACCGAACTCTATTTTAAACCGAATGGTTTAATTTTTTTAAAACCGAAAAACCGAAACCGAAACCGAAACCGAAAAAAATCGAACCGAAACCAGAAGTGCCCAGCCCTTAGCACCTCATTGGTATTTTGTTCTTTATGGAAAACAAGTAGGATTGTTGTTGTTATTATTGTGTAGGGATATAATTGTCTTTATACTCATTATTTCTTACAATTCCAAACCCAACCAAACAATGGAATCAATATTTCCAATAATTTATTTTTTACCAACAAAACAACGTAATTAATCTTCCCGATAATTTCTTTTCCATGGAATTTCAATTTCATTTCCCCTCAAATATTTTTCATGAACCAAACGGGCCGTAAACTTGACGAGCTACTTAGCAACGTACATGCTCTATCTTTTCCTTCCTTAAACTTGGTGAGGTACTTAGCAACATACTCTTTTGGGATATGAACATAAAGAAAAAACATGAATGAGTGTAAAAAGGATAATTTCTTTTCCATGGAATTTCGCTTCCATTTCCCCTTAAATATTTTTCGTGAACCAAACGGACTGTAAACTTAATGAGCTACTTAGCAACATGTTCTTTTCCTTCCTTAAACTTGGTGAGGTACTTAGCAACATACTCTATTAGAGAATATGATTACTAAAAATTAGAAGTTACCTAAAGTTCTAAACCAATTAAACCGGTTGAAACAGAAAAAAATAACAAAAGAAAAATATGAAAAGAAAAAAATGTTCTTACTAAAAATATAAAAAGTTATGAGAATGACTAAAAATGTTCAAAAAATAATAGTATAGGATGTTAAATGACAAAAATAATAATCTGAGACTAAATTTAAAATGTCACCAAAGACCATGGATCTCTGGTAGAATTAACTCTTTTACACCAGGACTATGTGGTCCAATGGTACCCGGGTTGAACTTCCATGTGGAAGATTGTGAGTTCAAGCCTCAGTAGAGGCGTTATTAGCTCTTTGTGTTTCAGTAGGTTGAGAAAGTATACGAACAGATACTACATTGTAATAGAGTTAGTAGCATTCAAAAAAAAAAAAACTCTTTTACAAAAATTGAGTTGTTGATATGCATGCAAAGAAATTAAAAAAAAAAAAAAAAAAAAAAAAAAAAAAAAAAAAACTTCCTGGTGCACGTTGTATATGCACTGCACGTGTGCCCACTAGGGACATTTATATCATTAAAAAAATTAAAAATTTTGCATGTTTTTTTCCTTTCCCCTCCCTTCTTTTCCTCACCTTATCTCTCCTTGTAAGACAAAAAGCCTAAACATCCAAGCAATTATTGTGGTTACTCTCACCAAATTTGTATTTTAATAAAATAAATTCAAAGTATTAATAAAATGTGAACTAAATGCACAAATTAAAACTCAAATTCTAAACGGAATATATTGCAAATATTTTAATATAATAATTAATTTGTTTATTATTTAAAGACAAATACATATAATGAAAGTTCCAAATAAATATGCACAATGTACAAGTACAAAATGTTTTCCTTTTTTTTGGTTCTATACTTTTCTATACAAAATTTTAGACAATTGTATACTGTAAATAGTATGTAATTATTTACATGGATTAAATTTTTAAGTGAATAATATTTACCGATCTAAACTTTGCTTGAACTGAGTACAAAATAACAAAAACAACGTGTTGTAACAAATAAATCAATTGTTAAGTACATTGTGGTTTGATAGCATCACTGTTATAGTGTTAATCAAAGTCACAGGTTTGAGTCTCATTTCAATCAAAGATGTTAGGGTCGGAATGTGGGTGACGCTTAGGAGTGGGGATTCAACCTTTTGAGAAAAGATTATACTGTAATTAAAAAAATAAAAATAAAAAATAAAAAATAAAAAAAAAAACCAACAAATCAATTCATTTGGAGAGAGAAGGAAAAAAAAAAAAAAAAAACTCTCATATATAGCAATATAGGGAGGGAATCAATTCATTTGGGGAGGGAGAAAAAAAAAAACCTCATATATAGGGAGAGAATCTGAGGAACGGAAAGAAAATATTGATTCCTTCTGTCCTCAGCCAGACAGCCACATAGATTGATAGATTCCAAAATGATTATTTCCATATCCATCTGTCATATATATAAAATTAAATAAATAAATATACAAATTATCCTTATACTGTAGACTGTAGTAGGAAAAAAAAAAATAAAAAAAATTGGAATCAGGTTAGGGTTTTGTGTTTGGGAAAGAAATAGGAAGGTGCTGAAGAACAATGAAATGCTAAATAAGGATGGCTTCAATTCCAATCACTCCTTGTTTTCTGAAATTTAGGGCTTTTTCTTCTTCTTCCTCGTCTCAGTATTCTTATAATCAGAATACTCAGATTGGGCTGATGCTGGCTTCGAATTCCGTTCGCTCTCTTCCCCGACCCTCTCTCCTTTCCTCTTCAATCCCTAATTTCAGGGTTTCAAAATTTGCTCCCAAATCCATATCTCTCCTCCCCCAAACCTCTCGATTCTGCGAAACCCATCAACGCCTTACTAGAAAGGTAAGCTTTTTTATTATTTATGTTCGTAAGTCTGAGGTATACTTTGTTTTGGTTTCAATATCTAATCAATAACATAAATTTGCAATCTTCTTATTGTTCTCTGTTTGAAATTAGTTCATTTGATTGTCTAGTGTCTCCAGCCAAATGGGATGTATTCTATTACAGCTTTTCAGTTCTAACTCTTCCTAAAGTTGCTACCTTTAACTCAATATGCTGCCCATTTGGGGGTGCTGACTAGTTGCTTATGTGTGTGTATGCATAGGTTATGAAATCTCATTTTATACTCACCACAACAATCAAATATTTACTTTTGCTGTGTACTTCTACATTTTGTTGTTATTCATGTATTACCAATTCATTTTCAAATAAAGGTCCAAGAATTATGAGTTACTTGGTGCTTGTTTGGTTTGCAGTTTATTGCCTCTTATCTACTGTCATTAGTTGGGCCAAACACTGCTTTCTACAAAGTGATTCTTGGAGGGACTAAGAGACAATTTGTCTCTTTCTTTAGAAGCTCTAATTTGAGGTTCTTTTTTGAAAAAGCTCTTTGTGGAGAGATACAGGTCTTCTATTGAAAGTTTTGTATTCCAAATTAGCTTCATTTCATTCTAAATAAGTACTAAGCAATATATTCAGAGAAGTTTTTTATGAGCTCTTTTCAAAATGAACCATGCTAGACACCCCTACATAAGCCGGTCCCTATTAATCACCTCCCTAACATATCACCGTTTTATTGGATGCCTATATTTCCTTATTAACTTGGGGTGGTATCGGCCAATTCACCAGTAGTCCATGACAAGAAAAAAAAAATTCCTTTTTTAATTAGGGAGGGGCTAATAGGAGGTGTTAATTGTAGGGGTGAAAAACAATATCCTTTTAAAATAGATCTTTTTGCCTCTTAACAGCTTTGTTCAAACAAGCACTTAGAATTCTTTAAAGGCAATTTCTGTGTCTAACTTTTCTCTGTTCTTTTATCAAAAAAAAAAAAACTTTTCTCTGTTCTAATTGGGAGTATGATACTGGGATACATTTCATGTGTTGATGAAATGTGAAAGCATGGGTATGTCCTAAAATTTGGAGACTAGACGTAAACATATCACTTGTTATCATTTATAATTAGTGGATCAGTAAAGGGTCTACATGTTTAGGAGTAAGCAACTCAGGAATCAACATTGATTCCGGAATATTTGTTATGCATGTCATCTACCGATCTTAATTTCATATAATTGTATATTGTAGAAATGGAAAATTTCATGCTTTAGGAATGAAGAATTTTGTTCTGGTGAATCCAACCCTGAGGTGATTGAGGAGGTTCTGCAGGAAGAACAAAGAAAGTCAGAAATTGATAAATCAAGTGTTCGGAAAAGAGATTGGATTTCACTTCTTGCAGAGGTAAGTTCTCCATCCACACTCAATTTCAACATATAGTCGCTTAGTTATTGACTTCCTAATGTATCATGCAATTGCTTTGATGCATTCCACATTTGTCAATGGGCTTATACTTTTCAGGCACCAAATATAGTACGTAGAGTGATTGGTGAACCTTGGGACGTCCCATGGACAGCAAAGACCATCTTTCAGGTAAGAGTCCTGAAATACCATGCTAATAAGCTTTTGAGATCTTATAAGATTTCTTATATTTGCTCCCTTGGTGTCAAGGATATACATGAACATAAAAAGGTGTATTCAGTGAATATCTTGGTTATTCCGCCAACTTGGGGAGCCCAAGAGCCCAAATTCTAAATTGGGCAGGGGTTCTGGGGGCTTAAGATTAGTCTAGCGTAAGTTGGGAAACCTAATGTATCCCCAAAAAAAAAAAAGGGCTTGGAATTCTCTTTGCATTATTTGGTTTACATGTTATTACTTGTTACTGTTCCGTCTGTTCGTTTTGTATTTTTGGAACTTCAGTCAGCTTTCTTAGGTTTCTTGACTTATCAGTATATTAAGGGATCTTTGCTCTCGGTATCAATACTTGTGGATTGACTTTAGGTTATTTCCAAAGATGTGTGCTACTTCCCATTACTGATCTTCTTCTGCGTATAGCTGGTGGAACTCTACTTATAAATATATAATTACAGAGTAAATGGTTAAAATAAAATAACTGGTTAAAGCTAATTGTATGGTTTCTTTATTAGCAATATATAAGTTAAGATATTTAAAGCTAAACTACATTTCACTAAAACCATGATTAGTTGATGAGTTTTTTATGCAAAATTTCTTTTTGATGGTAGTCTCGTGCCTCCTCTTAAATGCATTTAAAGTTTGTTTGACGTTCACTTTGGTGTATACAATAGCCAAATGTGTTTACCAAGGGCATCCTATGGTATTGCAGGTTATGCTCCTTTGGATTGTGTCCTTCTGGTTTATTGGTTCGTGGATGATTCCTTTTGGAGCGCACTTGGTGGGTTTTAGCAAAGAATCATTGACGTTTAGAGGGCAGGCTTTGTTCAGCCTATTGACTGATGTAACCGAGGGCCTAGCCGGAATTTTAATTCTTCAACGGTGCTTATCTCGTTTCTGTCCCCTTCCTTGTGACTGGTTCAAATTTAGTGTGAGAGGAAACTGGATCTTTGATCTCGTCCTTGGATGCTTCATGTTTCCACTTGTAAATCGGCTCTCGCAGTTCAACCTCGACCTGCTTCCCGTGCTGCCTTCCACTCCCGTCACGCTCTCCAGCGTCGAGCAGTCGATACTGGCGCGAGATCCGGTGGCTATGGCGCTCTACGCACTAGTACTGGTCGTGTGTGCTCCGATGTGGGAAGAGATTGTATTTAGGGGCTTCCTTCTTCCTTCTTTGACAAAGTACATGCCTGTATGGTGTTCAATTCTCGTGAGTTCAGTCGCGTTTGCTTTAGCGCATTTTAATGTACAGAGGATGTTACCGCTAATATTTCTGGGGGTCGTCATGGGGATAATATACGCTAGGTCTAGGAACCTCCTCCCGTCGATACTATTGCACAGTCTGTGGAATGGCTTTGTATTCATAGATTTAATGAAATAAAATCCTTTGGCATTACAAAATAATTGTGTACAGCAAATTCAGCAAAAGCTCTGATTTCATCATTCTGCAAGCACAGACAGACAGAGAGAGACATCTGGAGCATTTGTTTTGTTAACTGTTCAGTAGAAGAAATTCTTTATCTCTAATGAATCTGTTGTGTTGAACAGAACAGATTGGGTGGTTTTGTGGTCAGTAGTTTGAAGATTGTAGAGGTGTAGCTTCTGTACTGTTGTCAACTGCATTGTTTAGTTTGTACTTTGTATAATGAAACTATCATTCTTATACCAATAACACTTCATTTCTAATTTTAGCTCAATTACTCTCACATGTTAATACTTTTTTATGATGTACATATACAAAAGTTGATTATCTGATTATCCGACCGACATTGTAGTTGCACGTAATGAATTATTCACACTGAAAATGTACAGAAATTGATTACCTGACCTTGCAATTGTACATAATGAGTTATTCACATTGTAAATGATACGGCTTATACTTACGCAAAATGTAATGTCAGAAGTGGGATTTGAACCCACGCCTTCTCACGAAGACCAGAACTTGAGTCTGGCGCCTTAGACCACTCGGCCATCCTGACAAGTAGTTTGCAAAATTGTTTTCAACTATAATATAATATAAGAACAAGTTCTAAAAAAGCAAACTAACAAAAATTAATGTCAGAAGTGGGATTTGAACCCACGCCCTCTCACGAAGACCAGAACTTGAGTCTGGCGCCTTAGACCACTCGGCCATCCTGACTTTGCTTGTATGAACTACAAATTTTTCTACATTACACTTAATAATTCACAAATTATTCCGCAAAAACGCTGATTTATTCCATAAAACACGTATAGATCCAATATGTTTTTGGTACTCTACCAAAGAGTTAATACCCAAAATCGTCCTCGACTATAGTGATTTTTCTCAATTTCGTCCTAAACGACTTTGGTGACCTAATATCGTCCCAGACTTTTGTGTTTCGCTCAATTTAGCCCTCCATTTGTTACTCCGTCAAATTGGTGTTAAATAAAGGGACAATTCAGTAACGTCAATATTGATCTCTCTTTACTTTCAACTCTTTACTTTCAACTTGTAAAGTGCGAAATTTCTCTTTCTTGTACGAATTATACCAGAATTACTCCTAGAACTACAAATCAAATTTTATATTCACAGTTTTAAGAGTAATTCTGAGATTAATTCATAAAAAAAAAAGGATTTCGCAGTTCACATGTCTATGAGTAAATAGATGCCAATATTAAAATTACTGAATTGTCTATTTATTTAACACCAAATGGACAGAATAACAAATGAGAGACTAAATTGAGCAAAAACACAAAAGTCTAGGACTAAATTGAACAAAAAACAAAAGTCGGAACGATATTAGGTCACCAAAGTCATTTAGGACGAAATTGAGAAAAACCACTATAGTCGAGGACGATTTTGGGTATTAACTCCTTTACCAAATGTTCAGTAGGTAAAGAGTATTATGCGATGGTTGCAGACAATTTCCAAGATGTACAATACAGTAAATTCCATGACATTATATGCATAATAACACGACTGAACCATGTGCATATGCAGGATTGTAGAGTTATTTACAAACATCTGGGTGGCAAATCCAACATGTTTGCTGGTAGATAACAGAAAAACACAGATTCTTCAGTGATCAATTACACATTCTCACATAATGGCACCATACGGAATTACAGTCCTAGGCAAGCTTCTTATCTTTCAATGGCCCTCGCGGTATCTTGCTTAAAACTTTAGCGTCAAACACTGCATACTGCTTCTTGAGCTCATGCATTGCCTTCTCAGCGAATGCATCCACTTCGTCCTCGTATTTCTCGTACAACACGGGCACCGTGTGGAGTAAAACAACAGCTGCGTGTTCAATCACAAGATTGATAGTTCAATCACAAGATTGATAACTCACAAGATTGATAACTAGATCCGGTATAGTAAGATAAGTAGATAAGAATGTCTACAAAAATTCAGCAGGTTTGGAAACATTACCTATATAGAATAGAGTCAGGAAATCACAGCAGCTGCCCACAATAGATATGATCCAGAGCCCAGTAATTACCTGATTAAGAAACAACATTTGGAAAGAGTATTGAGAGGAAAAAGAACACCTTTTTGAAGAGCAATACGTATTGGAAACAATGCAAACATTAAAATATTAAATATCCCATCTAGATAGTGCACATATCGGCCTTCAAAACGACAGTGGCGGCCACATGAATGCAAACCTTAACAGCATAAAGGCATATATTCTTGATTCTTAGCACAAGAATGTTAGTATACCATTAGAAACATCTTCAGATCCCTTCCTGATGCAATATCCCGCAGAACTGCCAAGCAATGATTGACATCATTCCTAAGAGCAGATGCAAACTGCAATACAGGTTCCTCTGGGATGTGAACTTCTGGAATGTGTGGTGCAGACCTAAGAAGTAAAGGATTACAAGAAATACATGACATTGACTCAACACAAAACTAAAGGAAAATAACTAAACAACAACTGCTTACTTCTTGATGAAAGAGCTAGCATTTGACCATAAAAACAATACAGCCAAAGCAAGGATGAGGCCGTGACACACTGCAGTGAGCAAATGGTACTCTAGAACCTCAAACAGAATCCAGATTGCAGTGGCCCCACCAAGAACTCCCACGGATATCTTCTTATTCCTCCATAAAAAGACATCAGCCTCTGCACCACAAAACTACCCAGTGTTCATGAATGTTTAAGTACATTAAACCAGCTAAAAGAGTAAAAGGTCCCCCCGTTCAGTCCTAGGCAGCAGCAAGTAATTATAAACTCAGATAATATGTTCTTTAGATAACAAGCTCTGTAACATCTCAAAGATGAGATGTAATTTAATTCAATTCAAGGCAGATTCTAGTAATTATCCGTTTCCTACTTTCCATGAAGGTACTCAACCAGCAAAATCAATGTTTATCAGCAAAAAGTTGAAGACCATAATTACAACCATGGAAAGAAAAGTGAACATTCACGAGGCACATGCAGGAACATGTATCATTAAGCTGTTGGCTTTTACCAATCCTTCAAGCACTCTTCTCCCTTTAATTACTACCTCCTGGATCTAGATTCAAATTTAAACCCAGTGGAAAAAATTAAAGCAAAATAAAAGTAATTTTACAAACATTTATTATTTCAGAGAACAAAATCACAGAAACACTAGCAATTCAGTGAAACTATTTTTAAAAAAAAAAAAAAAAAACCAGAAATGAATCTCCAAACAAGATTCACTTGCACACCAAGCACGGTTAAACCTATAATTCTATAACGTTACCTGATTACAGCACCAAAACGAAGCAAACAATATCAATCAGTTATTATAAAAATTGAACACAGTAAAATTTAATTTATATATATTATTATAAAAAAAAAAAAAAAAAAAAAAAAAAAAAAAAAAAAAAAAAACTCCTCAAGTCTTAACTACTAGGTATAATTTTATTTTATTTTTACTTGACCTGTTTATTAATATAAACTGAAAATTTGTTGGAGGAAGAAAGGTATGGTGTTGGATAGAAAGTAGAAACTCACGTTTTCCACCGCCGAGAACTTTGTGAACAGGCTGCTGCCGTCCAAAGAGTCGACGAACCTTAGCGTCCATGGACGAAGTCGTTTTCTTCTTCTCCTCCTCCTCCTTCTCAGAATCGGACGACGACGAAGAATCGTGGCGGTGAATTTTGTCGGCAATCTTCTCCACCAGTGACTCCTCCTCTTTCCGGTCCTCCTCCGCCATAGCCGATTCGACTCAACCAAACTCGAACCTCAGCTCACCGAACACGCTACACGCGTGAGAGAGAGAGAGAGAGAGAGAGAGAGTGAACAGAGGAAGAAAGAAGCAGCGGTTATCAGCTCAAGAAACAGCTGAAAAGGAAGGGATGATTGCACAAAGGCTTTTATACGAGGGGGAGAGAGATTGAACGTGGAGCGTTGGATTGGATTCTATGTTGATAAGCCGCCGAATAGCCGAAGCTGGATAAGCGGAGGCTGTTGGCGTGGAACCTACTGGAAGCGCCACGAAAAGATGAGAGTAGATGAAGGTGACCCCTCATTTAACTTGTACTCTTTGACGCCTTAATTGCATATTGCAACAAACACATAACCAATTTCCTATCTTGTCTATTTCTATAGAAAATCTACTCAGAAAATTTATTTAAAATATTGGGATTCATGTCCAACTTTTTCTATTCCGCATAAGATATACCATACATAAAAGAAAAAATGGTCATTTATGTCCCCACTTATACCTCAATTATTAATATCGCCTCTTAAAAGTAAATGTTATTTCTGAATTTTCAAAACGTTGTATATATTACCCATTTGTTAATGGACACATTATATGGCATTGTTTAGTAAGGTTAAAATGGTAATTTATTTTCATTTTTAAAATAAAATTGTTAAAAGATTTTAGGAGTTTAGATTTGAAAATGTGACCTTTAAAATACAACCCAAGAATCCCACCAAGCTACTTTAGAAATTGTTAATTTTGTACGTTCAATTATTTTTTCTTCTTTCTTGTTGGCTTGCCCGTTTTTCTTTTTTTTCCATTCTTTCTTAGCGGACCTATCTTCTTCCTTTCTTCATATTTAAGTTTTCAGAACGTTTAAATTTAAATATGTTAATATATTAAAATGATAGTTTCAACCACTTTAAAGATATGAAAAATCTCTAATCATTATTTCAATTGCCTAATTATCAAACAAAAATTGCCTAATTATCAAACAAAATTACATGAAATTTGGCCCAATATTATTAACCTTTTAAAACCTAGAATATTTAAGTTTTCACAATATTTAAGTTTAAACTTAAATGTGAAGCAAGAGAAGAAAATGGGTTTCGAAAATGGATTTGCTTAGAAAGAAATGAAGGAAAAACGAGGGCAAGCCAGTAAGAAAGAGTAAAAGGAAAATAGAAAGTGAAAAATTAACAATTTGTAAAGTAGCTTGGCGGATGGTTGTATTTCAAAGGTTGCAAGTTTGAATCTTAACTTTTATAATCCTTTAATAATTTTATTTTTTAAAAAAATAAAAAAAAAAATTATCATTTTAACTTTACTAAACAATGTCATATAAAGGGTCCGTTTTAGAAAGAGCAATATGTACAACTTTTTAAAAGTCCAGAGACAACATTTACACCATTTAAAATTAAAGAATGACATTAATAATTGAAGTATAAGTGAGGGGTATAAATTATAATTTTTCATACATAAATAATAGACTAAAAACTTTTGACGTTGTACAACCCAATCTTATATTTAAAAATAAAAAGTTATTCATTACGTGAAATATGATAGATGCATACGATACCACCTTATGCACTTCACTAATTTTAAATGCTTTTACGTTAGCCCACGTACCATATCTTAGGGATTATAAATTCGGTGCACATTGTAATATAAATTACTAATATACATATTCATTTTTAATAAACTAAAAATTTTATTTTTAATGTATTAAAAACTTATTTTTATTATATTAAAACTTTATTTTTAATATATTATTTAAAAATGCGTTATAGTATATTAAGGTTTTGTTTAGAAACTCGAAAAATGACTTATGCAAATCATTTTTTGAATTTTCTCGTATTTGAGTATCCAAGTAAATAAAGTGAAAGAAAAATGTTCATTTTGGTCAACAAAAAAAAGACTCGATTTGATAGAAAATGCCTTCCTAAATTTTTAGTCGGGAGACATTTTTCAGATTTTTTATTTTTCCCACTTTAGTACTCAAATAATATATTTTTTCTAAATATAATGTACATTTTTAATATACTAAAAATACATTATTTGTGTATCAAATGTACATTATTTAATAGTATAGTCCATACAGCTTGCGGACTTAGTCCATACAATAATGATTGGTACCAACACCAACAATATCAATAAAAAGCCATTTGAAGGGTTTTTTTAGTGACAAAGAAAACCTCAACTACTATCCAAAGTGTACATGAAGTGTGGAGAGTTTTTGAACCTATGTGAGTGCGGTCGTATTAGTAGTTGTCCTATTTCTACATACATTTTAATTCCTTCAATTATATATCATGAGAGTCCTAATATCGTTAGCTTGCCTAATCTTTTGTATAACTACTAACAAGTCACTAGTTCAATAGTTGAATACGCTTTATCCAACATAATTGTAGTCCATGATAAATTGTCCAAAACTTCGCCATAAGGCTCATAGCAATCCAAGCAGACACTCGTACCCTCGAAAAATGAAATAGCTAGTAGATTACAAGCTAAGCTAAGAAGATATTCATGGGAACAACTGCAGCAGAAGAGTAAAGAAATGGGACATGAATACAACTTTTTTGTAATACCTAATGAACGTTTGTAAAGATATCAAAGCTTTCACGAGATATCCTGAGCGGACCCTAAATGTAAGAGGCACCTTTAAGCCCGTACCATATTCAGACTAATCCCCGTCGCACCGGACCGGCCCAATTAAGGGGCAAAATGCTGGCCAGATTGGTTTTTTCATACAAGAAGGAATTCGAACTCCCGACCTCTCTTAAGGGACGAGAGTGCACAGCCACTCACGCCAACCAAACTGGTTTATCAAAGCTTTATTTGATCACCTCAACTTTCCCCAGACCAGGGAGAAGTTGTGCTAATGGTAGAGTCAAAACGAGATCTTTAAGGTACATAACACTTTCAATGAGGTCCCTTTTCTAAGGAGAGAAAAATTAATCAACGATAATGTTGGGGCAAAAAGAATGATGCTAGTCACGATATCTCGCTTGGCTACAACTCTCTGTGTCCTTGTATGAATCTGCAACTTGTTAATGGTACCTTTCTAAGAACTTCTCTATCACGACTGAGAATGCAGCAAAGCCAGCACAACCAGCACACGCGGCCTTTGGACCTCCTGAAACAATGTGTTTTTGGGAATTAGCAGAAATGGAGAGTGCCAAGTGTAGGCATGAGATAGTAATTTTGCAAATTGCATCTCAAGGCAAAGATGTAGTATTAGGCATGAGATAGTAATTTTGTCATGATAGACTAATGCAATCCTAATGACTTGAAGTTCGTGATTAGGAAAAAAAACTATACAAGCTGACTTCAAGTTCAACTACTCTAGCTGATCTCAAAAACTGCAATTAATTTCGACCACTAGGCATCTACTCTCCCAGCAGATATGTATTTCAAGAACAGCAATGACAAGATGTTCTTTTTGTACCATTCACTATTAGTTCAACCAAATACTTTGTCAATGTTATGCAATGTGTAGAAAGGCTCAACATTCGGGTATAGCAGATCTGTGAAACATTTACGACAATGATTCAAAGAAAACCAAACCAGAATCCACAAGCATTAGAAACACAGCACACATTAAAAAACTGGATACTTGGAGAGTTATACAGATTCTTCTATTATACTTATCGTGGCTAGAGCAACAATTTACCTCTGGCTGATAGTGTGCCTCCTGTTACACATCCAGCAACTGCTGTGTTTGTAGTATCATGCTTCGCTCGTGCCTACAAAGAAACCACCCGAGATCAATCTCTCATAAATTTCATTACAAAGTTATCACCATACCATCAAAAGAACCTTACAATAAGGCAATAAGGAACAGCAGATAACAGAATTTAACTAGCCGGTGAAACCACACAATATCCCATTTACTCATCATTTGTTTTGCCAACCCTAAAATTACAACAAAACATATGAATAGAACCTTAAAGTAACAAAACATAAGACTCAATAACCCATTTAATACTCATCATTTGTTTTGTCAGTTCTCTATAATTACCACAAAACAGATGAACAAAACCTTAAAAAGTACCAATTTTTTTCATTAACACTTCATTCACCTTCTCAATAACACATTCAGCAGCTGAGAAAATGAAACCCATAACCGCAAAGGTCTTGCAGGAGCTCCAACTCCTCCGACCCATCTGCTTTGCTTGGAACACAATTTGTTGCCTGGTAGTCATTTCATCTTGCATTATAGGATTGTCCAGTGCACCTAAGAACAGACCCATGAACAATCCTAGTCCCCCTCCTACAAACACAACTCCCAGAGTTACTCCTTTGCAAACATCATTATAAATCCATATATTATTAAGCATTTAAAACACACAATCGCCAAACTGGACACTGGACAACTACAATCATTGGGAAATGCTATATACAATGATTTATAGGGGCATGCATTGAGAAAATTTCAGAGGTTAGAGAGGTGAGAACATACCCATGACGCCGCTGGAGACGCTGCGAACGGCGCAGTTGTTCCAAATGTCCTGGCCTCGAATTTCCTCGACTGTTGGGAGGCGAATGGGTTCGATCGGTGGCTTATCGGCTTCTTGGGAGCTCGAGGACGACACATTTTGGGGACCATTTTCACTGTCGGCACTCATGGCGGCTCCGGCGGCAGAAACAGTTTCGATTCAAAGGTGAGATTCTTCAGAGTAAAAGTGACGATAGCTTAGCCGCCAATGCTGAAGAGTTTTTGAACCTATGAAAGAAAATCAAATGCACCTTATCATATATCGTATCATACATATGAGTTACGAAGAATGGCGAGTGAATGAATGAAGTATTAGCAGAACACGTCTGCAACTCTGCATGGTGTAATTTGATATTGATAATAATATTTCCTAAAGTTAATATCAATTAGTGCACATTACTAAAGGTGAGTCTTGCACCACCATAACCTAGAAACCATGGTTAACACATTTAAGGAAATTACACGGGAAAACATCAACTAAACCATGTACCACTAAGGATGACTTTTGCATACGGCATGCTCAATATCAAACGAATGAATAATATAAGTAATTAACTACAAAGTAACACTTTAGAGTTTTGAAGCAACTAACTTTGTAGTTCGCAAAATTAACTACAAACCAAACTACAATACTACACTGGAAAACAACTAAATTGACTTTTGCAGCAACAATCTTGCTAATTATAAATATGATTTTGCTACACCTAGAGTTAGTAAACAGACTGTAGCTTCTAATTTTACATTTATAATTAATATGTCTATCTTTAGTGCTTCTAACATATCTTTGATTTTTTCTACTACCTCTATTTTTTCTGTCATTTGCATCTCCCTTTCATCCTCTCATTGTCTTCCACTCACCCCACCTTTATCTTTGCACCCATCGCCATATCTTTCTTCCCTCACGGCAAAACCCACTATGTGACCCGAACCCACAGCAAAACTTTCTGCTCTTTTTTTTTTTGTCTGTATTTCTGTGTTTTTTTAATTCTTTTTCTTTTTCCTAACCCCAAAATTGCAATCTCATTTTATACGTTCACAAAGTGAAAATTGCAAAAGCAATTCAAAAGTCAAAATAATAAGGTATATAAGAACATAAGAAGATTAGAGAAGCCTGAGGTTTTACAAGCCAGAAATTGTAATTTCGTGGGGAAGGGATAAGGTGAGAATTACTGAGGAATTAAAATTTCATGTGTTTGGTAGATATGAGAAGTGAAAGGGGATAAGTGATATAAAGACTAAAATGCCCTTGTAATAATAATAATAATAATAATATACATATACATATACATATATAAAAATAAAATGTTCTGCTAAAAATAGATTGTTAGATTTTTCCACCCAAAATATTTTTCTAAATAGAGAAAGTATTGTATTATCACCATAAATATGAAGCAATAGGCATGTCAACATTTATTATAATTACATTTATTGCAGTGGATGCAATTTTTAATAAATTGGGCTAGGGTTGAGCATACGGTTAAACCGAATAACTGATAGAAATTTTTTACCTTCATAACCGACCAAAGTAAATGATATAGCGGACCATTGGTTTCGGTCGATTATGTCGGTTACTGAAAAACTGAACAAAAACACACTATTCCAAAATTAATAGTTTGAAATTCCAAACATGCAATAGTACAAAATTACAAATCAAAAATAAATAGAGAATTACACTTGAAAAAGTTTAAATATAACAATCCACAAGGCCACAAGTTCAAATTTAACTAGAATTCTACAAACACAAAAACAATTAAACAAACTTCATCAGTTTAATGGTTAAAGTCTAAACACAATGGCCCTGTTTGGTAAAATGGTTGTTAGCTGTTAGCTGATCGTGTTAATTAGAGGGTATAAATAGTTGATAACATTAGCGGATTGTAGAAAAGTGTTTGGTAAATTAGCTGTTAGCTGATAGCTATTTGGTATAATTTCTTTTCTCAAAAAGCTAATTGAAAAAGTTGCTTGTAGTAGCCTTTTGAAGTTGCAAAAAGTTAATTAACCAAACATTTATATTAATATTTTAACTAAATCAAACAATTAATAGTTGTCAAATAAGCCAAAATTGGCCTATAGGCCAATTTTTTACCAAACAGGGCCAATACAAAGTCAAAAGTGCATTCAAGGAAGTTAATAGTAATTCTCCAAAGTCCAAAATCACTCCGAGTCTGCAAACATCAATTGATATAGTAATTACATATTTATATAAGCATATAAATTGGATGATCAATTGATATAGTACTTGCATATTTATATGCTATATACATACACACTGTCTAGTACTCCAGTGTCCAGAACTTTTCAAAATGGTTAAACATATAGACATGATACAAACACACTATCCATAATTCATTTTCAAACTCCTTTGGCTATTTCTCAAAAATTTACATAAGATAATAATAAATAATTAACTAAAAAAATAAAATGTTCATATAGGAATACTGTATTACTGTTATACTAGTAAAAATTTCATAAAAAATCACCATTATTTATGCCCCATTCCACTAGTTCAGTAATCTAGTATTTGGTATTCCTAATACAGTACTACTATGAACAGGTTTAAAATAGCATATTCATCCACAGGTGAGGTTTTGGGATACATACGTATGAAATAGCATATTTGCAGGGATGAAATCACTGTGAATTCTAATATGTAAAAGTTTACCTTGAATGTCTACTACGAGTCTACAATGGGTAAAGCGTCGAAGCTGGAATTTGATTAGTGTCTGGTGAGGTTTACCTGTCGCCTGAGGTCCGACGTTCACCGGGGGATTGTGCGATTGCGGACTAGGGCTTAGAGAGGCGATGAGTTGAGGCTTGAGAATTGAATTGGGCTATTGGATTAGGCTATTGACTATTGACTTATTGAGCATTGTATTGGGCTATTGGATTAGGCTAAAAAACGCTTCCTGCTATCGCAAGTCTGATTAAGTATTAGAAATTTTAACCTTTGATTTTTCTGTAAGATTTAGGATGCGATTAAAAATAGAAAAATGACTTAAAAAAAAAAATTCAGTATTTAGCTGTACAGTAGAAAAATGGCAAATTATGCTGTGGAAACGTGTTCACCATGCATGGTGGACACGTTTCCAAAACGGCGTCGTTTTCTAATTAAAAAAAAAATTATTTTGAAATTTGTTTTTCACTTGCACGGCGTTTCTCTCTTTGCAATCGCACAGTTTAAAAATTATGAATCTATTGTATTTAAATTATGAATCTACGGTATAAAAATTATGAATCTACAGTATTAAATTTGTGAACATGTGATAGAGCTATATGTTCATAATTTTATAAATATATGTTCATAACTATAGAGTTATATGTTCATACTCCCAATTGTTGAACTCTGTATTCCCAAATCACAGAACTATATGTTCATAATTTGATAACTATACAATTTAGAAATTATGAATTTACACTACAGAAATTATGAATCTACAGTACAAATATTATGAATCTGCAGTATAGAAATTATGAATATATTGTATTTAAATTATGAATCTACCGTTTAGAAATTATGAATATACAGTATAGATTTATGAATCTACAGTATAGAAATTATAGAGGACGGCATCGTTTGAAACCGTGCCCACCTTGCAAGGTGGGCACGATTCCACAGCATAACGCTCAAGAAAAAATTGTCTTTGTATGTTTGGTTCATTTTTAAGAAAATGAACATGAAAATAAGCAAAATTGTATACTTCAATATTTTAATTGTTGTATACCCAAACAACCAATGTCAACCATAAAATAATCCAAGTATATAATAATAAGAAATACCCAAATATGGAATATAATATCCAATAACAAATATATCATAACTCTAATGCAATTGGGTTACTTGTGCTAATTTGCAAAAAGAACATATTTGAATCTAAAATAAATTAACAATATTATTGTTATTTTTGGTGATTGTAGTTTCAGTTTCATAATTATATTAGATTTAAAGGTGTTGGTTTTGTTGTATGAATGGCAAACATGATGGTAAGGATTCTATGACCAATGAGTTGGCCTGGTACCTACTATTGATGATCTTGATTTGTCTATTGCTTATCGGAAGGGTGTTAGAACATGCACTAGTCACCCCATTAATAGGTATGTTGCATTGTTGCTTACGAGAAATTAACTCCTATGTATCGAGCCTTTGTCTCTTCTCTTGATCTTGCCCATATTCCCACAGGCATCTACGAGGCACTGATCCTAAATGGAAGGTTGCTGTCAATGAAGAAATCAATGCTCTTGAGAAAAATGGCACATGGGTTCTTATTGAGTTGTCTCAAAGAAAACATGCAGTTTGATGTAAGTAAATTTTCACTATCAAGTACAATCTAGATGGGAGTATCAACATATTTAAGGTTTGGTTGGTTGCCAATGGGTTCACTCAATCATATGGTGTTGACAATCATGAAACTTTTGCTCCTATCGCCAAACTCAATACAGTAATAGTTCTATTATCACTTGCTATAAATTGTGATTGGTCTTTATATCAATTGTATTTTAAAAAATACATTTTTAAATGGAGAATTGGAAGAAGAAGTGTATATGGAAATTTCACTAGGTTTGATAAAGAAATCCAGTGGACAACTAGTATGCGAACTACAAAAATCACTCTATGACTTGAAACAATCACCTCGTGCATGGTTTGATAGGTTTGCAAAGTCAATTGTAAAACTTGGATACACACAGTGCCAAGCTTATCATACCTTCTTTGTGAAAATTTCTTCAACAGGAAAGCTGACAATTCTCATTGTCTATGTGGATGACATAATCCTAACGATAGATGATTCATGTGAAAGCTCAAACCTCAAGAGATTTTTTGCATAAAAATTTGAGATCAAAGATCTAGGATCCCTCAAATACTTTCTTGGAATGGAGGTAGCTCGATCTAAGGAAGGAATTGTTATATCTCAATGAAAGTACATCATAGATATTCTAAGCAAAATTGGAATGCTCGGGAGAAAAACTAGCAAATACTCTAATGGACCTTAACTTAAAAACAAACCGGAGTGGGGAACCAATTCCAGTACAAAGGGGGAGTTATCAAAGATTAGAGGTAAAACTAATTTATCTCTCTTATACCATACTTGAATATTGCTTTCTCTGTCGGTGTTGTAAGTCAACATATGCATAGCCGTAATGAGGAGCATTTGGAACTTGTTTATCGCATTCTAAGGTACCTCAAAATGACACCAGGTCTTGGACTACACTTCAGAAAACATGACAACCGAGACCTAGAAATTTACACAGATTCTAGTCGGGCTGGAGAGTTGACTGATATTTAAATGATCAATTATTGGTTATTGTACCTATGTATGGAGAAATCTAGTCACTTGGCGCAGCAAAAAACAGTTAGTGGTTTCTCGAAGCAGTGCAGAATCAGAATACAGTGCACTAGCATTAAGTATGTGTGAGGGATGTAGATTAAAAGGTTATTGAATGAGTTGAAAATTGAAGCTTCTACATCTTTCAAGATGTATAGTGATAGTCAAGCTGCCATCAACATTGCTAAGAACCAGATTCATCACGATAGAACAAAGCATGTTGAAATAGACAAACACTTTTAGAAGGTGAATTCAAGAATCATTGAACTCAAATACATTCCTACACATAAACAGATTGCTGACATCTTTACAAAAGTTTTACTTAGAACAAGCTTTGAAAAATTCAATTCCAAGCTGGGCTTGTATAATATATACAACTCAATTAAGTTGAGGGGAGTGTGAAAATATTAGAATTCATATGCATATATTTTACTTTCCCAGATTATAAAATTTTCTTTCCTAATCAGTCTTCCTTTTTGTATAAATTAGGACTTTATGTTTTAATTAAGTAATAAAAATTATTCATCATTTCTTACCCATGTGCGCACACATATATATAGTAAAATTATATAAAATGTCATCAAGACATTATAATACATTATGGAATTAGTAAGAGACAAAATTCAATTGGTGGGAATTCAACCATGACCAAGTCCAGCTTTTGTAGTCGGAGGTGGGTTACGTTGCCATCCAATATACTTACAAGTTTGTGTTTGTCTTACAATGTATGTGTCTAACCTTGCAACTTAAAGTTCTTGATATCAACTTAGTAATAACTAATAAGTAATAACATTAATTACATGAAATTGAGTGCCCAATCGCCACCCAACTTACTTCATTTTCTCAATACTCTCCTGTGATTCACTTCCCAACTGCATGTTCAAAACCTTAGGGGGCGTTTGGTTCAGGTTATATAACATAATCAAGGGAATGTGACATTTCAAAGCTTACATTCCTATGTTTGGTTCACATTATCTCAGGGAATCTAACATTCTCCAGGAATGTCACATTCCCTTCACATAGGATTTTGAAGGGAATGTGATTCCCTTCAATTTCTAAGGTTATGTAAGATAACCTTGGTTATATTAGTTTATCTCTCTCTCTCTCTCTCTCTCTCTCACACACACACACATATAATTATTTTTGTAATTATATATTTTTTATTTTTATTATGTTAGGTTAGCATATAAAATAATTTTGTTTCTCAAGTTCAATATTTTAGTTAATATTTTAAAATCATGTAATTATATATGATACCATTATCTTATTTATTTATTTATTTATTTTAATTTTTAAATTTATTAAAATATATGAAAAATATGTTAAGGATATTATAGTGTGTGAATAAATATAACCCTAAACCAAACATGATTATATTACATACCCAATTTTAACCAAACACAGGAATCTAACATTCCCGGTAATCTAACATTCCCAGCAATCTAACATTCCCTAAGGTAATCTGACATTCCGTGAACCAAACGACCCCTTAGTTTGAGCCAAAGCCAATTATATCATTATATGTACGCAATTACAAACCCAAACACATCCACAACTAAACTAGTTAAAGCAACACACAATTAAGAAAAAGAAGAATAAAGCAGCAGTCCATATGAAGAAAATTCATAAATGTGAAAGACAAAAAGGAATGATTTGGGACCCTCCCAAGTTGCTAATAAGACGCAAGACACGGATTTTGTCAAAATTGATTTGGGTGAATCCAAGAATGAGACAATGGCTAAAGCAGCTTTAACCCTAAAATGGTGTCTTATCTATGGAAAATAATTCATTTTTAATATATATATATATATATATATATATATTTGTTAAAATAATAAAGACGAAAATTAGGTCAAAAGAAAAAGAGAGCAGAGGTAGCTCCTCGTGATTGATTTTATTCCCCTTTGACTACCATCCTTTTCCCCAGGGTGCCTGTTTCCATGTTTTTGAGCTTAAAGGCCATTGTCATGAATAAAAAGACTTTGGTTTTATAAATCAATACTTTTATCTGTTTTGGAATGATTGCATGGTATGAAATATGAATAATTAAGTTTTGTTCAATTTCTTTATTTTCCAATTTTTTATAATATTTAATTTAATATTAATGGATAACATTTATATATTTAAAACTTATATCACAAGTCTTATGAAATACAAAATTGTGAATTTGAAAAGTATAAACAATTGTAAAAAGAAAAAAAAAAAAAGGACTTGATTTAACCAATATGTTGCAAACAAAATAAAATGAGATAATAAACAATTAGTATTAAGAAAATTTGGCATTGAAGACTAGTTTCCGTCTTTCATAGCTCTCCAATAGTTCAATAGCACGTTTGGTTCACAGAATGAATTTTGAGGTAATAGGAATGCTATTCTATAAGGAATGGAGTAGGCAAGGAATAGAATAAGAATTGTATTTTATTATTTGATTCGCGGAAGGAATAGACTTTAGGAATTATATTACAGTGTTTGGTTGATTTAAGAAATAGAAATGAAATATGTTTTAAAAGACATAGGCCCTGTTTGGTAAAATAGCTGTTAGCTGATAGCTGTTAGTTGTTAGCTGATTGTGTTAATTAGAGGGTATAAATAGTTGATAACATTAGTTGATTGTAAAAAAATGTTTGGTAAATTAGCTGTTAGCTGATAGCTGTTTGGTATAATTTGTTTTTTAAAAAAGCTAATTGAAAAAGTTGCTTGGAGTAGCTTTTTGAATTTTAGCCTTTTGGAGTTGCAAAAAGCTAATTAACCAAACATTTATATTGATATTTTAACTAAATCAAACAATTAATAGTGATCAAATAAGCCAAAATTGGCCTATATAGGCCAATTTTTTACCAAACAGGGCCATAAATACCCTTATAAAAATATGTGATGGTGGCGATGGTGGTGGTGGTGGTAGTGGTGGTAGCGGTGGTGGTGGTGGTGCTGGGGTGGTAGTGGTGGTGGTGGTGGTGCTGGGGTGGTAGTGGTGGTGGTGGCGGTGGCAGTGGTGGGGGCGACGGTGGTGGTGGTGACGGTGATGGTTGACGGTGACGGTTGTGGCAGTGGTGGTGGGGGCGGCGACGGTTGTGGCGGTGGTGCTGTTGGGTGGTGGTTCTGGTGGCGGTGGTGGTGGTGGCAGCGGCGACGGCGATGGTGGTGATAGTGGTGGTGGCGGTGGTGGTGCTAGGGTGGTAGTGGTGGTGGGGGCAGCGACGGTTGTGGCGATGGTGGTGGTGGTGGTGGCGGCGGCGACGACGGTGATGGTGGTGGTGGCGACGACGACGGTGATGGTGGTGGTGGCGACGACGGTGGTGAAATAGGATAAATTTATATATAGGATAAAAAAAATTAGGTTAAAGAAAGGGGTAAAAAAGAAAATAGATTCTAAAATATATTCCTGAGCGTTCAGTAATAGACTAATACCGAGGGGCCTGGTAATAGAAATGGTTACCAAACAAAGGAATAGGCCTATTACTGGGAATGTTATGCCATTTCCGGCCTATTCCGTAAACCAAACGGGCCATAAAATTATCTGTCATTCCTTCTACTAGGTCGAACTTCTAATCCCTTGCACTTCATCTACAATCTCGCAACATTTTACTTTGCCATGAACTTATTACGGTACAATTAATGTAACAACGTCATCACAAACAATGTTCCATTCTAATATGTAAAATATAAATATATTTTCAAATTAAAGTGCTTCTTACAAATACACAACACACATAAATTAGTCTGAAAAATAAATGAGGTTTGTGCCATGCATAACTTTCTTAAAACATATTCACTCTCTTGTCGATTGATAGAGACTTAGGGGCTGTTTACTAACTGGAAATTTCTGGGAATTTTCGGAAACTAGAAAATAGAAAACAGAAAACATGTTTACTAACACAGTTTCATTTTCAAAACTGAAAATAATTTTTGAAAATTTCCGGAAAACTGAAACACACTTAAAAACTGTTTTCAAAATAGAAAACAGAATCATCTATCATCTATTTAGTTATATGTCACTATAACCACATTACTATGGTTACATTCATTATCATCTTATTTTACTTATCACTATCTTCTATCTTTTCTACTTACCTTACTTATTTAAACATAATTTATTTGCTTATACTTTAAAGTTAGACATTATTTACATTATCAAAATTAAGAATTAAACTCTATATAATGTTTTAGATTTTGATTGAACTCAATAAACTAAATTTTAGGTGAAAACTAAAAAAATTAGAAAACAGAAAACAGAGAACAGTTTTATGTTAAGTAAACAAGTTTTCTAAACAGAAAACAGAGAATTGAAAACAGAGAATGAAAACTGAAAAATTAAAAAATGAAAACAGAAAACAGTTTTCTGTTAGTAAACGGACCCTTATGTTTTCTAGAATACAATAATTATCACTTATCACTTATCACTTTAGATTTGTACACAAAAATTAAACTTAAGATGAATTGAACATAAAGTGGATTACTATTGGAAAAACAAAATGGGCAATTCAATGTATAAGACCATCCACATCATTATGAATTTTTTGTTGATTTTTCATATACATGTAGAAAAGAGAAGAAAATAGGAAAAAAAAAAAAAAAAAAAAAAAAAAAAAACAGAAAAGCATTCCTTCACGCACCCATCCAGTGCACGCGTCTTGCTAGGCGCATCCGTCCCGACAAATTATTGTGTGGACCATGGTCCACATAGTGTTGTATGGACCATAAAAGAATGTATATTTTTAACATACTAAAAGTACATTATTTTTGTATTGAATATGCATTATATAAAATAATGTACTTTCTCTGAATACAAAGTACATTTTTAATATACTAAAAGTACATTATTTGTTAACTAAATGTACATTATTTAATAGTATACAAAATATGGTCCACATAACTTGTGTGAATCATGGTCCACACAATAATGATTGATCCAACCCTCACACGCGATTTTGCCCAATTTGCTTTGTTTTCTTTCCCTATTCAGTGGACTCTACAAAAGTGTTGATCTTGCATGAATAAAATACAAGAAAAAAATCACCATCTCCATTAGTTAAAAGTCATCTCTTCTTCTTTTTATTATTAATTCCAAAAACTCCAAAAAGTGTATTGATGTAGATGCTCTGAGAGAGAAAGAGTCGTTACAAATTAATTAGCAGCACAAATGGTATAATTAATTTAGTAATCTAGGAGTCTAGCACTAATAAATTGGGTTTATTTAACCAATCATTAAGCCTATTAACTTTGATTCATTGACTCCAAGTCTCCAATATTGCACTACTTGGGAAAAATCTTATCCAAATCTAGCAAAACCTTGGCAAACCTAGTAAAATTCCAAACGTCCACGGCCACATATTTTTTCAATGTACGATAAAACATAATTTTAGATACACTTAAAAATTTAATTTTGAGTTAATTTCACTGAAGATCCCTTGTCTATGGTGGTAATTTCAAATTTAGTCTCAGACTATCGTTTTTGCTATTTTACATTCCAGACTATCGTTTTTTGGACACTTTTAGTCATTCTCATGATTTTTTCTATTTTTAGTAAGGACATTTTGGTCTCTTTATATTTTTCTTTTGTCATTTTTTCAGTTTCAACTAGTTTAATTGGTTTATGACTTTACTAAAAATTGGTTGAAAAATATGATTACTAAAAATCAGAGGTTACCTAAAGTTCTAAACCAATTAAACTGGTTGAAACCAAAAAAATAACAAAAGAAAAATATGAAGAGACAAAAATGCCCTTGCTAAAAATAGAAAAAATCATGAGAAGGACTAAAAGTGTCCAAAAAACAATAGTCTGGGACTAAATTTGGAATTGCCACCAAAGACAAGGGACCTCCGGTGGAATTAACTCTTTAATTTTTATCCTGTAAAAACTAAAAAGTGACTGGGAGTGAAACATTATTTTTTTTACCAAAACTTTATAAGTTTAATTTTTGTTAACATCCTTTTATTCATCTCTTAATTTTTCTTTTTTTTTATTAGACCACGAGATGTCCTGAATAAACCCTAATTTATCCCTCAATTTAAATCATTAGTGGACCTGGTCACCTCGTTTAATATGATATATCTCACAATTGCAGACATTAGAGATCAAATCCATTACTTGCAAAATTTAGGAATTAATTTTTTTTTATTTTTTATAAAAAGTGCTATAATTCCTTAAATTTTTAATGAGTCAGAAGTCAATACAAGAAAAGCAGAGTATGTTGGGGTAAGAAAAGCAGAGTATGTGAAAATAGCACAAAAGGCATTGAGTGTTGATTGGGCAAAGCCTGCACCCGACTTCTACTCAAAGACAAATTGTTTTCTGCCATTAAGATTCTCCTGTACTCCCTCAGTCCCTCTCAATTTTGACTACCAAACCGCATTTTTCTTTCATACATTACATATTTAAGTCTTTCCACAAAATAATAATAATAATAATAATAATAATAATTACGTATTATAATAATTACGTATTTAAGTACCTAGAGAAGATAAATCGCGAGTTGTTATATCAATTTCCAAGTTTTTACATATATTTATACATTTTGAGCATAGTAAAATTTCATTTTCTTTGATCGGTCAAGGTCTCCCAATAACCTCCAAATTTTTAATGGAATTCAAACTCTATATTGTCGCTAAAGTAAGATCTTAAGGTGATCGGTCAAACCAACTGAGCTAGCTACACGGGCTACTAAACCATATTTTTCTTTCATACATTACATATTTAAGTCTTTGGATAAGATAAATCGCAAGTTGTTATATCAATCTCCAAGTTTTTACATATATTTATACAGTTAGTGCACCAAATTTCATTTCCTTTGATCGGTAAGGTCTCCCAATAACCTCCAAATTCTTAATGGAATTCAAACTCTATACTGTCGCTAAAGCAAGATCTTAAGGTGATCAGTAAAACCAACTGAACTAGCTATACGGGCTTCTAAACCACATATTTCTTTTGTTCTTTTTTCTTCAACTCAAATTTTGAATCCAATAAAATAATCCAGCGGCAGATTTTGAGTGAAAAATTACAAGTACTCTCTAATGCAATTACTGAAAAGTTGAGGCCCTCATCAGATTAAACGCAACGAATCAATGCTCAGCTCCAAGGCTGCAAACTGGCCTACTCCGTTAGGCGTCGTTTCACCCATGTGATGTAGGGCACAGTTGGAATTTTTAAAATGGATGGGGGTTTAAGTATAATTAGCATGAATCTCAAGGGCCAAACTGAAAATTTGCCTGTTCAGACTAGGAAAAAAGCCATTAAACCGAAGTACAAAACTGCAGATTCATTTCGTGCGGCTAAACACGCTTTTTATACTTTAATGAAACTCGACAGGTTGGCGCATGTTTTGTCTGTCCGGATATGGGTATGTGAAAACTTGACTGACACGCACACGGCTCGTCAATTTGTCATCACAGGCAAAATTACAATTATAAAGACAAAAATATCAAAAATGTTGTTGTATTTGTTTCGGAGGCCCGGTAAATGACCATATCTAGTACTTGATGACTGAAGGATTGTCGGGCAGAAGCTGATAAAGTCCCAAAGGTCAAGTACAACAGTCATCCTATTACAAATAATGTAATGACGGTCTATAATAAAAGAAATAAGTTATGCCTTTACTATTAGTTATAGCTTTTGACTTATTTCAAATCTTGTATATCTAGAATTTGGATAAGTATATACTTATCCAAAATACATGCAATCTCATTGTATTCGAGGAGTCAAGGATTTGCTGGGAATTCCGGATCGAAGAAGAGGCCGAAGGCACCCCTCTCTTTCAAGAGGATTCGCGGCGTGAATGGTAAGCGTTTGATCCTAACAGTATTAACCAACACCAACCAATTCATTTGATGTGTGATTAGAATGAGAATTAGAGATCGTAAGAAGAGTTTGAGAGTGTTGGCATAAAAATTTAGATAACTTGAGTTGTTCGGGAGTTAGAGTATATTGTTTGTATTAGTGAATTCTAAACCTTTTTAGTACAATGAGGGTATTTATGCATAATAAGTAAGTCTTAACAACTATTCTGTTTCGGGTCTCCCCTTCCTTCTGACAAAAAAAAAAAAAAAAAACAATTGTAGCTGTGCGAACACAAGCTTAGCATGTGCTCATGACAACGTACTAATAGTCTGTTGTGGCTTTACTCTTTAGAGTTGAATGTCAATTTGAAGTTGTAACGGACATTATTAGGATCAATGACAATGGTCTATTTATCTTTTTATCAAGAGCTTGGACTCAAATAACCTTAAGATTGTTGAGTGACTAGATATGATTTATCTTGTGATGAACCAAATGACTTGTATGTTGGTAGTGACTAAATAACTCGTTTGCATCGAATGACTAAGTTGTTTTTATTCTAGTTCTACAAAGTCACATTGAGTAGCTATTTTTGTTGTTTGTGTAGTAATGTTGTTTTAAAGGTTAAAAAAAAAAAAAAAAAAAAGAATGGAATAAGGTTCAAATTGGCCACTGAACGTAACTTGAAAATGCAATTAGGCCACTGAACGAAAAAAAAAAGTGCAATTAGGCCACTGAACACTCTAAAAATGTGCAATTTCACCTGATTGCAGGTTACCCTCAATTTTAGCAGGTTATCTGCTTACGTGGCAGCTGAGTTGGCATTTTTTATAAATTTTAATAATAACTTTTTATTAAAAAAATTTTTAAAAAAATAAAAACCACTTTATTTTATTTTTTATTTAATTTTTTCCAATTTTTTATAAACATTTATTATTAAAATTAATTATTAAAAATTATTTAAAAATTATTAAAAATGCCAACTAAGCTGCCACGTAAGCAGGTAACCTGCTAAAATTGATGGTAACCTGCTATCCGGTAAAATTGCATATGTTTGGAGAGTTCAGTGGCCTAATTGCACATTTTTTGAGTGTTCAATGACCTAATTGCACTTTTTTTTCGTTCAGTGGCCTAATTGCATTTTCAGGTTACGTTCAGTGGCCAATTTGAACCTTATTCCAAAAAGAATTAATATCTGATATACATTCTAATATCTGATATACATTACATATATATGGTCGCATATGTTATCTTCTCATATCTCATTGAAAATCTATTTTTATTTTTTTTTAAAGAAGGATAAAAAAAAAGTTTGTTTTTTCAGCTATTAAATTTGAATATGTTTCAAAAATACATTCGAATGAGACAAAAAAGTGCATTTGGTGCTTTTAAGTTTTAACCTATGATGGTACAACTACCATTGATGTAGTGACTTATGTTGACATGTTTTTGCATATATGGAAACTAAGTTGGTTCCTCTCAATCTCTCTTCATATTGACAAGCTATAAGTGAACAAAAGTAGTTACAATTTTTTTTTTTCTTCAATTTGTGGGTGTTTGTCAATTAGTTAATAGTTGACCTGTTTAATTAATAGATGATAATTTATTGTGTTAACTTTTTAACCAAATGATAGTATTAGCTGTTTATAAAAACTAGTAATTCACCCGCGATACACGGAAAAAAATTATGTTATTATAAATATAAATAAAAAATAGAAAAACTAAAATATTTTAATTATTTAATATAATAATATTTTTGAGCTTCCATTGGTCAAGTATTTATTATTTTTATAGAATACAAAATTACAATTAAAATTATAATTTTGTATAGTTAATATAATATCTAATTATGTGCATATTCAAATAAACTTATAGAGATAATTTACATAATTACATTGATTTATTCTTAATTGTATTTCATCTATATTATAATTTTCATAATACACCAGGATTATGTGGTCCAATGGTACTCGGGTTGGACTTTCATTTGGAAGGTTGTGAGTTTGAGCCTCCTATAATGTAATAGAGCTAGTAGCATTCAAAAAAAAAAAATTTCACAATACAAATAATAACTAAGATAATTACATTTGGAAAGCAAATTTCAAATTTTGTATGTGTAAATTTAAACTCTAATTGAACACATTTTTTATATGATTATATAATATATAGCTATTTTATTTTTCAAAAGTATATTTTTTATATGATTATATAATATATAGCTATTTTATTTTTTAAATGTTGTGTTTTTTTTTTTTTTTTATAATAAAGGATGTTGTGGCATTAATTTTAACATTAATTATTTCCCAAACCATATAGCTTTATTATATAAAGGATGTGTTTCGTAAATTAGTTGATAATTACTTACATTTAAAATAACTTTTAAGAGTATGTGTGCATTTTCTTATTTTAAGCTTTAAATATAAGTTTTAAAGTAATATAAATTTATAAATAATAATAATTATTATTAGTAGTAGTAGTAGTTATTATTTTATTATTAATAATGCTATCATAATAAAAAAAAAGGTTAATAATAATTTAAATAAACATAAAGTAGTTTATAATAAATAAACATACCAATTAATACAATTATCTAAAATAAAGTTATTCATAATACACTAGGAATGACATCTAGATGCTATCAAACTAGAGGCAATGCTCTTATCACGAATAATTGTCATATCTCAGATTCTCATATCATCTTCACTTGGTGAAAATTAGCTTAAACATCTTGACAAATATCAGGAGGCATGAACTCTGAATCATTACAATGATTCTAAAAATATATATATAATAATTTATTTTTCATAGTCCATGAAAAGTATACTTCATATGCAAACCAGCAACCAAATAAATCAAAGAAAGCATAATGCATTATGCATTCTGCAGTTTGCATTGCAAATAATGATTAGATTTAAAAATATATATTAGACATTCATAGAAGCATATTAGTCTAATAAAAAGGACAATCCACAATTTACCGAAATAAAAGTTGGAATCATATATATCTAGCAAATTCTCTTTTTATATTGAATTTTTATAAAGCAAACTAATTCACTATATATGAAGTTCAATGAGTGCAAGTCATTTTATCAAGCAGTTCCATTGGCATTGAGTGATTTGAATATTATATGAAAAAATAATAAATTCAGTTTTAGAACACCAAAATATTTCTATAACGTAATCACATTAACATTGACACCATCAATCACCCCACAATCAAGCTAGATTAAAAAAAAAAAAAAACATATCACGATAACGGGTGGAGTCTAAGGCGAGGGATTTCACCTTTCGTGAGCAAGATCCTAAAAAAAAAAAAAAAGCTTATTATTAACATAGGGGCATCGGATGGCATATGTGAACCCAACTTACACTACCCAGGAAAACACAATCTGAAACATCTATGACATTTATGGCATACATATTTTCAACAAAAAGAAATTTAATAGTCCAAGAATCAATAGATAAATTAGATTCAAGTAAAAGAAAATCAAATTCAACTCGTACCAAAAAAAAAAATCAAATTCAACCCTAAAATCATTGAATAAACGAGCATAGTTACATATGGGTATTTTGATTAAAAAAAAAAAGAAAAAAAAAAAAAGAGAGCTATAGAAGGTGTACCTCAAAGAAGCAAGATGATTGAGAATCTCGGTCTGGTGCGGAAATGAGACCGGCGAGGAAACGATTGTGCGTAGCTTGCAAGAAGGAGGAGCGAGAATAATTTCAAGAACAACATAATAAAAATGCAAAACGCAATGGAAAAATACGGATTATAATAGCTTTTCACAAATCAACTTATTAGACCAATAAGTTGTTTTACCAAACACCACTTTTAACTATTTGACTAAGTCAAATAACTAAAAGTGGTCAAACCAGTTGGATTTCCAAACAGTCCCAATTGAAATTTGGATGGAAATGATTGAAAAATTCCATTGCAGACAAAAGAAAAGGAAAAAAAAACCATTGAAGACCTCTTTTCGTCTAGATCTATATGAAAATTGAAGAGTCACTCTCTATTGGTGTTAGAAAATTCGCTAATAGTTGTGATGGGGAATATACACCGGCCATACGGGTCGCCCTTCTGACCCGGCCGTCGTGCCCGGTCGTGTACACAAACGGGCACTTGCCCGTTTGCCCGACCGGTCCCCTAGCAGGGGCGCCTCCGGAAGGCCCCCAGGCGCTTGACCGGAGACCGGGATGTATGGCCGCCCGGGATGTGAGCCTGACAGCAGCAGAAGCCTCGCGCCACATGTACGGTCGCATGCCTGCCTCTCCTCCACCCGGTGCATGCGCGCCACGTGTCCGACATGCCGGGGGATCGGGCGCTGCTCCCTAGGACCCTTATAAATACTGCATTAAATGCTAGAGAAGAGGACTTTTGGATTAGGCTACTTACTAGATTAGAGAGGATCCCGGTCATCATATACGATCGGTCTATCTGTAACTCTATTGTAACCTACACGTATCAATACATTGTTATTTTATCTACATCATTTGGCACCGTCTGTGGGGACCGGTACAAAATTCGTGCATTGCTACTGATCCTCCTAACATGTATCCCTTCATGGACTTCCTCAACGCCTGCGGGGACGCCGACGACACCCAGCCTGACCTACGGGCCCATTTGAATGCCCGGATGGACCTGAACCAGCCGCCAAAAGGAGCATTCCAGCCTCCGGAGCCGGTCAGCATGGGACCAGCGGAAGCCGCTTACAGGGATATCCCGATGCAAGCTACGTACCAAGCTCCGGGAGTCTTCCCGGGGATTATGGACCCGGCGTACCAGTGGTGGGCCAACGCTCCGCGTTTTTACTCCCCGGCATACCCGCAGCCGCAGATGCCCGGGGTATACCCTCCGCAAATGTACAGCCCAGTCCACAACTACCGGATCGTTCTCCCTGCCTTCGGCCCGGGGGCGAGCGAGCATGACGGGGCACAGTCACCGCGGGGACCGCCGAACGCCCCTCCCGAGGCACCGCAGCCCCAGCGTCGACCGGCCCGCTCACGCCTCGGTTCGATCGACCGTTCAGCAGAACATGCTCCCCGAACAAGTACCTTCGACAGGCTGCAGCCGACGGGTTCCCCCCGGCGGAATCGTCCGGGCGGTAGAAGGGCGTCCCTCGACAGGTCGGCATCCAGCCGTAGTGCGGACTCGGACGAAGTGAGTTCTTCCCGAAGTTACCACCGACGCGACACCCAGTTGAATACGACGGCCGGCGTCCCGCGTGAGGTCATGGAGCAGGTCCGAGAGGAGTTCAACCGTTGGAAGCAGGAACAAACGGCACAAGTCCCGAGTCTCGACACCACGCTATTGCGAACTCCGTTCTCCAGTGAGATCATGCAGCAGCAGTACCCGATCGACCTCCGGGTCCCGGGGGCAAAGGATTATTCGGGAAAAACGGACCCAGAAGAGCATGTCAACTCCTTCTACGGAAACATGATCATGTTGGGCGTGTCCGACGCCGTCATCTGCCGAGCGTTTTTTTCAACGCTCTCGGGAAGAGCGGCCGAGTGGTTCAAGTCCCTTGATCCGGGCTCCATAACGTGCTTCGCCGACCTATCGACCAAATTTATCCGACGCTTCGCAATGTCTCGGACCGTTCGAAAGCATTTCACGCACCTCGAAGCCGCCAAGCAGCTAGAAGGGGAATCGTTAACCGATTTCCTGGTCAAATAGAAGAATGCCATCGGCGAAGTCGAGCCAATGGACGACAGGACAGCCATCAACGTCCTACATTACTCCCTCCGAGCGGGGACCCTGTATCAGGACTTCATAGTCCACCCGCCACAGTTGTATGACGAAGCCCTTTGCAGAGTCACCGACTACGCGAACGCAATGGAGGCAAATTCCGCAAAGCGACGCCAAGAGACGGGATCCACCCGGCGAGACACTCGTCCCGACCAGAAGCGCGGAGACCGTCAACAGGCCCCCCGGGACCTGTCCAGGCTCACCCGCCCGGTAACAGAGGTCCTCGATTATGCCCAGGGTTGCAATCTGATCCAGCTACCCGAGCCCGGGCGTGACGGCCGGGACACCTCCAAGTTCTGTGCGTACCACCGCAACCGGGGGCACACCACGGACGAGTGTCGGGTCCTGAAGGAGGTGATCGAAGACCTCCTGAAGGAGGGTGAGCTGACCCAGTTCACCGAGAAGAAGGACAAGGGGAAGAGATGGAAGAAGTTCTTCAAACGATCCGGCCAGGACAAGAAGGACAAGAACCAGGATCCCGAAGGCGAGTCCCGCCCCAGTGGCTCCAAGCAGGTGATACACGTGATTTTCGGCGGCCCAGAGGGCGGCGATAGCACAGAGGAGAGGCATAGGTGGTGCCAAAGCCTACACGTCGGACTAGTGGATGAAGCTCGACCGGAAAAGCGGTCAAAAGCCGAACCCATCGCCTTCACGGACGATGACCTGCCCCGAAATCCTGACCATGGGACCGAAGCCCTGATTGTCACGCTCGACATAAGCAGCGTGGACGTTCGAAGAGTAATGGTAGACACCGGCAGTAGCGTAAACGTCCTGTACTTAGACGTTTTCAAGAAGTTGAAGCTGGACGAGAAGAAGCTGACACCGGTCCGCACCCAGTTATCTGGCTTCACGGGGGCCACTATCGAACCGGAAGGTATGATCCGATTGCCTGTCGAGGTAGGAACCTACCCCAGGGTGTCAAAAGCAGACATGGAATTCATCGTGGTAAACCTCGCCTGCGTCCACAACGTGATCTTGGGCCGACCGGGGATCGCGCAAATCGGAGCGATCATCTCGATGCCACACCTGTGTATGAAGTTCCAAACGCCGGCCGGGGTTGGCGTGCTGAGGGGCGACATCCGGTTAGCCCGGAAGTGCTACGTCAAGGCAGTCTAAAGGAGTGAAGGCAATTCGTCCAGAGTTAATGCCATAGCAAACGAGAACAAAGCCTCGGCTAGGGAGCAGCCCGAGCCAGCGGAGGAGGTCGAAGAAATTCGGTTATCGGACCAGTTTCCCGAGAGGACCGTCCGAATAGGCGCAGCCCTACCGGCCGACCTGAGAAGTTCAATCGTAGAGGTCCTGAGGGAGTATGCTGACATTTTTGCCTGGGGACCACAAGACATGCCCGGAATATCCCGGTCCACGATATGCCACCGCTTGACGGTGGACCCCGCCGTACGGCCGGTCAAACAGAAGCAGCGACATCTATCGATCGACAGAAGAGATTTCGTCCGGCAGGAGGTCAAAACGCTGAGTTCAATCGGGCATATCAGGGGGGTCTCCTACCCGGACTGGGTAGCCAACATGGTTCTGGTACCTAAACCGCCGGCGTGGCGCATGTGCATCGACTACACAGACCTCAACCGGGCGTGCCCGCTTGACCCTTACCCCCTGCCGAGCATCCACCAGATGGTTGACGAGACCGCGGGATCTGAACTTATGAGTTTCATGGACGCCTTTAAAGGTTACCACCAGATCATGATGGCAGAAGAAGACGAGGCGAAAACATCCTTCGTCACACCGGACGGCCTGTATTGCTACAAGGTGATGCCCTTCGGCCTGCGCAATGCCGGGGCTACCTACCAGAGGATGATCAACATGCTATTCGAAGACCTGCTCGGCAAGACCATGGAGGCCTACATAGATGACATGCTCGTCAAGAGTCTCAGCCGGGAAGACCACGCCGGCGACCTCCAGTCATGTTTCGGAATTCTGCGTCACCATCGGATGAGGCTCAACCCGGCCAAATGCACGTTCGCGGTGCAGACCGGGAAGTTTTTAGGCTTCATGATGACAAAAAGGGGCATCGAACCGAACCCGGCCAAGGTCAAGGCGATCTTGGACATGCAACCCCCCGCTACGGTCCGGGAGGTACAGCAGCTGACCGGAAGACTAGCCGCACTCAGCTGTTTCCTCTCTAAACTCGCTGAGCGTGCGTTGCCCTTCTTCAAAACGCTGAGGAAGATAAACGCCTTCAAGTGGGATCAAGAATGCCAGGATGCGTTCGAGCAGCTAAAGGAGTATCTCATGTCCCCGGTCGTGCTATCAAAATCGGAGCCCGGTGAAGACCTGGACGTCTACTTGGGGGCGTCCGACAGAGCGGTCAGCGCGGTCCTTTGCCGAACTGACGAGAACAACATCCAGAGACCAGTGTATTAGTCAGCCATGCCCTGAACGGGGCGGAAACGAGGTACTCCAGGTTGGAAAAGGTCGTGTTTGCCCAATACATGGCTGCCAAAAAACTCACCCCGTACTTTCAAGGCCGAACAGTCCGAGTACTCACCGACCAACCCATCGGGTCTGTCATCCGGAGCTCCAGCTCATCTGGCCGACTAGTCAAGTGGGCTTTAATGCTAACGCAGTTCGCCCTAGAGTACAAACCCCGACCGGCGATCAAAGGCCAGGCGCTGGCAGACTTCGTAGTGGAATGTACGGCCAGGGAAGCCAACACGACGACACAGCCGGGCCTGGACGACACGTGGTAGGAACTGGCAACTGACGGCTCAAGCAACAAGAAAGGAGCGGGCGGAGGTGTAGTAATCACTAGCCCAGAGGGGTTCAAGTTGTACCACGCCCTGATCTTTTCTTTCTCCCCCACCAACAACGAAGCTGAGTACGAAGAGTTCATCGCCGGCCTTCGGTATGTCAAGAAGCTCGGCGCACAATACGTCCGAGCTAGAACGGACTCCGCTTTGGTGGTCGGGCAAGTTCTGGGAAACTTCGAAGCAAATGGAGACCGGCTGGTGCAGTATAGGAACAAGGCGTTGGCGATTCTTGCGGAGTTCGAAGGCCACACGGTCGAGCACGTCCCCCGGGCGGATAATGTGGACGCGGACGTCCTATCCAAGCTCGCCCAAGAAGCCCCCGAACACATTTCCAGAATAGCCCGTATTGAAGAAATGACCCATGCCGCCATTGACGCCCTGAAAGTCGCCCCGGTAGCCCCAACGGAAGAAAATTGGATCACAGACCTGATGCAATACTTAACCGACGGCCGTCTTCCCGACGACACAGAAAGAGCCAGAAAGGTTAAGCTGAGAGCGCCCCGCTTCCGTGTGATGGATGGCCGCCTGTACCGGCGATCATACGGCGGCCCGCTGATGAGGTGCCTGAACGGATTCGAGGCCGATCTAGTAATGACCGAGCTCCACTCAGGGATTTGCTCGGCGCACCACGGCGACAAGGCTTTGGCAAGAAGGATAATGCTCATAGGGTACTACTGGCCATCAATACAACTCGATTGCAAGAGGGTGGCCCGGGAATGCGAGGCAAGCCAAGTCTTCGCCAAAGTTCCAGGTCGACCGGCCACCTTTTACCAGCCCGTCAGCACGGCCATCCCTTTCGCTAGGTGGGGCGTCGACATAGTCGGCCCGTTCACCCGGGTGGCCAGTAGAAAGAGGTTCATCATTGTAGCGATCGACTACTTCTCGAAATGGGTCGAGGCAGAACCCCTGGCGACCATCACGTCGCAGCAGTGCGCCAGGTTCCTGTGGCGCAACGTGATCTCCCGTTTCGGGGAATATACACCGGCCATACGGGTCGCCCTTCTGACCCGGCCGTCGTGCCCGGTCGTGTACACAAACGGGCACTTGCCCGTTTGCCCGACCGGTCCCCTAGCAGGGGCGCCTCCGGAAGGCCCCCGGGCGCTTGACCGGAGAACGGGATGTATGGCCGCCCGGGATGTGAGCCTGACAGCAGCAGAAGCCTCGCGCCACGTGTACGGTCGCATGCCTGCCTCTCCTCCACCCGGTGCATGCGCGCCACGTGTCCGACATGCCGGGGGACCGGGCGCTACTCCCTAGGACCCTTATAAATACTGCATTAAATGCTAGAGAAGAGAACTTTTGGATTAGGCTACTTACTAGATTAGAGAGGATCCCGGTCATCATATACGATCGGTCTATCTGTAACTCTATTGTAACCTACACGTATCAATACATTGTTATTTTATCCACATCAAGTTGATAGTGGATTATGTTATTATTTTTGACCAGCACGTAATATTAGTGGTTGGTAAGGAAATGTTTGGTAAATGAATTATTTATAATTAACTTAGAGAAAATTGTAATTTATGTCCCTCACAAATATGTCAATTATCAATGTTACTCCTGAATTATTAGTGGGGTAAATGTTGTCCTTCAATTTTCAAAACGTGACATATATTGCCTCTTCCCGAAATTATTAGTGGTGTAAATGCAATCGTTATACCGTGCACCAGGGCGCACATAGCAATATGCACCCCACGCCTCCCAAAATGACGTCGTTTTATATTCTGTTATAAAATTCTGTTTTTTCTGGTATAAAATTCTGTACATTCGAAACAGGGAATTTTTATCCTTTTAAAAAAGATTATGTATTTTCAGGTATAAAATTTTGTGTTTTCTATTATATAATTCTGTACATTCGAAGCATGAAAAATTTCAGTTATAAAATTCTGTGTTTTAAGGTATAAAATTTTATGTTTTCCATTATATAATTCTGTACATTCGAAACATGGGAATTTTCAGTTGTAAAAATTCTGTGTTTTCAGGTATAAAATTCGATGTTTTCAAGTATAAAATTATGTGTTTTCAAGTATAAAATTCTGTGTTTTCTATTATACAATTCTGTACATTCGAAATATGAATTTTTTATTTTAAGGGGTTAACAGCAGACACACGAAAAAAATACAAAACGACGTCACTTTAGGCCAGGGTGCACAATGCATTGTGCACCCTGGTGCACAATATAATTTGCCGTGTAAATGTGGCTACTTGTCGTTTTCCCTATTCGAAAATCACGGTTTTTTCCTCTATTTTTCTTTCTTCATTTGTTCTCCTTCAGCTGACAACAATGTTTCTCCTTCTCCCTATTAGGGGAGAGACAATATATGTCACGTTTTGAAAATTGATGAGCAACATTTACACCACTAATAATTCAAAGGTGACATTGGTAATTGGTATATTTGTAAGGGGCATAAATTACAATTTTCCCATTAACTTATTAATTTTATGAATATGTTGATTGAATTTTTAAAAATGAACTAGGAATAGAATTATCTAGGGACTTACAATGTCTATATTACCATTATTCTTCTCCGAAAAGGTTGAACCCCCAACCCCGGCCGACTGAATATTTGAGAGGGGGTAAATCACAGTGACTCAATGACTCAGTAGACAGGATTAAAGGTCGGTACACACAAGGGATCTATCCACTTTGGGCATAATCCCCACTCCCTACCACTGAAGTTCAAACATTGATCTTCTCTCAAATACTGTCTACTGAACCTTTGAGCTAAGCCGGGCGGACAATATTATCATTGTTCTCATCCAGTGGCTTTGCATCAACAATATTTAAAACTTTTATTTTTTCAAATTGTCAATGTGTAAGGATATTAAAAATAGCAAACTTAGTATCATATTGAGTTTTTTTTTTTTTTTTTTTTTTTTTTTTTTTTTAATTTTTTTTTTTTAAAAAATACTTTTCATGTTTAATTTGATACCTTTAAGTGTTATAAAAAAGTAATAAATTAAGAGCTTATTTTACCCTTATATTTTTTCAAATTATGTTCATATAAACTCTGTTAATGAATTGAATATTAATTCAATATTTAAAACGAGAAATTAAAAAAAAAAAAAAGAGAAGGAAAACAGTGTGTGTGTGTGTGTTTTAGTACTTTACTTATCGAAATGATGATACAAATATATGATATATCAATAAGAAAAGAGTTCTATACAACAAGTCAAAATCATTTACATCAATAGACTAAAAATATTTGCTAAGCTCAAAAAACTATACAATGTGTATTATTGGATATAGAACTCCTGTTAAGTGTGTTATGATTTCACTAGGAACAAAATTTGTGTGTATTCATGACTATAATAGTTGTCGTTCGAAGGTGCTTACTAAGTCAAATGTCAAGTTAACTTAGTTGAGTTGTCCTACTATTACTTTATTTTATTCTTTGATTTATGGGTAATCGTTAGTCAAAGGTGTATTGTGGATGAAGCACGCCTTGTGACGGTTGAATGTAGAATATCATAATGAGATAAAGCAATATAGATTGTTCATAATTGATCAACTTAATACGAGAATAGAAAAAAAAAAAAAAACTTTCACTAATAATTGAATTTGAAACTTTGTAATTACCAAGTCAATAACCCCGACTAACTATATTTTATTATAAATCAACTAAAACATGTCCTATTGAAAGATTAGTGAAAAATATTTTTAAAATTGGGAGTATACAGTACTCCGTATTACTCAAAAGAGAAATAGCCTGACCCATTATAATTCAATCTTTCCCAACCTCCATTAAGCAGGCTCTCCATTATACAAAGTATCCCACCTAAAAGCTCTGTTTCTGTCTCTCAACCCCTTCCTGCTTTAAATCTAATGATAAACCCTCTCTTTTAGTATATACTCTCTCTTTCAACAATGGAGGCTTTCAGCTTGCTCAAGTACTGGCGCGGCGGTGGTGGAGGCAACACATTTTCTGCTGCCGACGCCGGATTCTCTTCTCGTTCCACGGACTCCTCTACCGCCGGTGCTACAACTATCGTCACCACCGTTAGTCCTCACTTCACTGACTCGGACTCCGACTTCGATTCCGACACCGAGGACGGCCCCTTCTTTGATTTGGAATTCACCGTTCCGGAAGATGAGGACGGAGACGCCAAAGCTCAAACTGGTGCCGGAGAGAATGAAGATAAGACTGTTGATGCGCAACATTCCGAAATAGACGACGGAGGCGACTCCGATGACTCGGACGATGAGAATGAAGAAGGTGAGTTGAAGTTGACGTTCTCCCCCTCCTCTGCCTCCAACGTTGACCGCTCTGACGCAAACGCTTCGCTCTCGCCTCGTGACGATCTCTTCTTCAAAGGCCGCCTTGTGCCGGTTGAGCATGCGTCGTTGACGCTAACGGCGTCGGAAGCGAACTCCAAGTTTCCGGTGTCTTTCCTGAAATCGGCCACCAAATTCAGAGTTATGATGTTGAAATTGAAGAAGCCGAAAGCAAATGCGCACCGGAGCCCTGAGAAATCGGAGCCGAAATCAAAGCCGTGTCCGAAGCGTAAAGCCTCCAGGAATGAGAAAGACGAGGAGGCTCAAATTCGAGCCGAGAAGAAGTCGTTCACCGTGAAATTGAAGGTTGAAGAAGTGAAAATCAAGTCGCTGTTTACACGAGAGAGTAGTTCAAAAGGCAATAACAATGGCAAGGCCGAGCAGAAGCCGAACACCTTAGAATCACACCTGAACTCGAGTTCATCGTCAGAGGAGAGGAAGTTTCCCAAAGAAACGATTCAAAAATATTTGAAACTGGTGAAGCCTTTGTACATTCGCGTCTCAAAGCGGTACAGCGATAAATTGGGGTTCTCAGGTCACTTGAGCTTTCCCGGAGGCGGAACAGCGGCCGCCGCAACAACTCATTCGCCACCGCCGCAGTCTACGGCGGAAAAAGCGGAAACGGAACCAACGGACTTGTCCGAGAAAGCAGCGGTACTGAACAACGCCAAGAGTCAGAAACAGGGGAACTTACCCGCCGGACTGAGAGTCGTACCGAAAAACCTCATGAAAAGCCGATCGGCGTCCTCAGCAGCAGCGGCGGCGGCGGCGTCCCCGGTGTCGTCATCTCAGCGACGCGACGACTCACTGATCGAGCAACACGATGGAATCCAAGGCGCCATTTTACATTGCAAGAGATCGTTCAACGCTTCCAGAGGTAATTAACTAACCGTAAAAAAAAAAAAATCAAAATTCTTTTACTCCATCCCTTCTCATCATTAACTATTCATTTTCTTAATCTCTGCATACTTCTAGATTCATACTATCGCGATGAGCCAAACCTTTTCTTGTTCTAGGAAGGAAGCCATAGCGCAACAAGGATTAGCAACTAATTAATCAAACACTACTCCGCAGTGGCTAAGATTAGTGTAGAAGATGCAGTATCACTCGCATTTAGAAAAAAAAAAAAAAAAAAAAAAAAAAAAAACGGAAGATGATGGTCTCTTTCAGGCTGCGATTGATGGAAGAGATTCAACGCTAAATTGCATAGGTGAATGAAATTATGAATAGTCTATTATCAGATGTGTTTTGATCTTTGTAAAAAAATTGCTTTTAGTATCTTAGCAGTTTGTAGATTGATGTACCGTGTACCATAGTTGTGTGATCATGATGATGAGTTTGATGACCATCTCCAAGAATTTATCAAAGTCTGCATTCTCATCATTTGTACTATCTTTAGCATTAGCCATCAGAATATCATCCTTGTTGCGAATATGCATTGTGAATATATTATTTAAGTTATAAATTTAACAGAATGGAATAAAATTTTAGTAATACCACATGGAATTTGCTCAGACTGCATCACAAGAAACTGGTCCGACAAAGTATATACAAATTTAAAGAACGCCGTCTTTAGTGGTCAAAAAAGGGGGAAAGTGGGAACAAATTTTTTTGCCTTACTTCTTTTGTGTTCCGCTTTTGTTCTTGGGCTTCCTATTTTTGTTTATATTCGGAATTTGGGCTCTTAAGTTGCTTTTTCTATTCTCAATTCATCTATAATAATATTATTCCAAATTTACCATGGACCATGTTCCACTTTGCATTGTAGACATTGATCTAAAATGACATTTAAATTATGTATATTTAGTTGAATGTATATAATATGTTAACTGTATATATTGCATTGTAGACATTGATCTAAAATGACATTTAAATTATGTATATTTAGTTGAATGTATATAATATGTTAACTGTATATACATAATCTGGAAATGGTCCACCATAAACCATGCGCATGGTGAACATAGTTTAATTGATTTACCAATCTAATCTAAATAATAATAATAATAATAATAATAATAATAAAAGATAATAACTTTACTTTGCTGTGGTTGAACATCAAAACACAATTCAATTGATTGATCAATTCAAACAAGTTAATAACTCCGTATATTTTACTTTGAAACACAGCCCAATGGGTTGATTAATCCAAAAGAGTTGCGAAGTATTAAAATTTCTTTGCTAACATTATACTCCAGAGCACACAATATAGACTAATTTGAATATTTTCTGTATCTTAATTTTAAATATTCACAAAATATTACTCCGTACAATATACGTATGATGAAAAAAGTAACACCACCAATTTAGCATATAACTATTTGAGAATCTACTAGAGAGAGATGTCTCTAAGGCAATGAAGATTCTCAATATCCTGTCTTAATATATTAAACGACATGGTACAGTTCATTTTGAGGGTAGCACTCTTCTTCACTATCCTCAAAAGATTAACCTTACCGTGGATTGTGGTATAAATAGCAACGGGCAACTCGCCCGTGACCAAATCACTTTTCAGCCGTGGCACTTCCAATAATTTCTCCACCATAACATCCACCGTTACGTTCAGTTGCAGCGTCCGTCTAGCCCTGGCATTCCCCGCCGGAATCTTAGCCTCCCCGACCACTTTCCCGTCGTAGAACAAACTCGTCGCCGCTTCGTCGAACTTGAACGACGCCGCGTTTGGGTTTTTCACCGACACCTCCGACACAAGAGTTAGATTATTATTAACACTGGGGTTTAAGTTTCCGGCTCTGAGAAAACTTAGACCCTCAATCGTAATGGTGTTCATCTTTATGGTCGGATCTTTGACGTGGAAAACGGTGGTTGCTAGCACGATTATAGCCACCGCCACGACTAGTAGTACCGCGGTGCAGCAGCCGCAGCACTTGATGCATTTCCCGTGGTGGCGGTGGCGCGTCTTCTTCACCTCCAAGGAAAAGTCATCGTTTTCAACGTCAACGTGGAGGTAGCGGTGGCTGGCCAATGGCCGTACTTGCTCTTTCGCAGCCATGGCCGAGGCCGGAGACGGCGGTGGAGTAGTCATGAGGTTTTGTGATCGATATGGATTATAGTAGTGCAGAATGTGTACGCATTACTGGAATTCTGGCATGTGAATTTACTTATAAATTATGGGGGAAAAAAAAAAAGGAAAAGTATTGGGACGTATAGATAGTATAAACATGGCTTTAAATAGTCATGACCGGAGACAATAAAAAGCATTTGTTAAGTGGACTGGCAGTATTTGGCACGGCACTGAGTCTGAATGTTGAATTGAGTCGTTCAATGTTTTATGTTTATGTACACTAGGAAGTACACAAATAGGTGCGTACAAAAAATTGAGTCATGGAAGTTTCGTTTTTGTCAATTTTTGTGAGTTATCAATTTGTTAAAGATTTTTTGACCATGTCATCTGGAATTTTGGTGACAAACTGACAAGAAGGATGAGTTGCGGAATTTCAAATGTTGTGTATGGAAGAGTTTTCATCCTAGCAGCTATATAGATGTTAGTTTATTTTATTTGGTCTTTGTGACATGATCGGTTTTAGTGATCGGTCAACAAAATCATTTAAATGACGTTAAATACAATGACGATTTGGTCTATTCAGTTTTAAGTGTTACCGAGTAATTTTTTTTTTTTGGTCCTAAACTTATATATGTCATTTCACTTTTACAGGGTGTTTGGTTGCAGAGGGGGAATTACATGGGAAAAGAATTGCAATTCTATGGGAGATAAATTACTGGGAATAAAGTGGAATTTAAATTCTAGTGTTTGGTTTATAGGAATAGAATTAGTGGGAATTTCAATTCCAATGTTTGGTATACATGGGAATTGAAAGAGAATAAGTAGTATAAAGTCCAAAATGTCCACTGTTGTTGTCAGACATTAATTTTAGGTTGAAAAAGCGATGGGTAATTTTGACATATCATTATCTTTTTTTCATCCTAAAATCTCAGGGGTGGGGGAGGGGGGGGGGGGGGGGGAGGGGCACGGGATTTTAATTCCATGAAAATAAGGGAATTGCAATTCCTTTCAACCAAACAATGAAATTTTGTGGCCTTTGGAATTAGGTGGGAATTAAGTGGGAAGGAAATTTAAATTCCCTTCAACCAAACGCCCAGTTAGTTTTTTTTTTTTTTTTTCAAAACATTCCCATTGGTCCTAACATTATTATGACATTATCATTTTTGGTCATCCGTCAACAAATGTGTTTAAATGACATTAAAAAAATGACGTTATTAACCACTCAAAACCCTCATTTGCAGTAGACTTATGTATTGGTAACAATTTTTCTTCATTATGCTATGAATGAATTATGTATTATTTATGCTATCAATGAATAAATGATCAGTGTATATGATTTTTTGAAGATGTTCTTTGTATTGTTCTTTTACCAAGAAGATAAAAGGGGATTTTGAGAATTTTAGCGGTTAATAATGTCAATTTTAATGTCATTTAAATAAATTTGTTGACAGATGACAAAAATGGTCATGTCAAAATAATGTTAGGATCAACGAGGATGTTTTGATAAAAAAAAATAAAAAAATAGACTAAGGCTTTGGCAGAGCTTATAGCTTATTTTAAGCTACTAATAAGCTATAAGCTCTGTTTGGTAATGTTCCCAAAATAAGCTCCTAGCTTAAAGTAAGAGCTTATTTTGGAACACTACCTTAGGTAGCGTTTCAAAATAAACTCCTAGCTTTCTAACTTTTTTTTTTTTTCTATTTTTATCCTAATTATTTTAAAGAAATGACATAATTTATCATTCCCAATTAAAACCATTTTCTGTTCTCCTTTATACGCAACTTTCACTGCAAATATTATTATTATTATTATTATTATTATTATTATTATTATTATTATTAGATTTGCAACAATATTGCTACTTCATTATGAGATGCTAGATCATGATTATGCTAATAGTTTTATTTAAAATGTTATTTTTTTTAAAGACAAAATGTTAAATTTTAATATGTAAACAAACTAATTTAAATTTTATGAAGATGTCCTTTTTAGTCTTTTTACATTTATCAGCTTACCAAAAAGCTAATTTTACCAAACACTTTCAATCATAACAGCTAGCTTAACAACTCTTCAATTTTCAGCTCCGAACTTATAGCTTTTCAGCTTTCAGCTCCTTTTCAGCTTTCAGCTCCTAGCTTATAGCTTTTCAACTAAATTTGCCAAACAGAGCCTAAAAGTGAAATGACAAATATAAATCTAGGACCAAAAAGGAAAAAAGAATTAACACTTTTTTTTTTTTTTTTTTTGAAAACCAAGTATTAACACTTATAACTTAATAGACATAAATGTCAATGCAATTAACTCCTGAAAAAATAGAAAATGTATTTTTTTAGCATTATTATTCATACTATCTACATATAAGGTAAATATTCATTTGTTTAGTAACTTCCAAATTTGAATTGAAATGTTGAACATGTATACATTTATAACATCTTGTTTCTTTTTTTTTTTTCTTTTTTTTTTTTTAAAGTACTATTCAATACCCTACGGGAATTCAAACTTGTGACTTCTCATTTGAGGGAGTAGAGGTGTTATTGAGCTATAAACTACGGATCGTTATGCTGTGCATCCGTATGCACCATGAATGCAAAAATGACGTCGTTTTATTAAAAACGGCATCCCACTTAAAAAAAAATCAGTTTCGATTCCCCTCAACAACATTATGTTGTTCATTCATTCTAGAATTTTAGTTTATAGATTCTGGAATTTTAGTTCATTGATTATGGATATTTAGACGTGAATCGAAACTGATTTTTTTTTCATTCATGCTGGATATTTAGTTCATTCATTATGGATATTTAGTTCATTCATTATAGATTTTTATCTTGATTATATGTGTGTCTGTGCGCGTGTACTTTGTTCCCCTAAAAATTCCCCCCCTCCCCCAACCCCCACTTGAAATCCATCCTAACATGGCTTACATCCCACTAACTTATTATCAAAGACTAGGGGGTGTTTGGTTATTGACTGATCAACCAAGTTTTAGTTGATTTGACAAAGTTTAGCTGTTTGACCCACCAATAAGCTGTTTTAAAGTGTTGGTAAATTGCTGATTGGGCCTATAAGCCAAAAATTGAAAAGCTAATGGATGTATCTTTTTTGAACAGTTGGTTGGAATTAATTGTATATTGACTATTTTATCCTTTGGAATCAATGAAATTTGTTTTTAAATGAGTGGTGGATTTGTCATTTTATAATAATAATAATAATAATAATAATAATAATAATAATAATAATAATTCATTTTATAATAATAATAATAATAATAATAATAATAATTATTATTATTATTATATTAAATCATTTTAAATTATTAAAATTGAAAATAATTAATACTTTTTTTTAAAAATATAATTTAATAAGAGTTTTTTTTTTTTTTTTCTTTTGAAAGTTACTGGCTCTATTACATTGTAGTATCTGTTCATATACTTTCTCAACCTACTAAAACACAAAGAACCAATAACGCCTCCACTAAGGCTCGAACTTATAATCTTCCAAATAGAAGTCCAACCCGGATACCATTGGACCACATAGTCCTGGTAATTTAATAAGAGTTAAATAAACAAAAATAATTAACTTAAGTCCTTAAAAAAGTATAGATGATTTTCAAATTTTATAATTATTTATCAATAAGAGTTTATCATCTTGTTATATTTAATAGTTAAAATAACATAATATATTCATACCTTTAAATATCATTTTACATTCAATCAGCTACTAGTAAACAACTAATTTACCAAATAATTTTTTCTAACAAGCTAAATTGTCATGTTATAAACTAGTTCATTGGTATTTTGGAGCACTCATAGCGTAATCAAATCAACTCGTTGAACGCCAACAACAAAGAGCCCAATACTGAAAAACTGAAAATTAAATAACAATATCAATGGAAAATTGGGCCAAGAAAACTCGGAGAAAGCCCACAGTTCAGTTCAACAATCGTTATACGGTATACCATGGCGCATGTAGCAATGTGCGTCCGGCGCCTCTCAAAACGACATCGTTTTGTTAAGTTGTGTGGGGAGTCGACGCAACAGAATGTATGTGTATTCTGTTATATAATTATGTACACCCGAACATGCGATTTTTTTAACAGTTAAAAGTTTATGTATATTATGTTATACAATTATGTACATTTTGTTATATAATTATGTACATTTTCAAAACATGAGATTTTTTTAAAGAAGTTAACAGCAAACACAGAAAAGCGAAATTTCCAAAAAAAAAAAAAAAGGTACAAAACGACGTCGTTTTTCACCAGGGCGCACAATGCAATGCACGCCCTGGTGCACGATATAAACTGCCTCAGTTCAACGCAAATTATTCTGTAGACCGGGGTCTAAAAATACACAATTTACATACTAAATGTTCACAATTTACCTTTTAATAATTCACAATTTGTGATGACCCTGTATTGTATTTACAAATTCTCAAAACTTAGAAACAAGATTTATATTCTAGATGTTTACAATTCTAATACTAAAAATACACAATTTAGGACTAGGGTCCACCTTGCAAGTGGACACAGGTCCATAGTATAACAACTATCGGTTCAATTGTTATACCATGGAACGGGGTCCACATTATATTGTGTATCTTGATCCAAAACGATATTCAGATTATGTAAATGTCGTTAATATATTATGTACATTTAGTTAATAAATTGTGTCTACTACAATTAACAACATATTATATATATATATATATATATATATATATATATATATATATATATATATATATATATATATATATATATATATATAGAATCCGGATCAGGTGAGGACCTAATCTTAGGTGAGGACTAATCTTGTGCGTTTGTTTTTTTATTTGGATGGTTCAGATTTGAGTTCTTGAGATGACATGGATTGATCTTTTTTGTTAAAGTGGGATAATAGTGTCTTTTTCTATTTTTTTAAAGTGTGAACGCATGTATAATCCTTGGCCAAATTGGTTTCCTATTTTCTTGGATCATCACCGTTGCAATTTGGAGCCGCGATTTCTTCATCATTGATTGAGTGTTTGCCCTTGCAAACTAATCAGTATTTTTTATTTTTTTTCGCTTGATCTTTTGAGTATAATATTGTCTATATTTGGATTGTCGTGTATATGTATAAATGCCTGGGTAGTACGATTGTGCATTCGTGTGTGCTGATTGTGCAACCTAGTGTTGTAAGTTGTGCACTATAGGCTAGGGAGTTGTGCATTATAGCACATAGTTCAATGCATCGTAGAACATTGGATGTTCACTGTATGATTTTTTGGCGGGATTTGAATGCACAACAATGAAGTTATTGATGCACAACACTCAGTATAGGAATGCACAACATTTTGTATAGGAATGCACATCTTTTAATAAGACTGATTTACCCTAAATTTATATATTTTAATATTTTAAAGGGATTTGTTTTCTTAATCCGTGTGATTTGTTTCTTTTAATCTCAATCATACATCATTCTGATTTAATGCTCTAAATTAGTCCTCACGTCCTCACCTAAGATTAGGTCCTCACCTGATCCGGACCCTATATATATATATATATATATATATATATATATATATATATATATATATATATATATATATACACACACACACACACACACAGAGTTAACATATTAACATATTATGTGCCTATATAGTTTATAAATTTTGTATATGCAGTTAATATGTTATGTACCTTCAATTTATTTATAGGTATATAATCTATTAACAACTGCAGACACATAATCTGGATAGCATTTTATACCATGGTTCACAATGTAAAATATAAAGCATGTTATAATTTGCCAGTTCAGTCGGCCTTACGTGGTCGAATTCGGATAATGTTACAGTTAAAGTTGTAGGAGCAAATACCAATTTTGGTCTTATGAGTATTAGCAAAATGACAGTTTTGGTCCACATGTTTAATTCCTACCAATTTTCATCCACGACTATTGTTTTAGTACCAATTTTCATCCATAACTATTGTTTTAGTGCCAAAATTCATCACGCCGGTCACCCATTCGTTTAAGACATGCCAAAATATGAAATTATTAAGGGTAGTTTCGTTCTTTTCAAATTAGGATCCCTATTTGAGCATGAATAAAAGAATCTAAGTCCTAAGATTTATCTCAATTCGTAGTTTTTTTTCCTCAAATTAAGGTACGATGAGGAGGAGAACTGCGAATTGAGATCGATCTTATGGCTTAAATTAATTTATTTATGCTCAAATTGGAATCATAAGTTGAAAAGGACGAAAATGTCCTTAAAATTTTTAGATTTCGGGATGTTTTAAATAAATGGGTGACCGACGTAATGAATTTTGATACTAAAATAATAGTCGTGGATTAAAATTAGTACTAAAACAATAGTCCTGTATAAAAATTGGTAGAAATTAAACATGTGGATCAAAACCGTCATTTTACTAATACTCGTGGGACCAAAATTGGTATTTGCTCAAGTTGTAGGCAACGGCTCTCAATCTACAGAAACAGGACGCAATTCTGTTATAATAATATTATTATTATAATTGTTAAACCAAGAGTTAATTAGTTTGTTAATTAAATTAAGTAGTGGGTGGTGTGTATGCAGTATGTGGCTTAGTGTATGTGGAGTACATGGAGCATACATTCCTAATTTTTAGCTTTATTATTATTTCTCCTTTACTATAAAAAGGCTGTGTATCAATCTTTTTCAAATATCAATCAAGTTAATTCAATTCTCCTTCTCTCTCTCTTCTCAAATATATATTATATATATATTATAGATATATTATATTATATTTAATATTATTATATTAAATATATTATATTTAATATATCTAACATTTGGTATCAGAGCCAGTCAACCTTTCAACCCCGAGATATTTTTCGTAGTGAAATATGACTGCAAATTTCAATATTGTATGGACGGGTCCCAAATTGGACGGGAAACTCGATTACAATTATTGGCAAATTATGATGTCCACACATTTGCAAGCTCAAAATCTTTAGAGCTTTGTTGATCCCGGTCTACCCGAAGGAGCTGATGCAGCCGCTATACGGCGAGATAAATTGGCCTTGGGTCAGATTCACCAAGGTGTTCATTATTCCATTTTTGGGCAATTAGCTCGTGCTCAAACAGCAAAACAAGCTTGGGACATCTTAAAGGTGTCACATAAAGGAGTCGATCGGGCACAGAAGTCTAAGTTGCAGTCGTTGAGAAGGTTGTACGATAATTGTGAGATGACCTCTACAGAAACAGTAGATTCGTATTTCACTCGTCTTATTGATATGGTGAATAAGATGAGGCTATATAGAGATACGATTGAAGATGGTGCAGTGGTTGAAAAAGTTCTTCGAACTATGCCGATGAAGTATGACCATGTGGTGGCTTCAATAACAGAGTCACACAAAACCGAGCTCTTATCAATTGCAGAGCTGAAAGGTATGGTAGAAAGTCATATTGACAGGATTGCGTCAAAATCGGAACCACTAGCAGAAGAAGCTTTGAAGAGCCAAGTCACCCTTAATGTGACTGGCACTAATCAAAGAGGTGGAGGATCTGGTAGAGGTCGTGGAAGAGGAAGAGGAGGTTCTAGTGGAAGAGGTCGTGGTAACTTCAACCAAGGAGGAGGACGTGGTAACTCCAATCAAGGAAGAGGTGGAGGTAATACCAAACAAGGTAAATTTCCATTTCATTGCTACAATTGTGGCAAGTATGGGCACAAGATTGTAGATTGTTGGTATAATGAGGACAACAATCGTGGAAATCAAGCAAACATTGCTGAAAATACTGCTGAAAAGTCTGGTGAGAATTCTGAAACCTTACTTTTGGCCAGTGATAGTTTTTCTGCAGATAAAAACATATGGTTCTTGGATATTGGGTGTAGTAACCATATGCGTGGGAAGAAAGAATTGTTTTCTAAACTGGATGAATCAGTCCGGTCTGACGTGACATTTGGCAATAAATCAAAGGTGCCAATTTTGGAAAAAGGTAAAATATCTATTCAGTTGAAGGATGGTACTCAAAATTTTATATCCGATGTGTTCTATGTTCCTGAACTAGACCAAAATTTGTTGAGTATGGGTCAGTTGTCAGAAAAAGGATATAAGATACATATTGCTCAGGGGTGTTGTACCATTGAAGATGCTAAAGGAGTTTTGATTGCAAAGGTAATGATACTGCTAATTATACGTAAGCGATATGAAGTAACTCAAGACCAACTAAAGCAAGTAAATGTCTTTATTGATCACAGTAGAGGCCCTAAGTACAATCTACTTGGTTGCTCTGAGTGCCGATTGACTGCGGTCGGGATTCTCTAACAACAACCTATCGATCGTCCAAAAGTCCCCTACACTGTAGCTACTGTGGGTATTTATAGCCGCTTTGCCGGGGACAGGATTCCAGCCGTTCGGCATGTCCTCCACGTAGCCACCACGTGTCATCCTCCCGGGTGCCCTGCCTGTCGATGTAGAGAGCCGCCACGTGTCCTTCATCAGCTCTCTCGCCAAAGGGCTCCCGCTCGGTGGTTGACATCATCGTTCGGGCAACTCCCGGTCGGACCCCGACCGGGTTCTTCACAAGGAGCCCGACCTGTTACCTGCAAAGACAAAGAGAAAAGGACAAAGGCTTCTCGGTCGTGGTGAAACTATGCCGATCGGGATATTCCCTACCAAGAGCCCCCCAACCCGGGCCTTTTTGATCGACCGGGAAAAAATGGGCCGGGATGAAGAAGCCCAACCGTCGGCCAGTAAACGGACCGGCCAGCTGTCATTCCCCTCCTTGCCACGTGTCGGCCACTGCCGGCCTCTGCGACTGCAACCGTCACCTCGGAGTCAGCGCTGGTCGTGTCACGCAAGTGGATGATTTTCCCGTCCAAACGCCCTCCTATAAATAGGCCCCTGAGGCCTTCATTTAAACTTTCCTCAATCTTCTGAAGCAACCGGCACCCTCAGAGAGTCCCGAGCATCAGTTCAACGAACCAGTCGAGCAAAGCCAAGCTTCAAGCTCTCTCCCTCGTGCAAAGTACCAGCAATCGGTAAGCTCTTGATCCCTCAGCTTTTTACTCTGTTCTTAGCTTTGCGTAGGAATAGGATAGGACTAACTTTGAGCTAACCTCCCGATCCTGTACTAACCTCGACCGACCTTTAGGTAGAAACATGTCGGATTCGGATAGCCAGAATGCTTCAATCGCAGACTATGACGACACAATCGAGCACAGCAGCGAGGAGGTGGACATCATGTCCTACTCCCCAGAGGTCGAACAACGACCACAACCCACTCTCGACCAAGCCCCCGAGCCAGCAGGGTCATCAAGCTCGTCAGGGACCTCGGGGTCGAGCTCCAGCGGGTCGGGGAGCGAAGAAACGTCCACGAGCAGACGAAACCTCCCGGACGAAGGCGTTAGGGAAACGCCTACGAGGGTAATAGGGGATTACCCTCGAACCGAGCCTGAGGGCGGAGACCGGGCCAACGAGGCCGAAGGGGACGAAGAGGACCCGACCGGGCCGGCGCCGCCAGGCGGGGACGGGTTCGAGTTCCTCAACAGCGAGAGCGTTGAAGGCCAGAAGAGCTTGCTGACAAAAGGAGAAGCAAGCAAAATTGCGGCAACTCTTGCTGGTCGGGTCGAATTCGATACCAGCAGACAGCTCGGAAATATCATCGAGCGGCACCAAGGGAAATGGATCGGGCTGCATTACGATTCGCTAATGGCCCCGATCACATTCCCCTTTTCCAGCCTCCTCACAGCATTCTTGGGTTACTACCAAGTTATGCCCGGGCAGATTTGCCCGAACGCACATCGAATAATCGCGTGCTTCCCCCAGATCTGCCGTCGACACGACGTGGCCTGCACCATGGAACTCTTCAACTTCGTCTACCAAGTGAAGGTGCTAGCGGCCGAGTACGGGGGTGGATTTCTGATGATACAATCCCGAGCGGATAGATGCTCGATCGAAGGGCTGCCCGGGAACAACCGGGGGTGGAAGAACCGGATCTTCTCCGTAAAATACGATCCGTGGATCCTCCCGGTCGAGAGGGTTTGGAGTCAGCGTTTTCGAAAGCAAGTCACGCCAGTCGAGACCCCGACCCTCATCGATGCCGTGACTAAGATCTCGGGCGAGATCTACGAATACCACATCTTCAAATCGCCCCAGTGCTACGACGCGGCCCGGCTACCCGGTCCGGTCTACGACCAGACCGAGAAGTACAAGCCCGAGCCGGCAGGTGTAACGATCGCACGGATGCCCGCTCGGGGCAAGAGGAAGGGTAAAAGCTTGAAGCTAACTTCTTTCCCGATCCTTAGCATTCTGAGCGTATATTCTTTATCGTCCCGAATTGACTAACTTTCTTCTTTGTTTGCAGCCATGGCGGAGTTCGGAGACGAAGATGCCCCCCTTCCCCCGCCCGCCAAGATCTCCCTTGGCGGCAAGAAGAAGGCGAAGGCGAAGCCAGCCGGGGAAAAGGAGATCCCGACGGCCCGACCTCTACCTACCTCGACCGTCACGACGGCGGAGGGCTTCGTCGTTAAACCGACGGACGTCTTGGTCACCCGGGTGGAAGTCGCCCGGGGCAAAGAGAAAGTGCCCGAGCAGGGCGTGACTGAGGTGGGCGGTATAAAGCGCCGCCGAGAACAGCGCAGCCCGAGCCCTTCGGTCGGGCGAGAGAGGGCCGTTACGTCCATACTGGCCTGGATCGGCAACGCCGGGCCAGCTAAGGAGGATTTGGGGAAGATGACCCCGACCCAAGTGGCCGAGAAGATTGGTTACGATCTGGCCGAGGTAAGCTCTCTTCCATTAACTCTCTTTTATATGCAAGTGTCTTCGACCGGGCTAACGCCGAACATCTTCTTGTACTGCAGATTTCCCGCGCGGCCCAACTCCTTCAAGGTCGGGCCATGCTGGCCGAAGAAGCCGACCACCACAAGAAAACGGCCGCTCGTCGCTTGAAGGAAATCAAGGACATCCAGGCCGAGCTGGAGAAGGCCCAGAAGGGCCTGAAAAAGAGCGAGGAAGACCAGGCCCTTGCAGAGAAAGTCGCCCAACGGGCGATCGGGGAAGCGAAAGAGCTGAAGGCCCGGCTCGATAATCCGAGCGAGTTGGTGCAGACTGTCTTCAAGGACAGCGAGTCGGGCTCGGCGTTTCTCACGGCGGCCCGGGGAACTAAGGTCGGAGAGGACCTGATCGTCTCCTTCGGCCGATGGGCGTTCAAGTCCGGGCAACGCAAAATGCTGGAGCGGGCCCGTACCCGGTTGGAGCAAGCTCTCGACGGAGAGGATCTTCAGCTGGTCCTGTCGGCTTTACCCCCGGACCTAGCCGACCCCGTCCCCTCCCCCTTCGCTCCCAAGGAAAAGGCGGCCGAGCCTGGGGCCTCATCGACGGCCACTTCGAGCGGGAAGGAGGCAGCTGCCGGAGCTCGGGAATTGAAGAAGTAGAATAGGCTTCTTCTTTTTTGTAGAAACGCTGATCGGGAGCCCGGTCCCGAATTTGTACCGGGCACTCTCTTCGTGATTAATAAATTTCCTTTTTTGCTAAGTTGCATCGTTCGTTTCGTGCTTTTACACCTTTGCTTTTAATTTGCACGCACTGATCGTAGCCGCATACCGATCATAGTTGCTTGACCTCATGGCCTTTGGGCCCGGTCCTGCATTACTCGACCCGCTCGACGCTCGAGATTTCGACGTCCGACTGCCCAACCTGATCGGGTTTACCCGATCTCCAGGCCTGTCAGAAATCTTGAGATTACCCAAGCCTCTACGTCCGGGATATCTCCGAACAACGGACTTAAGTCAACGTCATATTGGCCAACCCAATCAGGTTTACCCGATCTTCAGGCCTTGACGAAATTTTGAAAATATGTAAGCCCCTGATAGCTGAGTTTTCCCGAGCGATGGGCCTACGGATACCCCCTTATCCCAGCCCCCACACTATTGTGCTCTCATGGCACGAGTGAGTGCAATAGTGGGCAAGAGGTGATCAGATCGGGGAATTATGCTGTGTGCTCCTGGCTTCCCCGACCGGTGGCGTGACTCGAATGTCCGCCGATGTGGAGCACGCTTGACCGGTCGATAAATTCGCCCGGTCGGTGTAGCTTGAAGATAAATTGATCTACGTGCACTGAAGGTAAAGAAAATAACCGACCGGGCCGCCGCATGCAAGCGGTCGAACAATCACCGATCGTATATACATTAAAACCTTCCCGCTCGCAGGCGGTTAAACAAATATTTACAACCATAAAGCTTAATTACAACCGACGACCGGGACCTACTCGCAGGTTAAGCCCCCGCTTCGTCAAAAGATTACAAAAAATAGGCTTAATGCCTAAACATAACGAGGTGCTCGGAATTCCAAGTCCCCTCGATTACCCGACCGGTTGTCGTCTCCAGCCGGTACGTACCCGGCCGTATGACCGCGCTAACGATATATGGCCCTTCCCAGTTCTGAGCTAGCTTTCCGCCCTCTAAAGGTTGACTGGCCTCCCTTCGTCGTAGAACGTAATCTCCAACCTGAAAATAACGAGGGTGAACCCGAACGTCTTTAGAACTCTTAACACGCTTCTGGTATTCGGCCATGCGCCGAGCGGCTAGCTCTCGTTTTTCCTCGACCGCATCGAGATCCACAGCCATCGCATGTTCGTTTTCCTCCGCATTGTAGGTTCTCTCTCGATCGGTCGGGATCCAAGCCTCGATCGGGAGTCGGGCTTCAGCTCCATAAACCAGGGCGAAAGGGGTCTCCAAAGTAGCTTCCCTCGGGGTCGTCCGATAAGTCCATAAGACATATGGCAACTCATCGGCCCAACTACGACCGGCCGAGTGTAACTTCTTTTTCAGACCTTCCAAAATCGTCCGGTTCGCGTTCTCTACTTGACCGTTTCCCTGCGGGTAAGCCACCGACGACCGAACGTGAGTTGTCCCGATCGTGGCCAAAAAGTTCTGGAAATACTGGCTTAAAAATTGGCGGCCGTTGTCGCTGATGAGATGCACGGGCACACCAAAGCGGGAAATCACATTTCGCCAAAGGAAACGAGCACATTGCTGAGAGGTGATCGTGGCTAAAGGCTCGGCTTCTATCCACTTGGAGAAGTAATCGATGGCGACGATCACAAATTTTCTCCGACCGGAAAGCTGAGGGAAGGGGCCCAATATGTCTACCCCCCACCTAGCGAAAGGAATTGCGGTCGTGACTGGCTGATAGAAGGTTGCCGGTCGTCCAGGCATCCGGGCGAATAGTTGGCACGTCTCACATTCCCGAGCTAACTTTTCACAGTCCAGCTGGAGGGACGGCCAATAGTACCCGATCAGCATGATACGACGGGCCAGGGATCGGCCTCCTTGATGTGAAGAGCAAATTCCCGAGTGTAGTTCCTTCATGACTAAATCGGCCTCAAATGCGGTCAAGCAACGCATCAGAGGGCCTCCATACGATCGCCTGTAGAGACGACCGTCCAAAACTTGGAACCTTGGGGCTCTAAGCTTGGCCTTCCGAGCACGCTGTGGGTCGTCTGGGAGGCGACCATGCTCGAGGTACTCCTTCAGATCGGTGATCCAATTGTCTTCTACCGGTTGGATTGGATTGACCGGTAGACGATGAATGCTGTGTCTCGGGATCACCAAAATCCGAGCTATCTTCGACATGTGTTCCGGGGCATCTTGAGCCAATTTAGATAAAATATCTGCGTCGGCATTATCTAATCGGGGTATGTGTCGGACGGTATACCCCCGGAACTGAGCAAGCTTCTCCATGGCAAGATCTCGGTAAAGCTGCAGACGCTCTCCATTGACTTCATAATCCCCGAGAACTTGCCCGACCACGAGCGCGGAATCTGTCTGAGCTCGGATGTATTCAGCCCCCAAGTCCCGAGCGCACTGTAAGCCGTTAACGAACGCTTCGTACTCGGCTTCGTTGTTGGTCGGGTGGAACTGGTACATGAGAGCAAAATAGACCTTGAATCCTTCCGGGCTCGTGACCACCACTCCTCCTCCTGCTCCCTTCTTGCTACTTGATCCATCAGTAGCCAACGACCACCACTCGGCCTCGGGATCCGCAACCTCGGGAGGTCGGGTATCCCGGGCGGTGCACTCGACCAAGAAATCAGCAAGAGCTTGACCTTTAATAGCCGGTCTCGGTCGGTATTCGATCGCGTACTGGGTCAACATTAACGCCCACTTGACTAGGCGGCCGGATGATGAAGCGGTTCGGAGGACTGGCCCGATCGACTGATCGGTCAACACGCGAATTGCTCGACCTTGGAAGTAGGGAGCCAACTTCTTCGCGGCAATGTATAAGGCGTAGACGACCTTCTCTAGCCGGGAGTACCGGAGCTCGGGACCATGTAGCGCGTGGCTTACATAGTACACCGGTCGCTGGACCCCTTCCGGATCGGTTCGGCACAACACTGCGCTTACTGCGCGATCGGACACGGCGAGGTACACGTCTAGCTCTTCTCCGAGCTCAGGCTTTGAGAGCACGATCGGTGACATGAGATATTCCTTCAGCTCATCAAAAGCCGCTCGGCACTCTTCGTCCCAGACGAATCCATTAACCTTCCGCAATACCTTGAAGAAAGGTAAAGCGCGCTCGGCTAGCTTGGAGAGGAACCGGCTGAGGGCTGCCAACCGACCGGTCAATTGCTGGACTTCCCGAACGGTGGAAGGTGGTTGCATGTCCAGAATCGCTTTTACTTTGGCCGGGTTAGGCTCGATTCCTCTCTTGGTCATCATATAGCCGAGGAACTTGCCGGTCTGAACCGCGAATGTGCACTTGGTTGGGTTCAGCCGCAGCTGGTACTTCCTCATGATCTGGAAGCACTCCCGGAGGTCCCGAGTGTGGTCGGATCGGTCCCGACTCTTGACCAGCATGTCATCGATGTAAGCTTCCATCGTTCGGCCTAGTAGATCGGCAAAGAGCATGTTGACCATCCTCTGGTAGGTCGCTCCTGCGTTCCGGAGGCCGAATGGCATCACTCGGTAACAATACAGCCCGTCCGGGGTTACGAAGGCTGTCTTGCTCTCATCTTCATGGTGCATCATGATCTGATGGTACCCCTTGAAGGCATCCATGAAGCTCATTAATTCGGCCCCGGCCGTCTCGTCGACCATCTGGTGAATGCTCGGTAGAGGATACGGGTCGAGCGGACAGGCCTTGTTAAGGTCCGTAAAATCGATGCACATCCTCCATGCTGGGGGCTTAGGAACAAGAACGATATTTGCCACCCACTCGGGATAGACCACCGGCCGGATGTGCTCGATCGCCGCCATCTTTTTGACTTCTTCTCTGACAAATTCGCGGCGATCGGAGGAAAGGTGTCGTGTTTTCTGCACGACCGGCTTGGCTGAGGGATCGACGGACAATTTGTGACAGATGACCGATCGATCGATCCCGGGCATGTCTTCAGGCCCCCACGCAAAGATATCAGCATACTCCCGGAGTATGGCCAAAACTTCCACTCGAAGCTCGGGGGTGAGGGCTCGGCCAATCTTGATCTTCCTATCCGGGCGGTCCTCGGACAGGGGAACTTCTTCTATTTCCTCGGAAGGCTCAGGCTGCTCCTTCCGTTCCTTAGCCTCCTCTTTGGCTATGGTGTTCACCCGGGAAGAGGGTCCGGAATCTCGTCTGTTGACCGCTCGGGTGTAACACTTCCGGGCGGATTGGACATCGCCGCGGACCACGCCGACCCCATTAGGGGTGGGGAATTTCATGCACAGGTGGGGCATAGAAATTATCCCACCGATCTTCATGATGGCGGGTCGGCCCAAGATAATGTTGTGGACGCAATGGAGGTTGACCACAACAAATTCCAGCTCCGTCCTGATCGACTTTGGAGGCGCGCCGATCTCGACCGGGAGCGTTACCTTTCCCTCGGGGTAAATAAGAGCCCCGGTAAATCCTGACAGTGGTACACCGACCGGAGTCAGCTCCTTCCTGTCGAGGCCAAGCTTCTCGAAGACGTCCAAGTAAAGGACGTTCACGCTGCTGCCCGTATCCACCATAACCCTTTGGACGTCCGTCCCCTTAACGTCAATCGTGACCACGAGCGCCTCCATGTCGTGGTCACTGCTGGTAGGTTGGTCCTCGAGGGTGAAGGTTATGGGTTCCATCTTCTGCCTCTTCCCGGTCTCCCGGGAATCCACTATAGCGACCGGGCAATTAGTCCGCGGTCGGGAAGCATCTTCCAGTCCACCAAAAATGACGTGGATGGTAGGTTTTCCGGACGGGCGGCTACCAGACGGAGGGTCAGGGTCCCGTCGGTCATCACGACGATCGTCCCTTCGATCGTCTCTTCGGTCCTGACCTGACCGATCGGAGCGGTGATGAGAACGCCTGTGATCCCTCCGATCGGTATTCTTCTTGTTGTCCTCTCTCTTCCCCACACACTTGTCCAATTTTCCCAGGTTGAGCAGATCTTCCAACAATTGGCGTAAGTGGGTACACTCCTCGGTGTCATGCCCAGCGCATCGATGGTAAGCACAGTGCTTACTCTTGTCAGGGCCGTCTCGACCGGGATGGGGGAGTTTGATGAGATTGCAGGACTGGGCGTATTGCATGGCCTCCGCTGCGGATCGGTTCAAGGCCGTAAACTCGCCAGGCCTGGTGCGGGATCGGGGATTGTCATCTCCCGACCGATGTTCCGCCCGGCCGGCCGGTTTACGGGACGAAGAGCCGACTTCCTGCAAGTGCTTTACGGCGTTCGCCTCGCCGGCGTTGGCATAATCTGTGACCCTCCGAAGGGCCTCCTCGTAACTGGTCGGGGGGTGTAAGATGAAGTCTTGATACAAATGTCCCGCCCGGAGAGATATGTGAAGCATATGGGTGGCGGTCGCATCGTCCATAGGCTCGACCTCCCCGACCGCTGCCTTCCACTTGATGAGGAAATCGGTCAAGCTTTCCCCTTCTAATTGCTTGGCCTTCTCGAGATACATGTAGGACTTCCTCACCACTTTGGAAGTGATGAACTTCCTCACAAATTTGATCGCCAGGGTCTCAAATTTATCGATCGACCCCGGTTGCAGGGTACGGAACCACTCTGCCGCCCGACCGGTGAGGGTCGAGTAGAAGGCCCTGCACATCACGGCGTCTGAAACGCCCTTCAGCATCATGTTGCTGAAAAAATCATTCACGTGGGCCTCAGGATCTGCCCGTCCGTCATAACTCTTCTCTCCAGAGACCTTTAAATCGAGCGGGTAAGGCTGGGCCATTACCGCTGCTGTGAAAGGCGTCTGGTGCAGGGTCGATTGATTGACCGGGGGTGTTGCAGGGTACGCATTCCTGAGCTGCGCAACTTCCGCCTGGAGGTTATAGAGTAATCCTCGGGTTTCGTTGAGCTCGGCGGCTTGAGCGGCTTGGGCTGTATCCCGAGCGCGTCGCCGTCGGTGAGATCTCAACCCGCTATACCCAGATGAAGCCTCCTGACTAGCCTCCTGCATCGGTACGTCTTCTTGCCCGCGGTTCGGGTCTTGGGGTCCCAAACGCTGGCGCATCTCCGGTCGAAGGCGATCAAAAGCTACCGCTCGGGCAACTTCTTCAGGGTCCTCCGCTTGGACGGCCTGAGCTGGTGCCTTCATCGCATCAGCACCCCCCGACCCCAACCGCGAATGAGCCGAGCGTCGAGCCCGGGATGCGGACTGACGCTGCGGCTCTACCTGTGCGGTCGGTTGTACTGGAGGGGCGGCGGCTGGAGCTGTATAAGCAGGCGTATATGGTGGATAACCAACCGGGGTAGTGTAGCACATTGGTTGGCCTGGCCAATACCCATACGGCGGAGGTGGGACCGGGTACGGATACTGGGCGGGATACATCATCGGCTGCTGCTGATATGGCAAACCGGGTGTTGGGTATCCCGGTTGTATGTAATTCACCGGCTGTTGGGCGGCCGGGTATGCATTTGATGGATGCGGTGGTGAGAGGTTGAGGTTGAGGTCCATCGTCTGACCCTGCTGTTGGGTAGCATAGTGGTCGGAGGAGCTCGCCGCATCCGGCTGGTCGTCGGCAAAGTTGTTGTGTGCCCACGGATACATCGTTGCAAAGAGGCCGAGTGCTCGTCAAGACGTAGCTTTGTTGCACCGGGTCCCCACAGACGGCGCCAAAATGATACTGCTAATTATACGTAAGCGATATGAAGTAACTCGAGACCAACTAAAGCAAGTAAATGTCTTTATTGATCACAGTAGAGGCCCTAAGTACAATCTACTTGGTTGCTCTGAGTGCCGACTGACTGCGGTCGGGATTCTCTAACAACAACCTATCGATCGTCCAAAAGTCCCCTACACTGTAGCTACTGTGGGTATTTATAGCCGCTTTGCCGGGGACAGGATTCCAGCCGTTCGGCATGTCCTCCACGTAGCCACCACGTGTCATCCTCCCGGGTGCCCTGCCTGTCGATGTAGAGAGCCGCCACGTGTCATTCATCAGCTCTCTCGCCAAAGGGCTCCCGCTCGGTGGTTGACATCATCGTTCGGGCAACTCCCGGTCGGACCCCGACCGGGTTCTTCACAAGGAGCCCGACCTGTTACCTGCAAAGACAAAGAGAAAAGGACAAAGGCTTCTCGGTCGTGGTGAAACTATGCCGGTCGGGATATTCCCTACCAGGTAAATATGTCCCAAAATCGACTATTTCCTTTGAAAATTAAGCATACTCTCCTTGATTGCTTTAATTCTGAAGTTTGTGATGATAATTGGTTATGGCATATGCGGTTTGGGCATTTTCATTTCTCTGGATTAAACTATCTTGCGAGAAAGGAACTTGTTTCTGATTTACCTGTTGTGAATGTCCCTGATCGTATATGTGAGATTTGTGTGATTGGGAAGAAGCATAGAGATCCCTTTCCCGTGGGCAAGTCAAGGATAGCTACAAAACAGTTGGAGATTGTTCACTCAGACCTGTGTTCGTTGGAGGTTCCCTCACATGGAGGTTGTAAGTACTTTATTACTTTCATTGATGATTTCAGTAGAAAAACATGGGTTTACTTTCTGAAGCAAAAGTCTGAAGCATGTGATGTTTTCAAACAATTTAAGGCTTTTGTTGAGAAGCAAAGTGGTTATGAGATTAAAATCTTGAGAACTGATAGAGGTACAGAATATATTGCCTGTGATGATTTTCTGAAAGAAAAGGGGATTCAGCACCAAATGACAGCTAGATATACTCCACAACAAAACGGAGTGGCTGAGAGGAAAAATAGGTCTGTCATGGATATGGTAAGGTGCATGTTGAAATCCAAGAATCTGCCTAAGCCTTTTTGGGCAGAAGCTGTTGCTTGTGCTGTCTATTTGTTGAATAGGTGTCCAACTAAAAGTGTCCGTGATAAGACACCCGAAGAAGCTTGGAGTGGGAGAAAACCCCCTATCAAATATCTCAAGGTTTTTGGATGTTTGGCATATGCCCACGTGTCGGATCCATTGAGAAAGAAGTTGGATGATAAAGGTGAGCAGTGCATATTCATTGGTTATAGTGACGCTTCAAAGGCTTATAAACTATACAATCCTGAAACTAAAAAGGTTGTTATAAGTCGTGATGTCACTTTTGATGAATATGGTGCTTGTGATTGGTTAGCTAAAGATGAAAGTTCAGTTGTTATTCATGCTGTTGAAAATATTGTTGAAGAGCAACCGATTCCAGATAATGTCCAGTCTCCTTCACAGCCAGAGTCGTCAGTTCGACGATCTCAGCGCGAGCGCCACTTACCAGCTCGCTTGCAAGATTATGTTTTGGGTCATGATAATGACCTGTCTGATGAAGAGATTGTTCAATTTGCTCTCTTTACAGATTGTGATCCTTTAACTTTTGAGGAGGCTGCTACAGAAACTCATTGGCTTAAGGCGATGGATGAGGAGATACGTGCCATTGAAAAGAATGGTACCTGGGAGTTAACAGATTTACCTCCTGGGAAGAAGCCAATTGGAGTAAAGTGGGTTTACAGAACGAAATACAAGTCAGTATATCCAACTTGAAGACGAAGACATTTCTTAAATTGAAGAAGGAAATTTGGATGACCAATATATCCAACTTGGTTTAAAGGAGACAATGTTATAATAATATTATTATTATAATTGTTAAACCAAGAGTTAATTAGTTTGTTAATTAAATTAAGTAGTGGGTGGTGTGTATGCAGTATGTGGCTTAGTGTATGTGGAGTACATGGAGCATACATTCCTAATTTTTAGCTTTATTATTATTTCTCCTTTACTATAAAAAGGCTGTGTATCAATCTTTTTCAAATATCAATCAAGTTAATTCAATTCTCCTTCTCTCTCTCTTCTCAAATATATATTATATATATATTATAGATATATTATATTATATTTAATATATATTATATTAAATATATTATATTTAATATATCTAACAAATTCATTGATGAGATGCGTGGGAGAATAGCTAATAATGGTAAATCAAAGATCATTGAAGAATAATCAATAATTATCCGAATCGCATTTCAATCTCCATGATTTCAACTTAAAAATCTTTTCGAGTTTCGTATTTGTCTTGTCCTCCAGTTGTAGGCGATGTTTTATGGTACGTAGTATATTACACTCCTACAGTTCTACTTGTGATTCTAACAAGGTTGTCTGCTTTGTCCGTCTGTTTCAGAAGGTTAACATTGATGGAGCTCAATTTCACTGCTAGGGTGTTTTTTCCTAGTCTTTCTTCTCATCTTCATATTCGAAATCAGAAATTACTTTTTCTTTTTCTGTTTGGGAAATTTGGCTGAATTTACAAGTATTGGAACTAAACACTAGCAATTGTCTCTTTTGAAAAAGAAGATAGACAAATTATATATGGTGTACACAACCATGTGGGATCAACCTAAGAAAGAGGGAGCCCAATTGTTTCTTGCTTTAATTATATAATATGAACAAATTGTATAGGCATGACATAGTAGTAAAGGAGATAGATAAGCTTCCCATCAGTATCAGTTACATGTACTTCCCATTGGGGCTATGAGTAAATTATATAAACTAATATTATTTCCGGAAAGAAAAAGACAAATATAAGGTGGACTTATCATCCGTAGGTCTTCTAGATGAATCCCATTCCGATCCCCACTAACTCATCTCTACCATAAAATGCCGTCCCGCTGCTGCATTTTAGCCCACTAGATCTACCTGTCTTTATCATCCTTCCCCTTTCAAAACACTCCGTATTCGATCGTCTTTTCACTATACATGCCTCAGTGTCTGCCTCTATCGTTGCTGTCTATTTCATTATGGAGCAGTGCAGGTCAAACCTTTGCTATATAGCTGTTTACCATTCTCATTCTCCAACTTATCCACCGCCCCACTTGCTGCAACCTTTAGCTTTACCACCGGAATTTATATTCTAAACTGTACTGTCTTCCCAATCAGGGCCAGTTTTTGGCTCTTCATTGGGAGAATAAAACATATGGCTAAAATCTATTCTTGTATATCTAGTAGTTATTACAAACCCCCCAAAAATACTGCACACTTTTTCACTCCCCTGTTTGACTTTCCTGGGTAGGGTGTATTACTATTTGCATCATATTACTAATGATTGTATTTGTTGTGCTGGCAAAATTTGCTGTTAGAAATGACTGCACTTGATTACAATGGTTCCTTTTTACTGGCCTCCTAGAAGTGTTCTTTGTGGAATTCAAACCTGGCTGTGCCCTTTTGGTTGTACTCTTTGCAAAGTTGGCTGAGTTCTTTGGCTAATACAGGTACTCCACAGTAGAAAACTCCTGCACCAAATAATAGTAGACCATTTCAATGATACAAACTGTTAGGAGGCCGGAAGATATCATATCGCTTTCAGTTTCCTAGCAAGGTTGAAAATGATAGGATACCTATTCTTGCATTAGCATGCTTGGTGCAGGTCTTGGAAAACACTTTCTTCCAATTAGGCTTTGCAAAGTGTGTCCTTACCTGTTAAAAACAACAATAATTCCTTTACCTGATTAGCATATAGGCTTTTTGGGGTTATGTATACAATTAAGGAGAGTGGAAAATAATTTGCTAGCCCAATAAACTCACTCTAGTGCCTGATACAATATCAACACCATTCTTTGCGTGGTTCAGAGCCTGGACCATGGTAATGAGAGCTGAGCGTGCATCCCCTTCCTCGTATACACTTGTTAAGTAGTTGTGCATCTCAATGACCCCCTGAATTTCATTAAGGTCAACCAAATTTAAACCCAAAAAAAAAAGTGAATGAATTTATACGATCTGGCACATGACATTAATTACCCTTTGATCAAGATCCGCAACTTCATTCATAACACCTTTGAACCAATCAAAAGAACCTTGCTCCCTTGTTACCCAATAGAAATATGCATTAGTAGTTCTTAGAGTTTTCTTCCGTCTGGGAGAAATTTTGTTGGAAGAGTTTTGTTCACTTGATGATCCAACACTTAGATCCGAGTTCCTGCTAAGATCTGATGCTGAATCCTGTAAGTCATGACCGTAACATAATATCAGAGGGTCAGTCCAACTGTCACACTACTAAACTTAGGATGTCGAGTATGGACAGTGATCTGCTAGATAGTGAGTGCATTATATATATTAAATTTAAAATACTCACTGCTTGCTCCTCCATTTTTACTATGTTGTTGAGTAAGTCTTTCAGGATACTAATAAAGGGTGTTGCTCCGATGCCAAGACCAACCAGTAGTAAAACATCATATTTCTGGTAATCTTGTGCTGGAGCTCCATAAGGTCCGTCTATTAATAGCTTAGGCAAACTGAGGTTTTGGGTAAACTTCCCGTCAGTACAGTTAATAGTAAACCTGACATACCTACACACTCAAATTAACAGAATTATATATACCTCTTCTTAGTTGTTCCATCAGCTCTCAGCAAGCCACTCTTTCCAATTTCTGGACACTCACAAGCCTCAGAAAATACTCGCTTAAGTTCTTGTGTCCAGTCACCAAGCTGTCGGATGTGAACACTTAGATAGTCATCCCCAGGAGCGGAAGTAATGGAAAATGGATGCCTGGGTATTTTTTTTTTTTTTTTATATATGCAGATAATTAGCAATAACATCAAGATCTTGCAATGAATTCTTTGGGATGGATAATGCTGGTGAAGTTGTTCTATTAATAATGTAATAAAATTGAGATATTGGTTGGTTCTTTCTGACAAATTAAATAAAATGTACGTAACTGAAAGGCATTTACTGTCTTTTACCATTCAAATGGAGAAACAGCTGGACACTGGACGAACATATATTGCCCACTTTTGTAGTGAAATTGGGAAGGTTTAGACATTTGCAACGTGAGTACATTTCCTGGGTAAATTGCCACCTGGAATACAAAGGAAGATACAACATGAGAAAAGTAAATGTTTAATTAACACCGATCTGTACCCCATTAATCTCTTTGACCTTTTGCAGAAAAGATTTTGGAGCATAGCTCTGATAAAATCATCTGGTCTTTACTTTAATTGATCTGTAAATTTCTAAACTGAAGTCTGGACTCTATCTGGAAGTTGCTAATTGTTTCTCAACAAATCATATCAAGAATTCAGAAATATCATAACTTATACTCACTTTCAGAAGCCGGACAGTGTATAAGCCCGACCTGAAGAATCTCAGAGTCCGTTCCCCAGCATATAGGAGCACAGGAACTGCAAGATACATCCATGTCTGCAAACAAAAAGTTATATCAGATTGAAGGAAGCATCTCATTTTTTGATTAACCAAATGTACTGTGCAATATAATGTCTGGATGAGTAGGATGATGGATGGGTTTTGGAACTTTACCGTTTTCTTGTACCATTTGTGCACAAGATAGAGGAACATGCCATGGACGATGAGCAGTATGTACACAATGACAAAGAGGTGGTGAGAGTACCAAAATGCATTGAATCCAGTGAGTCTATCAAAAGGCTTGGGCAGCTTAATAAGGCCTCGCCTGAACCATCTTGTTGCAAGTGTAAAAGCAATAAGCATCAAGATTACCATCAGTATTCCTGTCACGCCTTCAGGTCCTTTAATAAGGTCTCCATAACTGGGCTTATTACTTCCAAAATCATTTACGAGAAGCCGGTTATAAACTGCATCCGCTTCGTTGATAAGCCTTGGAAAATCACATGCAAGATGGTTACCAGCATGAAGTATGATACCAATCACAATTCCCGCTGCTATGGTCTGCAAACATCATATCCATAGTAGTTGTTGTTACGATCACGACTCCAGGTATATATAAAAAAACTTCATTATGTATTCAAGTGCTTTTCAAGATAGATACGGAGGGTTAACAATTTAACCTAATTACCTAAATGCTATCTCTATACCTCCACATGAATACATGATTCGTTTCTGTCCCCACCGACCGAACAAGCTAAGGAATCTCTTTAGCTATAGCACTGAAATTCATTTAGTTTTTCATTGAATTTGATGTAAATTAATACCTACATATGTTAATCAATATATAAGATGATGCTTATCCATGAGAGCAGAACTCCACAAAATAGTGCAACTCGGAAGAGGCAATGAAACAGTATTTACATGTATATCATCAATAGAAAACACACATGTATTTGGCACCATCAAGAATTTTCCAAACTAACAATATATTTAAGTTGAAATTTCTAGAGAAGGTAATACAACGTTAATCAAATGTTTACAAGTAGGTTTATTGATTAACATGTGAAATTTAGTGTAGTCAACTAATTCACTAGCAATTAATGAATATAAGGAATTATACTTCCTAACACTTATCACATGTTGTATGATTGATTAAAATATGTGATAAAAAAATGTCAAAAAAAAAGTCTTCTAATGGTAAGATATATGACTATATCATATTTGATTTTTCTAGTGTGAATTCTATGAACTAGAGACGTATGTGAAATTGAATACCGTGAGAACAATTATGAACTATTGGTGCACAAATTGTGACGCTGACATTGATTTAGTACAACAAAATCTGAGGCAAATTTTAGAGTAAGGTGAAAAAGTCAACGTTTAATTTGTGGGTCGACAAGGTATATCTTCTCTAGATATTTCTTTTTCTATTTCTATTTTTTTTAAATGTATTTGTCACCGATGTGAGTACAGGAGATGGATGAATGATTTGTATCCAGACTGGAGAAATATACTAATCATGTTGACTTAATCATTAAGGCATATATGTATATGGGCCTTAAACGCAAAAAAATAGAGACGTATAAAACAACAAAGAATTGAAAGAGATATTTCAGTATATGACTATACCTTGTGGAAGTTGATGTTGTCGTCAAAGGGTATGAAATGGCTCAATTTGGTGGACCTGAGCCACGTTATGGTGTTCCTGCACACGGGGAATAATATGAGTGCCATGTTGAACTTTAGCGTCTCAGCTGCGCCCTTAGCCGTGAGGAGGCAATAGCCCATGACTTTGTATGCGCTTTTCTGCTTGTACTGCAAAAATTTCCAGGTGAACAAACCAATCATTATCAATATCCACAACGTCAAAACCCAGATTCTCTTCCAGTTCTCTTGGTAGAAATACAGCAATTTCGTGCTCATTCTTCTTATTGTGTTCCTCTTTCTTAAGCCTTGTAGGTTTTGACTCAAGGCTTGGCTCGTATAGCTCAGTGCTTGACTGTAGTTTAAGTATGTGTCCTTCTGTAGAAGTAGTGTTTCCAGCTGCCATAGCTGCATCATTCCAACAAAACCATCATGCATCAGACATATGTAGTAATTTAAGTTGAATTGTGTCATAGAAACAAGTTAACAATGTTTTATTTAGAATGTACTTCGTAAAGTTTAAATAGGATTTGACGGGGCTAATGATACTATCCGCCAGAAAGGTAATAATAGAATAATAAAATAACAGTAAGAGAATTAATAATTTCAATCATTAGTAGAAGGAATACATTATCTAAAGTATCTCAAATGATATATAAATTAGTACATATTTGTCAATTAATAAAATTAAATTTCTTTAGATTTTAACAACAAATTTTAATATAAAAATTTCATGTATTCGGCATACATCACGATATATATGGAGAAAGCATGATTGAGTGCTAAAAACGCGTAATTGGTATTCAAAGCAGAAAGACCACATGGGATAAGATGCCAGGACCGCAGCATGGTTGGAGTATAACTTCTAATGATGGAAACACATAGTACAAAAGGCCAACAAAGCTTTGATGTGAAGTAGCACCAAAGCTAATCGTAGTTGGTAAAAATGGTTACGAGGTCAGTTTCTTTTATTTTTTGGAAAATTAAGACTATTTCTAATTACCGTTTTAAGTAATTTGTGTTGAGCACCTTTTATTGAGTAGCCTTGGACCTTTTCCAAGCTACAGTTCAGAACTAAATAATCTCACTTCAATAAACAAATAAGGAAAAAGGAATAATTAACCACCATGTATTTTCATTTTTCTAAGCAAGGACTTCAATAATTTGATGTCTTATTATAAAGTCATTAAAGATTAATTTTTTTAAAGAATATTATCTATTGCAAGTTATTAATTAATCAATTATATTCCAGCAACAATACAGCTATCAATAATCAATACCTAATATTTTTCAAAATAAACAATACTTATTGGGCAGTGCAGTTAGCTTTTTCAACAATTTTTTTTTTTTCTTTTCAGAATGGTAGGTATTTTACAGGAAGAAAATTTCCTAAAATTATTAATATGTTATGTCAATTCTTAAGTTATATGGACGTGACATGTATTTTTTAATTCTGGGAACTTAAAAAATACTCTAACCTTGCTTAAATGGCCATCTAAGCACTCTAATTTTCTTCTTTAAGATCTACCAGTTCAACTACCTAAATTAGGTAGCCTCTATCTTTGAAGAGCTAATTAATACTAATCTTCTTACGAAAAAAATAAAAATAAAAATGAAAATGAAAATAAAAATAAAAATAAAAATAAAAATGAAAATAAAAATATAAATATAAATAAAAAAAGAAAAACGAAAACGGTATATAATGGGAGTGCAGGGCAGAAAATATATACATGAGCATCAGAGCATGTGAACCAAGGAAACAAACAGTTGAACGACTAAAGCCTTGAATTGTAAACTAAAAGACAAAATAAATAAAATATTCCGTAGTTTTTAAGAGAGTGGAACTAGTTAATTTTTGCCTTTCCTTTGGATTGTTGAACAACACGGTATTACAAAGTCATGCATATGTCTTCCAACCACTTGACTTTGAAAGCTAAAGTCTAACATAATAAATTAGTTGTAACAATTCGTAGAGATAGTCCACAACCTATCAACCAATCTAATCATAATTCATAAATTCAGTAATATAATCACAACAAAAAAAAAATATTGAAAGCTCAAATAGCATTGTCATGCAGGCAACAAAGTAAATTACGGAGTATTTATTTAATTTATCAATTAAGTGCGTGGATCAGTGGATCTATATTATATATGTATATATATAAACCAGTTCTAGAAAGAGGGTCCCACCTCAATGTAGCCAAGTCTTTCTGGGTCCAGCTCTTCCATGATCAAAGCTGCATACTCCTCTGCTTGTTCCTTCAATCTTGATAATTTATTTGCTGAAGCGCTGAGCATTATGATCTACATGGGACCCCAAATCTAAGGTTATTGTAGATTCAAAGAAAAAAGTATGTAGTTGTGATTTATTGTAATAAAAATGCCACAATTTTATTTTAATAAAAACAAAATATACCAAAGAAAAGTTATTGGTCCATTCCCCACATTTTATTTTTTTCTACTCCTCTTACCCAAACACCGCCTACTAAACCAGTGAGCTAAGCTCGAACGGGCATAAGACAATAATTGAACCTTTCATCTCTCATATAATTTCTACCGTATATGATAAGAGAAAATAGGTCTATATGATAAAAGCTTTGACCTCCCTATTGAACCTTTGACCTTCTTTACAAGTAAGATTTCTATACTTTTTCAACCTTTTACCGTTCAAAGAAAAAATGTCCCACCACCGAGATTCGATCATGCGATGACCCATTTAAAATGAAAATAGTAATTTTAATTTTAATTTCGTGATAAAACAAAATGAGACACAAAAAGACTTAGCTGACGGATATGCCCTCACCAACTCCACTGAAAACGACAGTATTTGACCCAATCAAAAAATTGGGGGAGAAAATCTTTTTCTTAAAACTCAAATTAACGATCAGAGATTCAGACCAAGACGGAGGTATTAGAGTTCCTGAATTTTAGCAGTTCCACTAAATCCCAACATGGTTAACGTCAGACCAAAGATTACTGAGATTATTTTGACATCTGTGCATCGTGTAGTGTTGGTCTATTGGAGCTGTTGGTGTTCATTATATTAGCCACCTAATCACAGTCATCACGCCAAAAACTACTACACAATACACACACACACACACAATGCATGTGAATATCAATTCTTTAAGTAGTGCGTCATTAATCTGTATCCTATACAAGGTCAGCGCTAAACCTATAATTAGTTTCAACAGAATGTGACAGGCTGTTCTTTCCTTCGTTTAAAAACGATATAGTTATTAAAATTATTTATGCCATTTTTTTCATAATAATAATAATAATAAGAATAATAATAATATTCTTACCTCTTTCACTTCCTCCTCTGCAATTCGACCATCTTCATTCTTATCCACCCTGTGCCGCATCGCCAAAAATAATAAGAAGATAATATAATTATTATTTGAACAAAAATAAAAATTCTGTTGGGCTTTTACGGATTCGAGGCTTTGCAAGTAAAGGTAATTTACTAATTTTAACCAACTTAAGTGGGTTTTGAACGCTAGTAATAATGAATTACTGTAATTAATTAACTTACATGTCGAAGAAGATCTGGAGACGAGAATCGAAGCTTTGATCAGTGATTTGGGACCAATACTCGTAAAGTTCCTCTTTGCTAATCTTGTCCACCTTCAATCTTCTTCTTCTGCTTAAAGCATCGAACATTTCTACTGCAAATTCCTTGGAGTCCTTCATTCCTTCATCGATAACAGCTTAATTTTGTTAATTATATTGTTGTAATTAACAATAATAATAATCAATTTGTATAAACAAGTAGCGGATATGATAATAACTAACCTATGCATTGCGCAAAATCAGCGCGGTAGAGATAACCGTCTTTTGCCAGCTTGTAAAAGTTGTTCTCTACTTCGTTCCATGCATTGGCGGCTTTGTTGTGGCTGATGAATCTGAGGCCACGAAGCGCTTTTTGCGCGCCGGAACGAGTGCGATCGAGCTGAGCGCGCTGTCGACGCAACTGGCGAGCCGCTAGAGCGGAATCCAAGCCGCTTGTTGTTCCGGACGCCGATGAGAATGCACGAGGCGCATGTCCATGACTCCACGAGAATTTCTTCAGCTCCGCCTTGAGCTCTTGCGAGAACTGTTTGGCTTTCGCCACCGCCTCGGCTTTCAGCTCCTGAGAGAACTGAAGAATCCGGTTCGACGAGCTTCGCCGTATAGTCGGCGACCGAGACGTCGACGCAGAGCCGGAAGCTGACACCGGACCTTCGATCATCATTCCTCCACCTCCGACGAGATCATCAATGCTTATGGCGGTCGCCGGCTCCACGCTCCTTAGAATTATGGTATCGTCATCCTGAAGGTCGAGCGTGACCTCCACGTATTCCTCCGCTGCGACCGCGGAGGAGTTCTCGGACTCAGTCTCCGGCGAAATTCCCCCGATGACCGGCGGATCGCCCGGGACCGAGTCCGACGCCCACCTCCGCTCATGCTTTGCGATTCCTCTCATTTAATCTAAAAACTTTAAAAATTGATCGAAATGCTATCCAGCTACTAGTGGCTCATACAAATCAAAGAATATAATGATGAAACTGAAGGAGAGAGCGAAATCTGAATTCTGAAGGGATATGAATTTGTCGTCGTCGTATGCGTCCGGAATCTGAGAAAAAGGAGTGACCTACGAGGAGTCAGTGTGGATGTTCAGAGTTTTTATTAGAGAGAGAATGAAAAGGTCCACAGAGAGAAAGTGAGAGGGAGCAAAGCGACAATGGAAATGCAGAGACAAACTCAGCTCATGGTTTTGCTCACTGCTTTTCTTTTCAAAATACTCCATAACCGTAATATACTATGGAGTAATATATTATATTGTGTACCAAAATAATAGAACAAAAAATTTTTACCATAACATTTTCATATTGCCATTAATTAATTATTATATATTATTAATTATTAGTAGTTACCACACCAACATTGTTTGATGGGTATTTCTAAATCGGTGTTTTAAAATTTATTAAAGTATTATTCGGTATACTGGTGTATATCAATGCAAAGGTTATCAATTTTTTCATAAAAATAAATAATTCAAGAATGTATAACTATAACCTATGACAGAAATGTTGGATTAACTAGTACAATACCTATTTTAGAGGGAAACACCATCACTGGATAGTACCCTAAGCATAGATTTTGCAACACAAAACTCTATTAATTGGCATGATTCCATGCTTCCTCTTGTTGCCACTTCCGCCATAAATGAATTCTTGATTTGATCTAGTCCCCTGGTGTGTTTCACTGCAATTTTAGTGCCTTGGCAAAGTGCACCTTCAAAAACAGAACCAAATACTCATTTCCCAAAAAGACAATGATAATAGGCATAGTTTATCATCTATGTTGGATATATACTGTAAATTAAGTGTACCATTTTATAAATAATGCCCAATGCGTGATTCTAATTAATATAATTGATCAAAGTTCATGTTAAATTTTATATTGTTTTTTTTTAATACACTCTAAAATATTCATAGTATATGTTTAACATTTATTTCAATTTTGATTGGGATGTGGTTCGAACCTAAGACCTTCCTTATAAAAATCCGAGTAAGTTAAGAATAATAAATAGTTAATGCAATATTCCATTACTAAAGTTTATACATACTGACGGAATACAAGGGTATTTATTTAGGGTAAAATAAAAAATAAAAAAAATATTAAAATCAAAATAATCTAAACCACTCATTTCAACCAACAATTATACCAACATTTTTTAGTTGCCATTGGGAGGCCTAATTTTATTGGCTCTTATTAGAACATCCATAGTAGATGTTTTTTTTTTTTTTTTTTTGGTGATTTTAGAGGAGTTTTTATAAGTGTGATTAGGAAAGAGAATATGGGAGGGAAGAGAAAAAAGAGAGAGAGAAAAAAACAAAGCTAATTTTAACAAAAAAAAAAAAAAAAAGAAAGAAGCAAATTTGTCATCGCCTGAAATGCGCCCACGGGCTGATTAGCCATGGGACGTGTTCATGAAGGAGGTTGTTGTCTGCGAGTCCCTCATTTCTGCCACATTTCTGCAAAAAAACCGTGAACTTGCAGAGAGACCTCTGACCCTTTCTCTTTTCCCTCTCTTTTTTCCATGTTAGCTCTCCCGTTCTTAAAAATTGTGAATAATCCATAGATGTGGGTGTTCTTAAATTTGTATAAATCATTTTTTCCACTAAAACACTCTATATATTGGGCAAATATGCCGCATATAAAGTTCCACACCTTTATTTATTTTCTATAATTCATGGGCTTTAACCGCACTGAAGATCAGTAGACAGATTTTATGTGGAGTCAAATTTGAAATTTTGTAATTATTAAATTGTTGGTTCGGCCAAGTCACCAGGGTTTATTTATACTTATTATTATTTTAATTACAAGGAAATTGCAAGCATCATTTTAATGAAAAATGGTAAAGTTTGGTCTATCCTACCATTCTAGTGTCGTGTAATTTAAAAAATAATAATAAAGTTACAAGCATCTTACACTCATACTCTAGTATAGTACAGTTTATCATTTTTTTCTGAATTTTATTACATACATTCTCAATTTCATACATATTCATTGACACATATGATAACATATTATTTGTGGTGTAGTAGCAGTGGCTCCTATTTCAGTTACGAAGAGATTGACCCTTCATTTCTAGGTTAGATAGTACGTCTAATCTCAATAATATGCAAAAGGTTTTGTTGAATAAAAAGTACAATAATGTGTATCGACTATAATTCATGGAACCGAATTCTTTGATTTTGTACTTTTCACCTAGGAATGACACAACCAAAGTACTGAAAGGAAAATGCTACATGTACTCCTAACTTGTACTTCCACATACAAAATCTTGATATAAACATTTGTATTGGGACGCACATGAAAAAAATAACATAACAAAATCCGTCACATCAGAGAGTAAAATTTAGAGAGTACATTGAGTAGAATTCATACTGAAATATGCATGCAAATACGGACAATTGATAAGACTAATGTTTGCATCGCTCTTAGGTAATCCGCATTCATAAAATTTTCTCTCACTTTCAAAATCTCATATCACAAAATTTACAATTAATCATTATTCACGGCCAATCCATGCAATACTATCTCCTCTTTTAAAACTAATTCCACTTTCACATCAACTTATAAAAAAAAATTAATATTTTTCAATAATATAATAATAATAATAATAATACAAAAAATATTAGAAATATAATAAAAAAGTACAAGACTTATGTTAGTCTTGCTGTTGCAAGTCTGAGACAAAAATTGTAAAATTTGCAATTCTCGCAACACATATGATTAAAAAAATAATAATAATAAAAGAAAATTTCATGTTGGATTACTGCATAGATAAAGATAGCATTATATTTAAAGTATTTTTTTTGAAAGGTCAACCAATGGGTTGTATTTATAGATAAACTGAAATAGAGTTAGGTGGGACATCGTCCCAGTACATCACGGAAGGAAGCGTAAAGGTTGAAGTAGCTAAAGTATGAGCTAATAAGTTCTATAATCTAGGAATAAAAACGACAGAGCAGGAAGTAAAAGCAGACATATAAACTCTGCAACTATCTATGGCATAGCCAATGAATGAGCGAGATGGGTTGTCCGATGTAGATAGGTAGCACTGCAACGTTTGACAATCCGTATAAAGCTGTATAGATTGTTCACCTCGGGCCCTTAGCCAAGAGAGAGCCTCTTTACATGCAAATGCTTCGGCCATAAGTGGGAAAAAACGTTTGACGATCGCTGGCATCGAGTAGGACCGCCCCGACCGTAGCCGAGTTTGTTCCTTGGTGATACCCGGTGTCCACATAGCATTTTCTTGGCCTTGCTATAGTGATTAGGGGATCGGGTTGGTGCGACATTGGACAACGCAGCCGGCCGGCAGCAGCGTGAGGCGTTGTGTGACCCAGCAGCGGCAACTGGGTCGTTGAGGGGTGGTCCGGCAGTGGCGGTGCAGCAGTGGCTTAGCCGTGCGGTTGCTGGGCGGTGGCTCGGCAGTGAACGCTCCGCCAAACACGCATGGTGACAGTGGCCGCCGCAATTACAGTCTTTGGTCGTGGTAGACAGGCATCCCACACAGCTCCATTCCGTGCTCTCCAAATATGATATAAAATTGCAGCTACCTAAATAATTCCATTAGTGTCTAGAACATTTATGATAAAAATAAAAATAAAAACAAAAACTGTTATAAATATTTCATTATGGCCATTAATCTTAAGTCTCTTCATTTGCCTTCCACTTATTACATTGTTTATGATTAAGGATATGAAAGGTTGTATGGATTCCTATAAATTGATAGTGAAGGCTAATGAAATGATATGGTTGTTGTGCCCTACATTTGGTGTTCTTCTTCTTCTCCTTTCTCTTTTACTTCTCTACTTTATACACGCGTACATATACACGCATATCTCCAAGCTATTACCGTGCAACTATCACGCGAGAACTAACGAGTTGATAGGCCGAATTATAACACGTTATCAGCACGAGTCTCTATCGTAATCTTCGGTGAACGGTATGCATGGTATCTTGTCTTGTGCATTTTATTCCAGAATCTACGACTTTGTTTGTTCATAGTGATCATCTATATATGAATTAGATTCTCTTCAATCTTTGTTTATGAGGGATGAGTACTATATATATTCCTTTTGATTTTATTATATATATCTGTATGCTATGCAACCATTGAAGTTAAATGCTCAAAGTACTTCAATTTTAAAAATACATTTTATTGTCCTGGATGGTGTTAGGAATTCCCAAAAGGTTAGTCCTTTATTGTTTTTTCTCTAACATAGATGAGAGCAAGTGTTCATTTCAAATACACAAATCGTCAGGTAGTTTGATCATAAAGTATTTGTGCAGAATAATTATAAGCATGCCGCATAGTGTAAAGCATTATACTGTCACTTATTTCTCTCAAATTCACTTGTCTTGTTCTCTAGAAAATTTGTCTATTGTTCTTTGCAGTTAATTAATTACTTGCATATATCAATTAATGTATGCTGTGCGTAAGAACATTCAAATTAAATTGCACAAAGACAAACATGGATGTTGATCATACTTATTTTGTACTTTATTGCTGCAATATGAGCATGGTATTCGAAAGGTTGCAATGCTTCAAACTGTTTTCATGTTTGAAAATGGAAAATTATGTTTTCCTTGCATGGATCCGAAATGATATTTTGTTTTCTGCCGAAAGGTTGAATACTCGAAAGGTCATTTTTATGGTCTCTTATGTGTTTTCGAAAGGTTTCGAAAGGTTAATTTGTTCTTTCAGACTTTACCTTTCGACTTCATCTCTGAAAGTGTGATTTGCATCTAGAAGATGTCAAATTCCTTATTTTTGCTATGAACATGTGATATTATGAATGTATATGAGAACATATGATATATGTTTTGTAGATTACCCCTTCCATTGCCAAATGTGAATTTATTGAGCTCACCTATGAATGAAGCAATTATTTAGCTTGGGCTCTTGATATTGAAATATATTCGGCATCTAAAGAATTGAGCCAAGTTTTTGTTGCTAAGTCATAGAGTACCGATGCCTAGAAGGCACGAGCTCTCATTTTCATACGTCACCACTTGAACCACGACCTTAAAAAAATGAGTATCTGATTGAAAAAGAACCCCTTGAATTAATGGAAGTCCCTGACGGACTATTCTGACCAGAAGTCATCAAATGTTCTTTCTCAGACATATTTTGACTAGTTTAATCTCATGTTTAATTTTGAGATTATAATGTAAGTCAGTGATTAATTATAATTCAGCTATGCACAAAATAGTCTCGCAAGTGAAACTCTAAACAAGAAGTTTCAGAGAAATATTTATTTGGAAAGACATTGCCAACTTTTCATGCGAGTAATTTGTACTCTAGTAGTAGTACAAGACAACAAATTATGAGAAGCATTCTAAGCTGATTTTAGCACTCCTTGTGGCTAAGAAACATAACTAGTTGTTGATGAAGAATCAAAATGCATGTCTGGTCGGTTTTTGCACACGTGCCTGAAGCACATAATGTTACCCAGTTGAGCAACTTTATAAGGGGTTGCAGTCGAAATTATAACCGGTGTGATATGAGTTTCGAGCTCAGAATAAGAAACAAAGTGGTCAATATATTCAAGGACGACCAAACTCATCGAGGCAAAATCCTAGCCAGAAGCAGGTTTGCTAACAATGTGGGTGCATTTGGTCGTCGAAGAATGCGCATCATCTTGATGATTTTAGGTAATTTTCCGGAAGCAAATACTGTGATACATGATGATAATGAAATGATGAGGTATTGATGAAGAAATGATTGGTGTCATGATAATGTTTGGGTAATTCATCAAAATATATTCATGGATAAAAAGGTTAGTTTATGCCTGAAGCATGAAGCATCCGAGAAGTTAACTCATGCTTGAAGCATCTGAGAAGTTAGTTTTTGCCTGAAGCACTCTACAAGTTAATTCATGGCCGCAATAACTGATTGCGTAACCGAGTAGTATATACACTCCAAATGTGTTTTGAGTGCAAAGTTATTATTATTTTTTTTTTGGATGCAAATTATTATGAGGGCAATGTGATTTCACTTTGTTGATTTTACTACTTGGATTAAATATTCAAAATTTACTATTCGGGAAGTTTACTCCTCAGAGTTACTTCTCTTAGTTTGCATGCTTATTTATGGATTTTTTTTCTCATGCATGCAACATGACTCTCATATGAAATTGACTGGTTGCTAATTCAAGATTGAATTATTATCAATCCCGGAAGGATTGCTATTATCAACAAATTATGAGAATCTTCTTTTGACTAAATTTATGATGTCAACATGACTAAATTCTCTCAGAATATGGCTTAGTGCAATTCTGTGTTGTTTAAGGAGTGGTATACTCCTTTATAAAAATGATTTTTGACTTATTGTCATACATGATATGATTGATTTAGATTGGAAGATAGAAGCGAATTATATCATATCAATTTGCCTGAAGCAAACGAAGGAATAAATTATTTCATATTAGTTTGCCCGAAGCAAATGAGGGAGTGAATTATATCATGTGAATTTGCACGAAACAATTCCCAAACCAGTGAGTGACCTAATGTAAAGTTCAGGATAAGGATTTTTAGAAGATCTTGAAGATCTATTTTATTTGACAAGCTTCAAACTTCCTTATGATTGTTGTGTACCCTTATAATATCATTTGTTATGTATGCTTTCATATCTGATTATATATGTTACTCTTAGATGATTGCATATATGGTTTGGGTACTTCATATGTTGCGATATATTTTTAAAGTGCGTCACCTTGGGCAATTATATATTTTCTTGTTGGGGACATCATTTTTATATGTTATTGTGGTTATCACAATCTAACCTACTGCACATCATAATTATTCCCCCTAGAACCTAGTACGTGGTATAAAACCAAACATTTCCCATCTGCGTTTTATTCACAGTGTGCAGTCTTTTTCCTATATCACCACCATAGCGTACCTTTGTGGGCATGTATATATTGATTATAAACCTCCATCTGTTATTTAAATTCTTAGAGCCCATGATAAGGGATCAATATATAATTAGGTACGCTGATTGCACACTTTATGAAGATCATTTCACGGCATTAGGGGGAGATAAGATCTCAAATTTAATAGAATGCCGAGAAAGTCTATGGATGATTGATGAAAAAGATCTTCAATATTTAAATACACGTACTAGGTAGACTGAACTAGAAGTTCAGAATATTTAAATCCACGTACTAGGTAGACTGAACTAGAAATTCAGAAGAAGTAAACTGAACTGGAAGTTCAGAAGATAATTAATCTGCCAATATATATATTGATCATAAAAGAGTGACTAGGTCCTATATATCTTCCCCAACTTGGACCATATGTATCTACCAATGCTCCTTGACGCCAGAAGCGTGGAGACATGTTGGTATAATCCGCGGAAAGCTAAATCTAGTAGAAAATGGTGTCACTCTTGAAATCGCTTAAAGAAGTATATCCTGCAGATATTCGTCCAGAAGACATTCGTACGGAAGGCGAAAAATCCCAGTAAAATTATAGGTGCACCCAAAATCATAATACTGGGGATGCGGAACGACCAGATAAAAATATCTTTGGGAAATGGCTAGAGTCTAGTTGAATTAGAAATTGCCATTATTTTATATATATGGGAGAAATTTATGAAAAATGTTATAGTTGTCGACAACACAATTGCCTTATAAATTGCTCTTAGTATATGAGAATCTGGATCCAGTGCTAGGCACCAGTAGTGTCTTGATTTTTTTAATGTATAAAAGAGCAATTAAGGCATGTATAGCTCAGCTCGCTAAAACTGTATTCTCTTTATAACACGTACACCATTTAATGTTAACCCTGTAGGTTACAAATGGGTGTTTGTACGAAAGAGAAATACAAACAATATGGTGGTATGATATAAAGCGAGACTGGTAGCTTAAGGGTTTACGCAGAGACCCTGAATTGATTTTGATCAAATATTCTCTCCCACAACATATGGCATTACGTTCCGCAAATTAACATTATTGGCAATGAATTATAAATTTAAATATGCAGTTGATGAACGTCATGACCGCAAACTTATGGGTCATTAGACGCTAATATTTATTTGTAAATCCCTGATGGATTGAACACTTTTGGAATGTGGAAAGTGAAAATCGCAACGTGTATCATTAAATTACAAAATTCTTTGTAAGAATTGAATATTATTGACTGGGTATTTTTCCTCCTGAAGAAGGAATGCATATTGAATGATTGAGTTGACTGTGTATTTTTCCTCCCGAAGAAGGAATATGCAAATATGTACCATTACGTGTTCGTTAAAGAATTGCTAATGGAGTTATTTGTTTATTATCATAGTCGATATTGATGGTTTAAATATCATTGAAACACATAGAGAGCTTGGTGATATCAACTCATGTTGAAAGACGAAGTTTTGAAATAAAAGACTTGGAAATCCAAGTATTGTCTCGACCTGAAGATCGAGCTTCTCCTTGAAGAAGTTTTATACACCAGTTAGCCTACTTGAAAAATATCTTGAAGATGTTTTATATAGACAAGTATTATTTACTTATCACATAAACGGTTGTCCAATAATCTCTTGAAGTAGATAAATGACCATTTAGACTCGAAGATTATAATGAGGATATTTAGGGACTGGAAGTCCATTACTTCATTGCTATTGGAGCACTATTATTGAACTAGAAGTTCCATAATCGCATCAGGCCTGATATTGAATTTGCGATGAAATTGCTAGCAACATTTAGTGTTCCCCCTACAATGAAAATTGTAAATGATATTTAACATATCCTCCAGCACCTTCGAGTTACAAAGTTTTTGACGTGTATGTGAGAAACCCATATGTGGTTTTGATGGTCAACTTGGGCACTGGTTCTTTTATTTGATCCATATGATGCCAAGTCCAAAACTGGTTATGCTATATTTTTACCCCCAATGTCCCATATGAGGACAAATAAGATTGTATTGCACAAGCAAGTAATAGTTTTGTTAAGGGGAACCTTACAAAACATGTTGCACCTAAATCCTTCTACACACATGAACTCTAGAAGAGTTGTAAAATTCTTGTTGAGAATGTTTTCCCCACTGAACAATCTTGCAGATATGTTCACTAAGTCTCTGCCTACATCCACTTTTGAGTAATATGTTTATAAAATTGGGATGCATAGGCTTAGAAGATTGTTATCTTCAGGGGGAGCGACAACCCCTAGCTGTGATAGAATGGATAATCTAGAGGACTTTTGATATCCTAAAGATTATGCTACGAAAGCATATGATTGTACTCTTTTTCCCTTAGCTAAGTTTTTCCCACAGGGTTTTCTTAGCTAAGGTTTTTAATGAGGCAACTGATGTTGGTGCACTTGAGTGGATAGTCCTGAAGACCCTTGAAATCTTGAAGATTATGCCCAGAAGGCTTATGGTTGTACTCTTTTCCTTGGCTAAGTTTTTTCCCACTGGGTTTTCTTAGGCTAAGGTTTTTAATGAGGCAACCAGTGCAACACAATAGTTTAACATACTTTGTGTACTCTTTTCCTCATCTAGTTTTTCCCACTGGGTTTTCTAGCGAGGTTTTTAACGAGGCATGAGTGTGGTAAGATAATGGCCAAGGAGGAGTGTTATAAATATTTCATTGTGGCCATTAATCTTAAGTCTCTTCATTTGCCTTCCACTTATTACATTGTTTATGATTAAGGATATGAAAGGTTGTATGGATTCCTATAAATTGATAGTGAAGGCTAATGAAATGATATGGTTGTTGTGCCCTACATTTGGTGTTCTTCTTCTTCTCCTTTCTCTTTTACTTCTCTACTTTATACACGCATACATATACACGCATATCTCCAAGCTATTACCGTGCAACTATCACGCGAGAACTAACGAGTTGATAGGCCGAATTATAACAAAAACAAAATAATAATACTAATAATAACAATAATAAAAACAACGATAATAATGATAACGATAACAAAAATAACAATACCAATGATCTTGTGGTCCAATAATACCAAGTTGCTCCCTTATATGGGAGGTTGTGGGTTCGAGCCATTTATATGTTGACCCCTATTATATACTCCGTATATTTTAGTGGGGCCACATTTAAAATGTCCTAAAATATGTATATGTATAGGTAATAAATAATAAAGTTTGAGTGGAGCAATTGACCCCACTCATCAACATAGTTCCCCCACTGAAATTTGAAAATGTGTAAATATAAAAAAAATATAAAGTTTTTGGTAGTGATGGTCATATTGGAAATGGAGCGAACCTGACCTAAAGAAATGGAGCATCGAAGACCCGAGGCCCCTGAATCAAGCCCTGCACGTGACCTGGGCCGACCCCTTGGCCGAGCCCATGGGCCAACCTCCTAAGTCGAGCCCATGGGCCGACCTCCTAAGTCGAGCCCATGGGTCGACCTCCTAAGTCGAGCCCATGGGTCGACCTCCTAAGTCGAGCCCATGGGTCAGCCTCCTTGGCTGAGCCCATGGGTCGACCTTCGGCCGACCTCCTTGGCTGAGCCCATGGGCTGA